>NC_059103.1:44474445-44774445 GCF_020740685.1 Jaculus jaculus
CACGAATCTTCCAGGCCTTCATTGTTTACCATTAGATCTGCCAGGCTAACTAGCCTGCAAGCTACCAGGAGTTCTATCTCTGCCTCCCATCTTGCTGTGAGCATGCTGGGATTACAGATGCTGGTATGTCTGCATCCAACTTTGTATGTGTTCTGGGACTCTGAACTCAGATACTTAACTCTTTCAATGGCAAATTCCTTACCCACTGGGCCAACTCCCTGGACGTTATCTGTGTATCTTGTTTTTAATCTTCAACATCTTTTTTTTACTTCAAAATCTCAATTTCTAGCCAAGTGTGGTGGCACACGTCTTTAATCCCAGCACTCAGGTGGCAGAGGTAGGAGGATTGCCGTGAGTTCAAGGCCAGCCTGAGAATACAGAGTGAATCTGAGGTCAGCCTGGACTACAGTGAGTCTTTGATCCTTTGGATTACCTTGACATAAAGCAATGAAATATGGATTTTGTACCATATGTCGAATTATCCATCTTTCTGCCACTGATTTAAAAGGTCATATTTTTCATAAACTATAAACTCCTGCATACATTAACATTTGGAGGTAGGCAGGTGAGCTGATCAGGAACAGCAGCAAACCCCTGGAGTGAGAGGAGAAACAAGCAGAAACGCAGAACCTTGCAATTGACCTAATAAGCTGGTGTATGTGTGACAGCTGTCATAATACTCACCTAGTAGAGCTACTGAAGGATTACAAACTGCCAGCCACATAGAAAATTGACAAGTAAGCCGGGCATGGATGTGCATGCCTTTAATCCTAGCACTTGGGAGGCAGAGGTAGGAGGATAGCTGTGAGTTCAAGGCCACCCTGAGACTACATAGTGAATTCCAGGTCATCCTGGGCTAGAGTGAGACCCTACCTCAAAAGAAAAAAAGAAAATTGACAGGTAACGAAATACTTTTTGAGGGGCTAGGGAGATGGCTCAGTGGGTAAGAATACTTGCTGAACAAGTATTCTGGAAACGTAAGTTTGATCCCCAGTAAAAAGCCAGTCAGGGGCTGGAAAGACAGCTCAGTGGTTAAAGGCACTTGCATGCAAAGCCTGACAGCCTGGGTTCAATCCCCTAGTTTCCACATAAAATCAAATGCACAAAGTGGCACATGCATCTGGAGTTAGTTTGTAGTGGCAAGAGATACTGGCGTATTCATCCTCTCTCTGCTTGTAAATAATAAAATATATATTTAAGAAGCTATCTCCCCCATCAGAAAAAAATTAGTCAGGTAAAGTGGCATACACCTTTCATTCCAGCACTTGGGGGGCAGAAGTAGGAGGATCACCATGAGTTCAAGGCCACCCTGAGATGACAAAATGAATTCCAAGTCAACTTGGGCTAGAGTGAGACCCTACCTTGAAAACCCAAAAGAACAAATAAGTTGGTGAGAGGGCTGGGGAGATTGCTCAGTGGTTCTAAGCACTCACTTGCAAAGCCTGACAGTTGAGGTTCAATTCTGTGATCTCACCAAGCCTACAACAATGGTAGCCAGGAGAATCCTTAGCTTGTGGGCCAGCTAAAGTTTATTCGCAGTCTGTAAGGTCATTTGTAGGAGCAAGACACCTTGTCTCAAAGAAGACAGAGCACAGACACCTCAAAGTTTTCCTCTGACCACCACATATAATCCACAGTAATGTGCTCCCATACACAATTTTTTAAAAATTATTTATTTATTTATTTGAGAGCGACAGACACAGTAAGACAGAGGGAGAGAGAGAGAATGGGCGCGCCAGGGCTGCCAGCCTCTGCAAACGAACTCCAGACGCGTGCGCCCCCTTGTGCATCTGGCTAATGTGGGACCTGGGGAACCGAGCCTCGAACCGGGGTCCTTAGGCTTCACAGGCAAGCGCTTAACCGCTAAGCTATCTCTCCAGCCCACAAACAATTTTTTAAAAAGCTGAGCATGGGTTATAGAGATGTCTCAGTGGTTAAAGGTGCTTGCCTGCAAACCCTGACAACCCAGATTCGTTTCCCCATTACTCATGTAAAGCTAGATGCACAAAGTGGCACATGCAGATGGAATTCATTTGTAGTGGCAAGGTCCTGGCACATCTGTTCTCTCCCTCTCTTTCTCTCTGCTTGCAAATAAATAACTAATATGGTTTTAAAGAGTTAAAGAAAGCTGGGTATGACTGTGCATACCTGAGAAAGGTAGAGGGATCACTGGTCAGTCCCTGAAAAATGGCACAAGCTCCAGATTCAATGTGAAACTGACTAAAAATAAATAAATAAATAAAATATAAAAGGCCTGGAGAGATGGCTTAGCAGTTAAGGCACTTGCCTGCAAAGCCAATGGACCCAGGTTCAATTCTCCAGGACCCATGTAAACCAGATGCACAGGGTGGTGCACACATCTGGAGTTCATCTACAGTAGCTGAAGGACCTGGTGTACCCATTCTTTCTCTTCCTCTCTCTCTCTCTCTCTCTCTCTCCCCCCTCTCTGCCCCTCATTTCTCTTTCTCAAAATAAAGTGTAACAGTGATAGACAGGCTGGGCATGGTAGCACACACCTTTAATCCCAGCACTCAGGAAACACAGGTAGGAGGATAGCTGTGAGGTCACCCTGAGACTACATAATGAATTCCAGGTCAGCCTGAGCTAGATTGAGACCCCACCTCGAAGAAAAAAAAAAAAGTGATGGATCTGGGCCTGTTGGTACATGCCTTTAGTCCCAGCACCTGGGGAGTGGGAGGAGGACTGCCGTGAGTTCAAAGCCACCCTGAGATTCCAGTTCAGTCTGGGCTAAAGCAAGGCCCTACCTTGAAAAAAAAAATTTTTTTAAGCCAGACATGGTGGTGGATGCCTTTAATTTCAGCACTAGGAAGGCAGAGGTAGGAGGATCATTGTGAATTCAAGGCCATCCTGGAACTGCAGAGTGAGTTCCAGGTCAGCCTGGGCTAGAGTGAGACTCTACCTCTAAAATAAATAAATGAATAAATAAAGTGAAAGCCAGGCATGGTGGCGCACACCTTTAATCCCAGCACTTGGTAGGCAGAGGTGGGAGGACTGCTGAGAGTTCTAGGTCACCCTGAGATTACATAGTGACCTCCAGGTCAGCCTGAGCTAGAGTGAGACCTTTACCTTGAAAAACAAGAAAGAAAGAAGAAAGGAAGGAAGGAAGGGAGAGAGGACACCCACCGTTGTCCTCTGATCTCTGCATGAATGTGCATCAGCACACACATATGCATACAACCCCCCCCACACACACATAATACTCACAAACACCAAAAAGCACTTTTTATATGAACACTATATTTAAGCACAAAAATGTTAATACATAACCAGAAACTATTATTTTACCAACAGAGATATTATCTCATCTATGAACACAGCTGTTTTACTTTTGCATGTACATATGAATATGTTTGTATGTGTGGGTGTCCATGTGTGTGCAGATGTCTGTGGAGACCTGAAGACAACCCTGGGTGTGACCCTCAGGTACATGGTCCATCTCTTCTGAGACAGGCTTTTTCACTGCCCAGAACTCCTCACTTAAGCTAGACTGGATGCCCAGAGAGCTGTGCTACCATGCCCAGATTTATGTGGGTACTGAGAATTAAATTTAAGACTTCATGCTTTTGAGGCAAACACTTTATCTACCAAACTGTCTCGCCAGAGCCTAGCAATTATATTAAGGAATGTCAAAAGGAAAAAAAAAAAGTGCTTAAACCTGGGCATAGTGGCTTATACCTGTAATCCCAGAACTCAGGAGACTGACATGAGAAGATCAGTTCAAGATCAGCCTGGGGTACTGAATGAGTTCCATGTCAGTGTGGACGACAGTGAGACACTGCCTCAAAATGAAACAAAACAAAAAATATTTAACGTCCTACTCAGTTTTCTGTTAGGGAACAGGGTGTGCATTGGTTCTAGTCACAGTTCCATCATGTTTACTTTCTTGGTAAGTTCAGCATCAATGGCATCCTAAAAAAAGAAAAAAGTTAGGAAGATATTCAATAGATGCTTTTAACCCCTAACCATACTTAATATGAAGAAAGCAAAAAAGGAAAGCATTAAAACAAAAACTTTATGTAGGCATTTACTTTTTGGGAAACTGGGAACCAAACCAAAGGCTTTGTGCATGCCAGCCAAGACCTCTACTACTGAGCTGCATCCCCGGCCCTTATTTATTTATTTTTATTTATTTATTTGAGAGTGACAGACACAGAGAGAAGGACAGATAGAGGGAGAGAGAGAGAATGGGCGTGCCAGGGCTTCCAGCCTCTGCAAACGAACTCCAGACGCGTGCGCCCCCTTGTGCATCTGGCTAACGTGGGACCTGGGGAACCGAGCCTCGAACCGAAGTCCTTAGGCTTCACAGGCAAGCGTTTAACCGCTAAGCCATCTCTCCAGCCCTTATTTATTTATTTATTTGTGGATGCGGGTGTTGGCAGGGTCTCTTGCTACTTGGAAACAAATCAAGCAAATGCCTGTCCAGCTTTACATGAGTGGCTAATAACTGAACCTGGACCAGCAGGTTGTTCAAGACCCTTTAAATGCTGAGCCCTCTCCCCAGCCCTCTAGGGTATGTAGTCTTGAGACAAGGTCTCACTATGTAGCCCCTGCTTGGTCTAGAACTCACTATGTAGACCTAGCTGGCCTTAAACTTACAGCAATCCTCCTGCCCTCACCTCCTATGTCTTGGGATTACTGGAAAGTACCACCAGGCCCAACTTGAAACAGAAAAATGTTAAAATACCATTATGATGGTCAAATATGCTCTTATCTTATTTTTACATTTTTATTTATTTGTAAGGAGAGAGAGGGGTAACTATGGGTACACCAGAATGAACTCCAGACGCATGTACCATTTTGTGTATCTGGCTTTACTGGAGTCCTGGGGAATTGAACCTGGGCCATCAGGCTTTGCAAGCCAGCATCTTTAACCACTGAGCCATATCTCCAGCCCCTCCAAATATGCTTTTAGACATTTATTTGTTTATATCAACCTCCTTTCTTCCTTCCAAACCCTACCAGTTTTCAGACTCCTAAAGATTCCAATGAACATCCAAAGAAAAGAAACCTTCAGAGACAAGTCAGTGTAGTAAAACATGCATAGATTTTTCTCATTTTTACTCCTAAAGCAACATCTTCCAAACACTTGTGGAGGGCTGCCAATATAGCTTAGAGTAGAGCAATTGCCTAACATGTGCAAGGACCTGGGTACAATTCCCAGCACTGAAAGGAAAACAATAATTAGGAAGAAAAAAGAGAATTACTTACCAATTCTCTCTTTGCTTCTTCAATTTTCACTTGAGCAAGAGATGGATTCTTATGAAGACAAATAAAATAAAAAAGGTGTTATGATTGGAATATGAGCTGTTCCCCACATGTGCCTGTCTGAATACTTGCTCCCCAGCTGATGGGGTTACTCTGGGTGGGGTGGCTGTGGAGCCTGTAGGAGGTGGTACCTGTGTGATGAAAGGAGGCCTTGATACGTTCTAACCTGGTCCCTGGCTTGCTCTCTGCTCCCTGGTCTGTCATGGCATTAACAGACTTGTCACATGTCCATTCCTCCTTAAAATGACCTGCTCTCCTATGGCTTCTTCACCATGGTGGTCTGAAATCTGAAACCATGAGCCAAAATAACTCTTCCCTGTGGTGGTTTGAGTCAGGTGTCCCCCATAAACTTAAGTGTTCTGAATGCTAGGTTCCCAGCTGATGGAGATTTGGGACTTAACCCCTCCTAGTGGAGGCATATTGATAGAAGCAGAGGTACAGAAGGATCATGTGAGTTCAAGGCCACCCTCCATAATGAATTCCAGGTCAACCAGGGCTACAATGAGACTGTTACCTCAAAAAAAAAAAAAGCCAGGCATGGTGGCGCATGCCTTTAATCCCAGCACGCGGGAGGCAGAAGTAGGAGGATAACCATGAGTTTGAGGCCACCCTGAGACTACATAGTGAATTCCAGGTCAGCCTGGGCTACAGTGAAACCCTACCTCGAAAAAAACCAAAAAAAATATTTAGAGGGAAAGCCAATATACATACAATACTGAAATTCAACCATAACTTTGCTTACTTTCAAGCTTTTTTTTTTCACTCTACCCAAACTGACCTGGAACTCAAGTGATCCCCCTACCTTTGCCTGAGATTAAAGGTATATGCCACCATACTCAGCCTTTCTTTTTCTTTCCTTTTTTGTTTTTTTGTTTTGTTTTGTTTTGTTTGTTTATAGAGGTAGGGTCTCACCCTAGCCTAGGCTGACATGGAATTCACTATGTAGTCTCAGGTTGGCCTTGAACTTACAGCGATCCTCCTATCTCTGCCTCCTGAATGCTGGGATTAAAAACGTTTGTGTGTGCCACCACGCCCGGCCGGCCTTCCTTTTTCTTTTCTCCTCCTTTTATTTATTTATTAGATTTTGTAATTACATATGGAGGCAGGGTCTCATTCTGTAGGCTGACCTCAAATTCCCAATGATCCTTCAGTCTCGTTCCCTCAAGGGCTCCAATTACCTATATAAGCCAAAACCTCAATTCCGCCATGATTTTAAATCCTCATATAGGAATCCACTATTTTTTCATGATCACTTACTGACTTTGGGGAAAGATTCAAGAAAATGACATTAAGAATAATTACCGGCATTAAATCTAAGTAGGATTCCAATTTTTTCTTCAGAGGTATCGTCTGTTGTTTTAGCTCTGCCAGTTTCTGGGGTGAAAAAACAGAGTCACAGAGTAATGGAGACAGTCACAATGCAACTAAATACTGCTCATTTCTGAAATAAAATGCAATATAATGATATTTTATTTATTTTTTGTGATGCTGGGGATTAAACCCAGGGCCTCCTATATAATTAGCAAGCATTCTACCATTTAGCTACATCACCCAACCCAAAGACATTCAAAATAAGGTCAAAGAAGTTCAAACAGATGAACTCACTTCTTTAAAAAATAATAATAATAATAACATTTGTTTATTTGAGGCAGACAGAGAGATAAAATGGGTACGCCAGGGCCTCCAGCAACTGCAAAGAACTCCAAACACATGCACCACCTTGTGCATCTGGCTTAGGTGAGTACTAAAGAATGAAATTCGGGTCCGTAGGCTTCAAAGACAAGCACCTTAACTGTTAAGCCATCTTTCTAGTCCTGATAAGCTCACTTTTAAAAGAAACAACACTTCTAAGATGCTTAAAATCAGAAAGTTGCGCTGTAGAGATGGCTTAGTGGTTAAGGCACTTGCCTGCAAAGCCTCAGGACCACCCATGTTCGACTCTCCCGATCCCATGTAAGCTAGACACACAAAGGTGAGACAAGTACAAGATTGCACATGCTCACGAGGTGGCACAAGCATCTGGGGTTCAATTTCAGTGGCTGATGCCCTGGTGCGCCAATTCTCTCTCCCTCTGTCTCTCTCTCTCTCTCTCTTGCTGTCTCTAAAAAAAAAAAATCAGAAAGTTATACTCCTACCTATTAAGAATAGGATTGGAGCCGGGTGTGGTGGCGCACGCCTTTAATCCCAGCACTCGGGAGGCAGAGATAGGAGGATCACCATGAGTTCGAGACCACCCTGAGACTACATAGTGAATTCCAGGTCAGCCTGAGCCAGAGTGAGACGCTACCTCAAAAAAAACAAAACAACAACAACAAAAAAAAAAAAAACAATAGGATTAGAAGCCAGCATGATGGTGCATGCCTTTAATCCGGCACTCGGGTTGCAGAGGAAACAGGAATGCCACAAGTTTGAGGCCACCCTGAAACTATATAATGAATTCCAGGTCAGTCTTAGCTAGAGTGAAATCTGACCTTGAAAAACCAAAAAAAAAAAAAAAAAAAAAAAAAAAAAAGAGTATAACCAGAGGGTTGGAAGACAGCTTAGGGGTAAAGGTGCTTGCCTGCAAAGCCAAAGAACTCAAGTTCAATTCCCCAGGACCCATGTAAGGCAGATGCACCAGGTTTTGCATGCATCTCGAGTTTTGTCTGCAGTGCCTGGAGGACCTAATGTGCCCATTCTCTCCCTCTCTCTTAAATAAACAAAAAAAAAATAAAATATAAAAAAGAATAAAAATAATAATAATGGGCTGGAGAGATGGCTTGGTGATTAAGGCACTTGCCTGTAAAGACAAAGGACACAGGTTCAATTCCCCAGTGCCCATGTAAACCAGATGCAGAAAGTGGCGCATGTGTTTATAGAGTTCATTTGCAGTGGTTGGAGGCCCTGGCAAGCTGATTCTTTCTCTCTCTCTCAAAATAAATAAATAAAAATATTTTTAAAAATTAATAAAAAAAAAATCCAGGTGTGGAGGTGCATGCCTTTAATCCCAGCTCTCAGGAGGCAGAGGTAGGAGGATCGCTGTGAGTTCAAGTGCACCCTGAGACCACATAGAAAATTTCAGGTTAGCTTGAGCTAGAGTAAGACCCTACCTCAGAAAACAAAAAAAAAATTAACATAAAAAAAAGAAATCAGTGTGGAGGTTCCTAAAACAGCTAAAGATTGATCTACCACATGACCCAGCTATAGCACTCCTAGGCATATATCCGAAGGAATCATCTCATTTCCTTAGAAGTACGTGCTCAACCATGTTTATTGCTGCTCAATTTATAATAGCTGGGAAATGGAACCAGCCTAGATGTCCCTCAACTGATGAGTGGATAATGAAGATGTGGCACATTTATACACTGGAGTTCTACTCAGCAGTAAAGAAAAATGAAGTTATGAAATTTGCATAAAAATGGATGGACCTGGAAAGTATTATACTAAGTGAGGTAACCCAGGCCCAGAAAGCCAAGCGCCACATGTTCTCTCTCATATGTGGATCCTAGCTACAGATGATTGGGCTTCTGCGTGGGAAGAAAAATACTTAGTAGCAGAGGCCAATAAGTTAAAAAGGAGACATAAAGGGAAGAGAAAGGAAGGGAGGAGGGTACTTAATAGGTTGATATTGTATGCATGTAAGTACAATGATTGAGATGGGGAGGTAATATGATGGAGAATGGAATTTCAAAGGGGAAAGTGTGGGGGGGAGGGAATTACCATGGGATAATTTTTTATAATCATGGAAAATGTTAATAAAAATTTTTAAAAAATAAATAAATAAATAAAATTTTTTTAAAAAAGATAGTTTTGGAGAACTGGCTGTGGTGGCATACACCCTTAATCATAGCACTTGGGAGGAAGAGGCAGGAGGATTGCCGTGAGTTCAAAGCCACCTTGAGACTACATATTGAAATCCATGTTAGCTCAGGCTATAGCAAGATCCTACCTTGAAAAAAAAAAAAAGGGATTGGGCTGTAGAGACTGCACAATGGATAAGGCACTTGCTGGCAAAGCCTAATGGCCCAGGTTCCCCAGTATCCATGAAAAAGCAGATGCAGATGTACAAACTGGTATATGCATCTGGAGCTCATTTGCAGCAGCAAGAGGCCCAGGTGCGCTCATTCTCTCTGTCTCTGCTTATAAGTAAATAAGGTTTTTTGGATGTAGGGTCTTTCTCTAACCCAGTCTGACCTGGAACTCACTCAATAGTTGCAGGATGGCTTTAAACTCACAACCATTCTCCTATCTCTGCCTCCCCAGTGCTGGGATTAAAGGTATGTGCCACCATGCCTGGCTATAAAAGTACTTTTTAAGGACTGGAGAGATGGTTCAGCAGTTGAGGCACTTGCCTACAAAGCCTGAGGGCACACATTTGATTCCCCAGCACCCATGTAAAGCCAGATGCACAAGGTGGGACATGCATCTGGAGTTCATTTGCAGTAGCTAGAGGCCTTGGAGTGCCCATTTATTTCTCTCCCCCTCCCCCTTCTCTCTCTCTCTCTCTCTCTGCTTTTGTTTTGGTTTTTCGACGTAGGGTCTCACTCAGGCCCAGGCTGACCTGGAATTCACTATGTAGTCTCAAGGTGGCCTCGAACATATAGCCATCCACCTACCTCTGCCTCCCAAGTGCTGGGATTAAAGGTGTGCACCACCACACCTGGCTTTCTCTATCTCTTAAATAAATATATAAATGAATAAAATACTTAAACAAAAAACCTCAAACTTGGATTTGGAAAGTGCCATTTGGGGACCTACATTTTCACTGTTCACTGAATGAGAAGAAACAGGAATGCCTAAATAATTGGCACAGGACATGGACCTTTGTTTAGCAAATCAAAAACACATGTAGGATACACACAGTTAAATGGGCAATAAAGATAAAATACTGGGGCTGGAGGGATGACTTAGCGGTTGAGGCACTAGCCTGCAAAACTAAAGAACCCAGGTTCAATTCCCCAGGACCCATGTAGCCAGATGTTTAAGGTGGTGCCTGCTTCCGGAGCTCATTTGCAGTGGCTGAAGGCTCTGGCATGCCCATTCTCTGTCTCTCTCCCTCTCTCTCAAATATAAATGTTTTAAAAAAGTTTTTTTTAAAAGATAAAATACTGGTGGACATAAAGTACAAAGATTTGGCTGATGCAGAGATAGGAGGATTTCCCTGAGTTTGAGGCTACCCTGAAACTACACAGTGAATTCCAAGTTAGCCTGGGCTAATGTGAAACCTTCCCTGGCGGGGGGTGGGGGGGGAAGACAAAGGGGAAAAAAATAAAACAGAAAAAATGAAGACAAAAGTACAGAATTCCAGGTGTGGTGGTGCACACCTTTAATCACAGCACTCAGGAGGCAGAGGTAGGAGGATAGCCCTCAGTCCAAGACCACCCTGAGTCTATATAGTGAATTCTGGGTCAGCCTGGGCTAAAGCAAGACCCTGCCTTGAAAATGAAAACAAAATTTAAAAAGTAAAGGAAAAGAAATCATGACAACAGTGAAGAAGAACCATAAGAGAAATTAATGAAATAAAAAGCCGTATTGTGTACTAATATTTGAGGGAGTTGGGAGGGTATTTAAAGGTAGGGTCTCACTCTAGCCCAGGCTGACACAGCACTCACTCTATAGTGCCAGGTTGGCCTCAAATTCACCGCTGCCTCCAAAGAGCTGGGATTAAAGGTATGCACCATGACACCAGGTTCATGGATTAATGCTTTAAAGAAGGTTAATTACAATAAAGTAGGTGCTCTGGGGATGAGGGGATGGGTCAGCAGTTATACATTTTCTTGCAAAGTCAGCCAGCCCACATTTGATTCCCCAGCATCCATATAAAGCCATTCATTGTAGTGCACCCACCAACACATATGTAAATAAATAAAAATGACAATTTTAATAGTCAGTGCTATGGTTTAATGCTTCCCCAAAGCTCATGATGAATTTAACTAGCATTGTAGCAGTATTACAAGGTGACTGGGCAGAGACCTTGAGAATGAATTAAAGCTCTTACAGTGGGAGTGGCCAATCATCTTGGCAATTTCCTATCTCTGACAGAATTGTACTTAGTTACCCTTCCACCAATCTTGAATTCTCAGCCTCCAAACCATGAATCAAGTACACTACTTTCAATGTCTATAACCCATCCGATCTGGTGTATTCTGTTTAGCAACAGAGAATGGGCCAGGATAAGATGCTTACCTCTGAGAGGGCCACTAGTGACTGATGAGAAAGAGAAGCATCCATGCCTCTAGCTGAGAGCTGCTCCTGCAATTATAAGAAAAGAACTCAGGGCTGGAGAGATGGCTCAGCAATTAAAGGTGCTTGCTTGCAACGCCTGATCACCTGAGTTCAAATCCCCAGTATATATGGAAAGACAGATGCACAAAGTGGTGGCACATGCACCTGGAGTTCATTTGTTGCACCAGGA
Source organism: Jaculus jaculus (assembly GCF_020740685.1). Classification (NCBI taxonomy): domain Eukaryota; kingdom Metazoa; phylum Chordata; class Mammalia; order Rodentia; family Dipodidae; genus Jaculus; species Jaculus jaculus. The sequence goes on from NC_059103.1 coordinate 44,486,126, forward strand.
GGCCCTGGTGTGCCCATTATCTGTCACTATCTCTCCCTCCAATAAATAAATCATCTTTTTTATTCTTTTTTGGGGGGGGAGGGTGAGGTAGGATGTCACTCTAGCCTAGGCTGACCTGGCACTCACTCTATAGTACCAGGCTGAATTTCTGGCACACATGCACACACACACATGCATGCATACAAATACATATACATATAAACATATCACACCTATACATGCAAAACAGAAAACAGTCAAAAATCACAGATGAGGGCTGGAGAGATGGCTTAGCGGTTAAGCGCTTGCCTGTGAAGCCTAAGGACCCCGGTTCGAGGCTCGGTTCCCCAGGTCCCACGTTAGCCAGATGCACAAGGGGGCGCACACGTCTGGAGTTCGTTTGCAGAGGCTGGAAGCCCTGGCGCGCCCATTCTCTCTCTCCCTCTATCTGTCTTTCTCTCTGTGTCTGTCGCTTTCAAATAAATAAATAAAATTTAAAAAAAAAAAAAATCACAGATGAGGGGCTGGAAAGATGGCTTAGCAGTTAAGGCGCTTGCCACCAAAGCCAAAGGACTCAGATTCAGTTCCCCAGGACCCACATAAGCCAGATGCACAAGGTGGTGCATACATCTGGATTTTGTTTGCAGTGGCTGGATGCCCAGCTTGCCCATTTTCTCTCTCTCTCTCCCCTCCCACTTTCTCTTTGTCTCTCAAATAAATAAATAAATTAAAAAAAAAAATCACAGGGAGCTAGAGAGATGACTTAGTGGTTAAGGCATTTCCCTATGAAGCCTAGGGACCAAGGTTCCATTCCCCAATATCTACACAAGCCAGATGCACAAGGTGGCATCTGTGTCTGGAGTTTCTCTGCAGTGGCCAGAGCCCTAGCATACCAATTCTCTCTCTGCTTGCAAATAAAAAATATTTTAAAAGGTCTGGAGGAATGACCTAGCAGTTAAAGTGTTTGCCTGCAAAGCCAAATGGACCTATGTTCAATTCCCCAAGACCCACATAAGCCAAATGCACAAGTTGGCACATGCATCTGGAATTTGTTTGCAATGGCTGGAGGCCCTGGCATGCCCATTCTCTCACTCTCTACCTCTCTGTCTCTCAAATAAATTAAAAAATTAAACATTAAGCTGGGCATAATGGCACATGCCTTTAATTCCAGCACTCGGGAGGCAGAGGTAGGAGGATCGCCTTGAATTCGAGGCCACCCTGAGACTCCATAGTGAATTCCAGGTCAGCCTGGGCTAGAGTGAGACCCTACCTCGGAAAAAAAAAAAAAAAAAAAATTTAAAAAGGTTGGATAAAAGTTTTTAAAAAATCACAGACGAGACCCCGCCTGCTCGGCGCGGCGGAGGCGGCGGCAGCGGCAGCGGTGCTCCTGCCCCTCCGCCACCTCCCCCGCAGCCTCTTCCCGGGCCGGCGGCGTTGGGGGGGGGGGTGGCAGTAGTTGTAGACACCCTCCCCTGCTCGGAGAAGGTGAAGGAGGATAAGATACTGGACAAAAGTAGATGCCTACCTCATGGTACAGTCTTCCTTTGGGGAAAGTTCATGCTGAAAAACTGAAGCAACTAGTGGGTGAATATGATCAAATTTCTCTACCAAGCTGTCAGTCTGATAAAGAAAAACGCTTTTTGTCACCCTAATGAAGCATTCAAACAAGTCCTGTGACTCTTTTCAAGATGAACTTGAAAATTACATTAAAGCACAGAAAGCCAGAGGCCTAGAGCCAGAGACTTCTTTCAGAAGGATGAGAGAGGACTATTTAAGAAATGGTAGGTACAGAGAAGAGGCTGATTCCAGACCTAGGTACAGAATGTTTGACCCAGGATTTTCATCTGGAACCATCCAGACCCATCCAAGATCCTGCAGTATTTCACAAACCGTACAGAACCGGTTCCCAGCTCACGACAGCAAGCTGTCACTAGACACTCTGGGTTACTGTCAGTTTAGCAGGGACTATTTCTCAGAAAAAACAGTGCCCCTGAACTTTAGTCAGCAAGAATACAATTGTGGCTCATACAGCCTAGAGCTTGGAGTTCACAAACACCTCTGCTCAGGTTACAGCGACAGCGACTCTCATGCCAGTCATAAACATATGCATCCAAAAAGGAAAAGGCACCTAGAAGAAGACAGAGAAAGAACTGAGAAAGAGCGGCCCAAACATGAGAGAAAAAGAAGTTCTGAGGAAGTGGATTTAAACAAACAAAAGAGCATCCAAAGAAAGAAACCGAAGGGAGAAACAGAAACTGAACCAGTCAGTACAGAAAAGCTTAAGACTCAAAAAGAGAGAAAAACCCGAGATGAAGCCTCTAAGAGAGAGGACCGCAAGCGCAGAAAGGAGAAGGAACAGGGCGAAGAAAGGACGGAGGAAGAAATGCTCTGGGACCAGTCTATCCTTGGATTTTGAAACTCTTCAATTGGTTCTCCTGGGATTAAGTTGAAAAATATTTGAGGAGCTTGGTTTCATGATACTCATGCCACTTATCCTATGTCAAGAGGTACTTTAATTTCTGACAGTGAGCACAAAGTATTTAGTTTGCTTGTTTTCCAATATGAAAATTACATTTTCTAAAAGCGTCATTACATCTTACATATAATTTCCCTATATGAGAGTGCTGCTTTTTGTTAAATTGCTGTGATGGAATTATTTTCCCTTGGGAGACCCATTTATTTTAAATTGGAGGATTAACACTTTGCAGAATCTATGTTTTGGTTGGGTTTGTTTTAGTTTTGTGTCAGGTATTTGTATGCTCACTGGTTTTCTATGAAGCAATTTAGACTTCCTTTGTTAGATCTAACTTGCAGTGTTGGAGAGTGAAATACATTATAATAAGCTTATCTTACATACAGTTCCAAAAGTTTCAGCATCTTCACACAAATTCAGTTTCTAATCTGGGAATGTTTATAATAAAGTTCTAATTTCTGAAAAAAAATAAAAAAAGTAAAAAAACAAACGGGAAAGTGTGGGGGTGGGGAGGGAGGGAATTACCATGGGATATATTTTATAATCATGGAAAATGTTAATAAAAATTAAAAAAAATAAAAATAAAAATAAAAAAATAAAAAATCACAGACGACTCTGAGACTCCATAGTGAATTCCAGGTCAGCCTGGGCTAGAGTAAGACCCTGCCTTAAGAAACAACAACAACAAAAAAATCACAGATGAAAAGTTATACATGCTTTCAAGCACTTTAGGTTCCATGTGAACCCTCTCTACGCTCACATGCTATGAGAGATAAGTGCACAGTTTAAGGGTCTGAATGCCTGTCCTGAAGCTACACCTACTGTGCAGTAGCGACGTGACCTTGGGCAAATTACCCATCTTCTCTGCAGTTCCCTCATCTGAACGAGACTGATAATGCTGCCTACTGGGAGGATGGAGGTCAAAATGGCTGGCTATATTTAGCCCTTCCTACCCACCTCTGCAGCTTTGATTCCGAATCGGAACTCCTCTGACTTTGCTTTTAGGAAGTCCTTGTTCTGAAGACGGTTGTCAGCTTTGGCCTTTTCAGCAGACAGATGCAGCTCTGCTTTCTTGAGATCTCTTTCAAAAGTAAAAGCAAGAGCATTTGATTTTCATTGTAAAGAAAACAACAACAACCTCTACTTTTTAGATTTAACACTGGCTTAGCCAATACTAGATAACCTACTCTACCATAAATTTTACATCTCAAGACTCCACTGCATTCTTCCAGGTCCTCGTCCCCTCCATGCTGCCATGGGGGATTTTTCTTAAGGAATATAAAATAATTTTAAGATTAATTTATGCAAATTAGTTTTGGAGAAATAAATCTGTTAATCAAATAGATGATTTGATATATCCTGAGGCCAGTTTGAAAATACAAGGTCCCAAAGGCCTTTCTTTCTACTAAATGGTACATGATCCAGTGCCTGGAGCATACCTTTTTAATATCTGTTGAGTAAACTTAAATATCACCAAGTTACTTGTGTATTTTACATAAACCCTATCCACAGCTCCTAAATTCTGGGACAATAAGGACCGATAGAAGGCTCAAAGAGGGGTGTCAGAGCCATAGTAAGAAAGCATAACAAATACATTATGACTTTAAATTGTGTGGTAGTTTGTAAACTAAACATTTGGAAAATTATAAAAACCTGTATTAATTGTAAACCAAGAAACAAACCCAAAATAATAAGCCATTTAAAGTATAAGGGGGAAATCCACACCTAACTGCTTCATTGAGCTGCCTGGACAGACGTTGAGTTTGCGTTGCTCCTGCCTCAGCCTTCTGAGTGGCTGGAATTACAGGCCCGTTCCACTAGGCCCAGCTTCATAGTGTCCTGTTAATGTTTTTATGACCAAAACTACCCACACTTCAACTTACTCTCGTAGACATTTTTCTAATACTAATGTTGCAGTCAGATTTTTTTCAAGTTTTCCCAACTCGAGCTTGATTTCTTCACTTTTGGATTTGGTACGAAAAAGATCGGAAGTCAAGTCATTCACTGCAGGGATGAGGCTAAAAGAAGAACCACAAGCGTTAAGGGCAGTCTTAGCAACTGTCAGTCCTGAAAGCGCCCGCATCTCTGCGCTGTTGCATGCCCTTACTCCAGTGTCACCCGCTGTGCTCATCAACTGCAATGTCCTGCAGCTGCAAGGAGCTGCTTGTCCTGCAAAGCGCAGCAGAGAGTCCCCGCCCCCAATCAACTAGCTTTTTCTCCACGCTGGTCATTCTCGCCCTCCTGCGGCTGCCATGCTGGGACAGCAGTACCCGTCCTCTCTCATTTGACTGTGAGGTCATTGCCATCCTATTCCTCTCTGCTTCCTAGCTTAAAAATGTTTTTTATTTATTTATTTATTTATTTATTTATTTATTTATTTATTTATTTATTTGACAGAGAAGGGGGGAAGAGAGAGAGAGAGTGGGGATGCCAGGACACCAGCCATTGCAGACGAACAACAGACACATGCATCCCCTTGTGCAAGTGGCTAACGTGGGATCTGGGGAATTGAACCTGGGTCCTTTGGCTTTGTAGGCAAATGCCTTAACCACTAAGCCATCCCTCCAGCCCTCTGCTTCCTAGTTTATACACTTGTCTACAACCATATTTGATATTTGACAAACTGAGTTGACACTGATACTGCCACCTAACCTGCATGTTCTTTTGTTTGTTTGTTTTTATTAATTTAACAGTGACAGAGAAAGGGGCAGAGAGAGTGGGCAGCCAGGGCCTCCAGCCACTGCAAGGGTTCACATGTGTCCAGATGTGTGCACCCCCTTGTGCATCTGGCTTACATGGGTCCTGAGGAATCATACCTCAAACCTTCACAGGCAAGCACTTAACTGCTAAGCCATCTTTCCAGCCCTAACCTGCATGTTCTTAAACCAAACCGTTACTCTTCAGATGGTGTGTGTACATGCACGTGTCCATGTGTGTGTGAGAATTCAGGCCTTTATATTGGCAATTAAGCAGAGCAGCTGTGCAGTTTTCTGATCATGTCATAGCCACACGGAGTTTGGAGTCAGATATGATTAGAATCCAACTGTGGAGAAGTTATCTGACCAACCCCCTTCTGAGCCTCAGCTTCTTCTTTGGTTGTCTGAAGAATCATGTCACTACATAGGTGAAATTCTTGTTGTAAACAGCTTAATATTTGTTAAATAAACTTACATATCACCAACCTGGGTCTCTAACCTATCCTACCAACTCTACCAAAATCACCATGCTCAATCCCATCATTTAGTCTACTGCTCTCCTCTTCCTCCTTCATCTCCTGACCCAAGGGTCTTGAATATGCTAGTTAAGCAATCTACCACTGAGCTATCTTCCCAGTCCTGTTTCTTTTGTATGTGGAGTATGTGCATGTGGTACATGTATGCCTGAACACAGATATGCAAACACATGTGCTGTCTATACATGTGGAGGCAAAAGGAAGACCTTGGTTATCTTCCTTCATTGCTCTTTTGCCCTATTTCCTTGAAAGAAAGTCTCTCACTGAACCTGGACCTTGACTGTCTTTTTGGCTAGACTGACCATGAGCCCTAATGATACACCTGTCTCAGTCCCCTTAGTGCTGGGGTTATTATTTTTTATTATTATTTCTATGTATTTATGTTTATGTGTGTGCAAGCACCAGGGTCTCTTGCCACTATAAATGGATGACTGTGTGGCTTTATGTGAATGGCTAGGAAATTGAACCCATGCCAATAGTCTTTACAAGCAAGTTTCTTTAACTGCTGAGCCATCTCCCCAATTCCTAGACTTGGCTTTTTACATGAGTTCTGGGGCTCAAACTCAGGTCCTCATGCTTACATAGAAAACATACTTACTAAGAGTCATCTCCCACGTCCCTCCTTTTACATTTTTAATTTTTATTTATTTATTTGTGAGAAAGAAACAGGCAGGTAGAGAGAGAGAGAGAGAGAGAGAGAGAGAAGTGGGGACCCAATGGGTGTACCATGGTTTTCAGCTCCTAGAAACGAACTCCAGATGCATGTTCCACTTTGTGCATCTAGCTTACATGAGTACTAGGGAATTGTACTAGGGAATTGAACTTGTGTCCTTTGACTTTGCAGGCAAGCGCTTTAACTACTAAGCCATCTCTCCAGCCCTCTTTTTTTTTTTTTAATTTTTACAGGTTTTTTTTTTTTGGTTTTCGAGGTAGGGTCTCACTGTATGTCAGGCTGACCTGGAACTTACTATGTAGTCTCAGGGTGGCCTCGAACTCATGGCAATCCTCCCTCTGCCCCCCGAGTGCTGGGATTAAAGGCGTGTGCCACCACACCGGCTTTTTAGTTTCTTTTATTTATTTTTTATTTTTTTATTTACTTGAAAGAGAGAGAGAGGCAGAGGGAGAAAATGGGTGCACCAGGACATTCAGCCGCTGCAAACAAACTCCAGATGCACATGCCACCTTGTGTATTTTGCCTACGTGGGTCCTAGGAAATTGAACCTGGGTCTTTGGCTTTACAGGTAAGCACCTTAACCGCTAAGCCATCCCTCCAGCCCACCCCCTTTTTCTGAGACAAGGTCTTACTCTGTAGCCCTGGTTGACCTAGAACTTGCTATGCTATGTGGCTCAGGTTTCCCCTGAGCCCACAGAAATGCTCCTGTCTCAAACTGAGATTGCAGGAATACACCACGATACCCAGTCCAGGCCTACTTTTAAAAAAATTTATTTGCATTTGTGTGTGTGTGTGTGTGTGGTGTGTACCTGTACACATACATGGATACACCAGGGCCTCTTGCCACTGCAAGTGAACACAAAACATTTGAGTCACTATTTGTGACTGGTTTACATGGGTGGCTTGGGAATTAAACCCAAGCCAAAAGGCTTTATAAGCAAGTGTCATTAACTGCTGAGCCACCTTGCCACCCCCATATATACAATTTTCTTTTTGTTTCTTTCTTTCTTTTCTTTTTTTTTGGTTTGTTTTTTTAAGGCAGGGTCTCATTCCAGCTCAGAATTTACTATGTATTCTCATGGTGACCTCAAAATCACAGCAATCCTCCTAACTCTGCCTCTGGAGTGCTGGGATTTAAAGGCATGTGCCACCACACCCAGCTTCTTCTTCTTTTTTTTTTTTTGGAGGTAACGTTTCCCTCTAGCCAAGGCTGACCTGAAATTCACTATGTTGTCTCAGGAGGCTAGCCTCAAACTCATGGTGATCCTCCCTCCTCTGCCTCCCAAGTCCTGGGATTAAAGGCGTGTGCCACCATGCATGGCTAATCTTTGTTTTTGTTTTTTAAAGATTTTTATTTTTTATTTATTTATTTGAGACAAAGGGCAGTGGGAGAGAGAGACAGGGAGGGAGAATGGGCACTCCAGGGCATCTAGCTACTGCAAACAAACTCCAAATGAATGCACCACCATGTGCACCTGGCTTATGTGGGACCTGGAGAATCGAACCTGGGTCCTTAGGCTTCACAGGCATGTACCTTTACCACTAAGCCATCTCTCCAGCCCTAATCTTTGTTTTTTTTAATTTTAACTTTGAGGCAGGGTCTTGCTAAAGTTGCTCAGGCAAGTCTTTGACCCTTCAACTTCAGCCTCTCAAATACCTTAGGATTTATAGGTGTCTGCCACTAGGCCCAGCTAACCTATGTTTATATGAATTATATAAATAATGAAAGTGGGCCAGGCATACTAATACACTTCTTTAATCCCAGAACTCAGGAGGCAGATGTAGGAAGATCACTGTGAGTTCAAGGCCACCCTGACACTATATAGTGAATTCCAAGTCAGCCTGGGTTAGAGCAAAACCCTACCTCAAAAAACCAAAAATAATAATAATGAAAGTGGGGAATGCAGGGATTGCTCAGGGGTAAAGTTGCTTTCTTTTTCTTTCTTTTTTTTTGGTTTTCTGAGGCGGGGTCTCACTCTAGCTCAGGCTGACTTGGAATTCACTCTGTAGTCTCAGGTTGGCCTCGAACACAAGGTGATCCTCCTACCCCTGCCTCCCAAGTGCTGGGATTAAAGGCATGTGCTACTACACCTAGCAAAGGGGCTTTCTTCTTCTTTTTATTTTTCAGAACAAGAAAGAAAGAAAAATACGGATTTTTACTTTTTTTTTTTTTAATTTATTTGAGAGTGACAGACAGAGAGGAGGAGAGAAAGAGAGTGAGAGAGAGAGACAATTGGCGCACCAGGGCCTCCAGCCACTGCAAACGAACTCCAGACTCATGGGCCCCCTTGTGCATCTGGCTAATGTGGGTCCTGGGGAACTGAGCCTCGAACCGGGGTCCTTAGGCTTCACAGGCAAGCACTTAACGGCTAAGCCATCTCTCCAGCCCCAAAGGGACTTTCTTGCAAAGCTTAATGGCCTGAGTTTTATTCTCTAGTACCCAAGTAAAGCCATATACACAAAATGGCACACGTGTCTGGAGTTCATCTGCAGTAGCAGGATGCCCTGGAACACTCTTACTCTATCTGTCTCTCAAATATATATTTGTTTGTTTGTTTGTTTTCTTTTTCTAGGTAGAGTCTTTCTCTAGCCCAGGCTGACCTGGAATTAGTTTCAAGCTGGCTCAGAACTCACAGTGATCCTCCTAATTCAGCCTCCCCCCAGTACCTGGATTAAAAGTGTCTGCCGGGCTGGAGAGAATTTCACAACCTAATGGCGGAAAAAGAAAGCACTGAAATTCAGTAAATATCAAACTCATCTGAATAGATTTTGTTTCTTGAGGTAGGGTCTCACTCAAGCCCAGGCTGGCCTGGAATTCACTCTGGTCTCAGAGTTGCCTCGAACTTACAGTGATCCTCCTACCTCAGCCTCTCAAGTGCTGGGATCAAAGATATGCACCACCACACCTGGCTTTTATCTTAATAATTTTATAGGAATGAAGTTAATAGTTCAGCACTTTTGTCTTTTTTGTTGACTTCTTACACAGAATGACTACAAAAACCCAAAAGCCCTTAGGTAAAAATCTTACAGCATATTCTCCCGTGAGAACACAACTCAAAATGGTCACAATAATTACCTTGCCAGTGAAGTATTCTTCGTTTCCAGGGTCAGTGCACTGTCAACAAAAGCGTTCAGATATCTGGAACCAGTGTTAGACAGATTGGCAGGGGAAAAGTTCACACTCTCCATGAGAAAATCTTGCAGATGCTTGGCTGAAATGATAAAAGAAGCTCGTGGCAGCTGGGCATTGTGGTTCATGACTATAATCCTAACCGGAAGGCTGACTTTGGGAGAATCACTGTGAGTTCAAGGCCTGCCGAGGATGAGTGAATTTGAGACCAGCTGGAATTTGTGGCAGGTTCCTATAAATCCAACATGTGAGATGAGAGGCAAAAAGGAGAATTTCCTAGAAGCTGGCATACCATCTAATGCTGCTAATACAGCAATGAACGAATGACAAAAGTCCCTGCCTCAAACAAGGTGAAAGGTAAGTACTGAAAGTTACCCTAAAGTTGTCCTTTGACCTTGACACATGCATCATAGCACGTGTGCCTGCACACTCACACACATGAGCATGCACATCATGCACACATAGCTGATATATACATATATATATACATATATATATACACACATACATACACATATATATGCATGTGTATATATATATGTATGTATATATATATGTATATATGTATATGTGTGTATATATATATATGTATATGTGTATATATATATACATATATGGGGGGGAGCAGGCCTGATCCACAAGCCCACCTGCCAGTAGCGCAGAGCATCAGGAGCAGAATCAAAGTGGGGGGATTTTCCACTCACATTGGCCTCCTCGCAAAGGGAAGACATCTGAAAGGGAGACAGCAGAGACCAGCCAAGCAGCTGCTGAAGGAGACACAAACGGGACCAGCTGAGCAGCTCAGTATGGCTCTGCACCCTGCAAAGTCTCCATCCCCCAACCGTCAGGGCTGTGAACTCATTCGTGCCCAGCTGCCCAGCACCGGTGAGATTGGAAGCCATCCAAAAAGGTAACAGGGCCGACTTATATGAAGCCACATACATAAACCTGTTCTGGAAGTGCTGATTTGTTTCCGTGTCAGGAAAGGTGATGCATTACATTCAAATGATATACTCTTGGTTGCCTTTACCCTTCTGCTGAATGGGCAGCAGTTTGGGCCCAAATAATTCTTTTTGTGTGTGTGTGTGTGCCATATCCCTCTGCTCACAGTGGTCCATTTTTATGCAAAGCAACCCCACACAAATTTTCAGGATATGGCCATAGCAGCAAGCAAACTGCTTCTAGCCCAGTCCAAGTAAAGTAAAGCTCTTTCTCACCCTCAAAGTCCATAGTTCTTACTGCACTCTGGTCTTTCAACTCTTGACCAGAATAGTACATCAAGCTGTACTTACAGCACAAGATTTAGGCCAAGATTTCAAATCCTTCCACATTCCTCTTGAAAATCAGCTCCAAAAGGCCAAAGCCACACAGTCAGGTGTCTAGCAGCAATGCGACATTCAGCACCAACATTACTGTTGTAGTCAAGTTCACATTGCCCGACCAAGAGCAGCTTTGGGGGGAAAAAGGGTTTATTTTGACTTACAGACTCGAAGAGCAGTTTCATGATGGCAGGGGAAAATGATGGCATGAGCAGGGGGTGGACATTACCCCCTGGCCAACATAAGGTGGACAATCACAACAGGAGAGTGTGCCAAACACTGGCAAGGGGAAACTGGCTATAATACCCATAAGCCTGCCCCCAACAAAATGTTGCCTCCTAGAAGTGTTAATTCCCAAATCTCCATCAGCAGGGAACCTAGCATTCAGAACACCTAAGTTTATAGAGGACAACTGAATCAAACCACCACAACAACATACCAAAAACTTTGGGATGGGCTGGAGAGAAAGCTTAGCAGTTAAGCGCTTGCCTGTGAAGCCTAAGAACCCTGGTTCAAGGCTCAATTCCCCAGGACCCACATTAGCCAGATGCATAAGGGGATGCAGGCTTCTGGAGTTCATTTGCAGTGGCTAGAAGCCCTGGTGTGCCCATTCTCTCTCTCTTTCTCTCTCTCTGTCGCTCTCAAATAAATAAACAAAAATAAATAAATAAATAAATAACTTTGGGACACAATGAAGGCAGTCCTAGGAGGGAAATTTATAGCTTCAAGTGCCTATATTAAAAAACTAGGGGCTGCAGAAAGCCAAGTGCCACATGTTCTCTCTCATATGTGGATCCTAGCTACAGATGACTGGGCTTCTGCGGGAGAAGGAAAATACTTGGTAGCAGAGGCCAGTAAGTTAAAAAGGAGACATAAAGGGAAGAGAAAGGAAGGGAGGAGGGTACTTAATAGGTTGATATTGTATATATGTAAGTACAATGATTGTGATGGAATTTCAAAGGAGAAAGTGTGGTGGGGGGAGGGAGGGAGGGAATTAACATGGGATTTTTTTTATAATCATGGAAAATGCTAATAAAAATTAAAAAAAAAATAAAAAGAAAGAAAGAAAGCTGGGCATGGTGGTACATGCCTTTAATCCCAGCACTTGGGAGGGTGAGGTAGAAGATCACCACAAGTTCAAGGCCACCCTGAGACTACATAGTGAATTCCTGGTCAGCCTGGACTAGAGTGAGACCCTATCTCAAAAACAAAAAAAAACAAAAAAAAAAAGGAGAGAGTGGTGCGCTGAAGTCACATAAGCCAGATGCACAAGATGGTGCATGCCTCCTGTTAGTTTGCAGTGGCTAGAGACCCTGGCACGCCCATTCTTTATCTATCTGCCTCTTTCTCTGTTGTTCTCAAATAAATAAATAAAATTAAACAAAAAAGAAAAAAAAAAAAACTAGGGGCTAAAGCCGGGCATGGTGGCACTCACCTTTAATCCTAACACTCAGGAGGCAGAGGTAGGAGGATCACCATGAATTCAAGGCCACCCTGAGACTACATAGTGAATTCAAATGTTGCAGCCAGATGTGGTGGCACATACATTTGATCCCAGCACTCGAGAAGCAGAGGCAGAGGTAAATGCAGGGGGATCACTGGAAGTTCGAGGCCACCCTGAGACAACATAGAGAATTCCAGGTCAGCCTGGGCTAGAGTGAGACCCTACTTTGAAAATAACAAAAATTATGTTTACACGGGCGTGGTGGTACAGGCCTTTAATCCCAGCACTCAGGAGGCAGAGGTAGAAGGATCGCCATGAGTTTGAGCCACCCTGAGACTACATAGTGAATCCAGGTCAGCCTGGGCTAGAACCAGATCCTACTACAAAAAAAAGAAAAAAAGAAAAAGGAAAAGGAAAAGGAAAAGGAAAAGGAAAAGGAAAAGGAAAAGGAAAAGGAAAAGGAAAGGAAAGGAAGAAAAAGAAATTAGATAGAAAGGTCTCAAGTAAACAACTTAATGCTTCACCTTAAGGGCTTGGAAAAAGAAGAACAAGGCAAACAAAAAAATCAGTAGAAGCCGGGCGTGGTGACACATGCCTTTAATCCCAGCACTCAGGAGGTAGAGGTAAGAGGATCACCATGAGTTCGAGGCCACCCTGAGATAACATAGTAAATTCCAGGTCAGCCTGAGCTAGACTGAAACCCTACCTTGGGGAAAAAAAAAAAAAAATCAGTTATCAGGAAGAAATAATAAAGATTAAGGCAGAAATTAATGAAATAGAAACAAAGAAATCCAAAGAACCAATAAATACTCCACTAAGTATGAAACTCTCAAGGAAATAGATGATTTCTTTGATTAATATGACCTACCAAAACTAAATCAAGATGAGATTAACCACTTAAAGTTGTTAATAAAAAACATAAACAAATGACCATAAATGCTGTTGAGGTTGCAGAAAAAGAGGAACCCTTCTACACTGTTGGTGGGAATGCAATCTGGTCCAGCCATTGTGGAAATCAGTGTGGAGGTTCCTAAGACAGCTAAAAATGACCCAGCTATACTGCTCCTAGGCGTATATCCTAAGGATTCATCTCACTATCTTAGAGATACTTGCTCAACCATGTTTACTGCCGCTCTACTCACAATAGCTAGAAAATGGAACCAGCCTAGATGCCCCTCAACTGATGAGTGGATAATGAAGATGTGGTACATTTACACAATGGAGTTCTACTCAGTGGTAAAGAAAAGTGAAATTATGAAATTTGCAATAAATTGGATGGATCTGGAAAGGATTATACTTAGTGAGGTAAACCAGGCCCAGAAAGCCAAATGTCACATTTTCCTCTATCATATAGTGAATCCTAGCTACAAATGATTGGACTTCTATGTGAGTAGAAATAAAACTCACTAACAGAGGCCAGTAAGCTAGAAAGGGAATATAAAGGATATAAAGAGAGTAGAAGGGGGGACCTAATAGGATAGTATCGCATACGTGTAAGTAGAACAGTTTAATGGGGGTGAAAAGGTCTAAGTGAGGTCAGGAGAAGAGGTTAAGTAAAGGAAAGGCGGAAGGAGAGCTAATCAAAATCTAAGAAGAAGCCGGGCATGGTGGCACACTCGCCCACACTCGGGAGGCAGAGGTAGGAGGATTGCCGTGAGTTCGAGGCCACCCTGAGATTCCATAGTGAGTTCCAGGTCAGCCTGAGCTAGAGTGAGACTCTACCTCAAAAAAAAAAAAAAAATCGGGCTGGAGAGATGCCTTAGCGGTTAAGCGCTTGCCTGTGAAGCCTAAGGACCCCGGTTCAAGGCTCGGTTCTCCAGGTCCCACGTTAGCCAGATGCACAAGGGGGCGCACGCGTCTGGAGTTCGTTTGCAGAGGCTGGAAGCCCTGGCACGCCCATTCTCTCTCTCTCCCTATATCTGTCTTTCTCTCTGTGTCTGTCTCTCTCAAATAAATAAATAAATAAATTTAAAAAATTTAAAAAAAATCTAAGAAGATATAAATCATATGGAGACCTACTTTTTTGGAAAATGGAACACCCAAAAGCCGTAGATTGTTGCTAGAAAATTTTCAGTGTCAGGGATGGGATACCTTCCAATGAGTTGCTGGCCAGGGAAGTCACTGATAGCCCCAAAACATTACAGGCCATTGCCAAGGCCCTTGGTTTTCCACCTGGAATAGATGGTAAGACCCTATTGCTGAAGACTCCACATACTTGGGCTGCAAGGTCACTGAGAAATCCTGCTGGAACTGAGCTGATAACCTCCTCCATGTAGGCCAGCTGACAGAAATCTGGAAAAAGCTATGCTATATGGAGTTCAATGGGAGAGAGAGAAATCACCAGTGCAGATACTCAACAGTGGACACTGCAAGCCTTAAATTTTGCCAACAGGTGCAACAGTGGCACATCTGTTATGGGGAAACCAGCTGCCCTCTAATTGGACTGGAGGCCTGCTCCATGCCTACAATTATAGAAGTTGTTAGTAAAAAAACAAATGTCGGGAGCCATTTTGGCTGGACTTGTATCCATAGCTCTGGGCTTCTGGCAGCAAGACATTAGCAAAACTATAGCAGCTTACATGTAAGCAAGATTATGTATATTCAGCCATTTGGCTGGTCTTTTGTACTGAGAAGTCATTGAAATGCAAAAACTCTGTAACAGGAAGGTTTTTTGATAGGAACTTGTAAAGCTCATAAAATCTTTGTCCATGGAAAAACTGTTTGTAAAAAGATATAAAAAGGAATGCTATGAAATGAGGCCTTGCTTCAGCCCTGGACTGGAGTCCTAGCTTTCAGTCTTTCTTCTGTCTTTCCTTAATCCTCACTCCCCATCAGGCTTAACTCTTTCAGCCGGCAGGCTCCGGCAAATTAAAAAAACAAAACAAAACATGTGAGCAGGGTGTGGTCGTACATGCCTTTAATCCCAGTACTTGGGAGGCAAAGATAGGAGTATCACCATGGAGTTCAAGACCACCCTGACAGTACAGTAAATTCCAGGTCAGCCTGGGCTAGAGAAAAACCCCACCTCCAAAAACCAAAAAATAAAAAAGACGGTGTGCTGGCGAGATGGCTTAGCAGTTAAAGCACATGACATCTTCCAACTGAAAAATGGGATTAGAGAGCATATTAAGCGTCAGCAGCAGTAATGAAGCTGAGTAGCTTTTATAGGAAACAACTTAAAATTTTTATAGGTAAACCAGGCATAGTGGCATACGCCTTTAATCCCAGCACTTGGAAGGCAGAAGTAGGAGGATCACCGTAAGTTAGAGGACACCCTGAGGATGCAGAGTGAATTCCAGGTCAGCCTGAGATAGAGTGAGACCCTACCTCAAAAAATAAAAAAAATTATAGGTACAGGACTGGAGAGATGGCTCAGTGGTTAAGCGCTTGCCTATGAAGCCTAAGAACCCCAGTTAGAGGCTCAATTCCCCAGGACCCACGTTAGCCAGATGCATAAGGGGCGCACGCATCTGGAGTTCGTTTGCAGAAGAGGCTGGAGGACCTTGGTGCGCCCATTCTCTCTTCTCACTCTCTTTTTTTCTTTTTCTTTCTTTCTTTTTTTTTTTTGTTTTTTTGTTTTTTGTTTTGTTTTTTGAGGTAGGGTCTCACTCTGGTCCAGGCTGACCTGGAATTAACTCTGTAGTCTCAGGGTGGCCTTGAACTCATGGTGATCCTCCTACCTCTGCCTCCCGAGTGCTGGGATTAAATGCGTGCGCCACCATGCCCGGCTCTCTCACTCTCTATCTGTCAGTTTCTCTCTGTGTCTGTTGCTCTCAAATAAATAAATAAATGAACAAAAAAAAAAAATTATAGGTACGGCAAGCAGTGCAGAGATCAGGTTACAGATGTGAGGAAAAAGCAATTTTACCCCAGTGGGCTGCTGCTATGGCTCTGTTTAAAGGTGCGTGCTTGCAAAGCCTACTAACCTTGATTCAAATTCCCCACCCAGATGCAAAAAGGGACTTATGTGGCTGGTATTAGTTTGCAGCGGCAAGAGCCCCTGGTGTGGCAGTTTGACTAGTGTACTTTGCATGTTGAATCAAGATTTGAAGAAAATAAAAAAATTTTTAAAAAGACAAAAAAAAATAAAAAGATTTGAAGAGAATTCAGCTTCACACATGAAAGACAGCACCTTGCTTTCTGATGGTGTGTTCACATATGTGTAACCTTGAACACCCACAAGCATGTCTTGGTACCAAGCACAGGTAAATTAGCCACTTTCGGGAGTATGCTTCGTTGGGCTCTCAGTGACGTGGAGCTTGTTTTTATCTTCACACTCCATGCAGGCAATAGAAATTAAGTTGTAAAGCACTTTTATGAAGCATTGGAACTAAAGGAAAATGCTTTAATTTTTGCTTTCTCAAATATATGGTATTTTAAGATCATTACTAAAAATTTTAATCGTTTTTAACTCAAATTGTTGCCACTCTTAACAGCTCTTGACAAAACTGCAAATATATTATCAGAAATGATTTTTTGTTTATAAACAAGTTTGACAAAAATTCAGAACTTGTAACCAACTTGTAATGTCAAAATCTGCCTCTTTATCTCTCAAAATAAATAAATAAATAAAAATATTTTAAAATAATAAATAAAAAAGGGGCACTGGAGAGATGGCTTAGCAGTTAAGCACCTGCCTGTGAAGCCTAAGAACCCCAGTTCAAGGCTTGATTTCCCCAGTAACCATGTAAGCCAGATGCACAAGGTGGTGCATCCATCTGGAGTTCATCTGCAATGTCAGAAGGCCCTGGTGCACCCATTCTCTCTCTCTCTCTCTCTAGCTCTATCTGCCTCTCTCTCTCTCAAATAAATAAATAAATATATATATTTTTTTTAAAGAAATTCTGCCTGGCGTGGTGGCGCACGCCTTTAATCCCAGCACTTGGGAGGCAGAGGTAGGAGGATTGCCGTGGGTTCGAGGCCACCCTGAGACCACACAGTGAATTCCAGGTCAGCCTGGGCCAGAGTGAGACCTTACCTCAAAAAAAAAAAAAAAGAAATTCTAACAAATGTGGTCATTTTTTGTTTAAGGAAAACAATTGAAGAACTGTCTGAAAAGCTTTAAAATGGTCTTTCTGTTACATATGTGGCACACAGATGACTCATGAGCACAGGAAAATTAGCCTTATGCCTGTACTTCATATGGGATGCTACCAGAAATGTGTTATGGATTCTGTATTTAACACACTTTCAGTGTATGAGTTCTCAGGACTGTACCACAGTAAACACAGCCTTAGATGGTGGTATCTTGTTTCATTTGCGGTGGAGAAAAAGTTGGATGTCTTTATCTAATAATTAATATTCATCTTATGATTGGATATATAATCACTTGCTATCTATTGTGACCTGCACAGTAAGACAGAATTGAACATACAGTTGTGCCTGGATTTCCCAAGCTCAGTTACAGTGGTAAGACTGAGCCTAAGGCTGTGCAAACTTGTAAGGGAGGCATGAGCAGTCAACAGTCGAGGTGGGATCTAAAGGGCTTACTCTTAGGCTAGCTTAGGCTGACCCGGAAGTCACTGTGTAGTCTTAGGGTGGCCTCAAACTCATGATGATTCTCCTACCTTTGCCTCCTAAGTGCTGGGATTAAAGTCGCGTGCCACCATGCATGACCTGGCTTTTTAAAGTTTTCGGGGTAGGGTCTCACTCTAGCCCAGGCTGACTGGAATTCACTATCTACTCTCACAGTGGCCTCGAACTCAGGGCAATCCTCCTACCTCTGCCTCCCGAGTGCTGGGATTAAAGGTGTGTTGGCACACCCAGCTTGAGATTTACTTTTTTAAAAAAAATTTTTTGTTCATTTTCATTTATTTATTTGAAAGTGACAGGGGGGGGGGCAGAGAGAGAGAGAGAGAGAGAGAGAGAGAGAATGGGTGTGCCAGGGCTTCCAGCCACTGCAAACGAACTCCAGATGTGTGTGCCCCCTTGTGCATCTGGCTAACGTGGGTCCTGGGGAATCAAGCCTCAAACCGGGTTTCTTAAGACTTCACAAGCAAGCGCTTAACCTCTAATCCATCTGTCCAGCCCAAGATTTACTTTTTAAATATTTATTTATTTGCAAATGCAAAGAGTAAGATAGAGAGAATGGATGTGTCAGGGCCTCCAGCACTGCAAATGATCTCCAGATGCGTGCAACTTTATGCATCTGACTTCACGTGGTTAGTGGGGAATGGAACCTGGACGGCCAGCCATTGCAAGCTAGCGCCTCAACCACTGAGCCATCTTCCCAGCCCTGCATGTGCAACTTTGCATGGGTACTGGGGAATCAAACCCAGGACAATAAGCTTTGCAAGAAAACTCCCTGAGTTAACTCACCTTCTGATTCATATTCACTTGCTTTCTGTTTCAAGTCCTCTATCACCAAGCAGATCTCTCTGTCCCGAACCCTGTTGCGTTCTGAAAGGTGATACAAAATTTCTGTCGTCCGTGGGTTCACTTCGTATTGTGGAATGGGATGATCGCCAAAGATCTTTTTCAACCATGCAGCCACCTAACCATCAAAAGGAAACTTCATTACAATGGCGCGATGAAACTGGCAGATAAGTGCTCTTCACAAACTCAACACTATGACTACTCTAGGGTCCTACTTGTCTCCAAAGTGATACTGGATGACAGAAAATAAGTGAGCAGGGCTGGAGAGATGGCTTAGTAGTCAAGGCAGTTGCTCTGCAAAGCCAAAGGACACAGGTTCGATTCCCCAGGACCCCCATAAGGCAGATAGATGCACAAGGTGGAGCATGTGTCTGGAGATCATTTGCTGTGGCTGAAGGGCCTGGCACATCTATTCTCGATCAGCCTCTTTCTCTAATACATAAAAGTATATATATTAAAAATATTTTTCTTTTCTTTTCCGCAAAGCTGCAAATGTAGTATAGGCTAAGAATCTGCCTCACTTGGAAGAATCTTACTCAATGAACAGATGCAACAGCAAGATTACTGATGGCACTTGCTTGCATGGAACGAGACACCAGCTGTACCAAACACCCTAAGACCCACAGTGCCGCGGACAGCTCAGGCGTGGCCGCGAGCTGGGTCTGAGTTCAGAAGTCCCACGCAAACTCAGCTCCGAGGACTTTGGACACAGTAGAGTCCGGGTAACAAAGGGGGTCTACGGGCAGGCAGGGGGACCGGCAGGCCGAGAAGGACGTATGAGCAAGGGGAGAGAAAGGAGGCGGTGTGCGGCCTAGAGTGTGCGGCTCCGCCACACCATCACCTGAGCATCCTTCTCCGCAGCGGCCTCCATCGCCACCGCTCCGCCGCTTCCGGCTCTACTCCTCGCGGCTCTCGAGCCCGCGCTCCCTAAAGCCCGCCCACGCACGCAGGGACCGCCCCTCACGTTGGGCACGCACTCGTGCGACACCCCGCCCCTCTTCTCGGGCCTGGGGATTTCTGGGAGTTGTAGTCTTTGTGGTTCTTTTTTCAGGTAGGTTCTCGCTCTAGGCCGGGCTGACCTGGAATTTCACTCTGTAGGCTCAGGCTGTCCTCGAGCTCCTACGATCCTCCCACGTCTGCCTCCAGAGTGCTGGGATTGAAGGCTTGGGCCACAATCCCTGCTCTCTGTTCTTTTTTATTTATTTATTTTGTTTATTTTTATTTATTTATTTGAGAGTGACGGAGAGAGAAAGAGAGGGAGAGAGAGAGAATGAGAATGGGCACGGCAGGGCCTCCAGCTACTGCAAAGGAACTCCACACGCGTGCGCCCCCTTGTGCAGCTGGCTAATGTAGGTCCTGGGGAATCGAACTTGGGACCTTTGGCTTTGCAGGCAAACACCTTAACCGCTAAGCCATCTCTCCAGCCCTCTTTTCTTTTCTTATATATATTTTACTTATTTGCAAGCAGAGATAGATAGAAGAGAGACAGAGAAAATGGGTATGCCAGGGCCTCCTGCCCCTGCAAACAAACTCTAAATGCATGTGCCACTGTGTATATCTGGTGTTATACCAGTGCTGGGGAATAGAACCCAAGTTTGCGGTCAAGCGCCTTAACCACTGAGCCATCTCTTCAGCCCTTTTCTTTCTTTCGTTCTTTCTTTCTTTCGTTCTTTCCTTCTTTCTTTCTTTCTTTCTTTCTTTCTTTCTTTCTTTCTTTCTTTCTTTCTTTCTTTCTTTCTTTCTTTCTTTCTCTCTCTCTCTCTCTCTCTCTCTCTTTCTTTCTTTCTTTCTTTTGGGGGGGTTGGTTTTTCAAGGTGAGGGTATCTAGCCCAGGCTGACCTGAACTGGATTCGCTGTGTAGTCTCAGGGTGACCTGGAACTCATGGCAATACTCCTACCTCTGCCACCCAAGTGCTGAGATTAGAGGCCTGTGCCACCATGCCTAGCTTACAAATATTTTATTTATTTGAGAGAGAGAAAATGGGTGCACCAAGGCCTCTAGCCACTGTAAATGTAATCTAGCCACATGTGCAACCTTGTGCATCTGGCTGTATGTGGGTACTGGGGAATGCAATTTCAGGTCGTAAGCGTCTCAGGCAAGTGCCTTAACCACTGAACCATCTCTTCAGCCCTTTCTGTTTGTTTGTTTGTTTGTTTGTTTTTCTCGAAGTAGCATCTTACTCTAGCTCAGGCTGACCTGGAATTCACTATGTAGTCTCAGGGTGGCCTTGAACTCATGGTGATCCTCCTACTCTGTCTCCTGAGTGCTTAGATTAAAGGTGTGTGCCACCATGCCTGATTCTTTTTTTTAAAAATCTTTTTATTTATTGCTTTTTTTCTTTTTTTTGTGGAGGGGGTTCGAGGGAGGGTCTCACTGTAGCTCAGACTGACCTGGAATTCACAATGTAGTCTCAGGGTGGCCTCAAACTCATGGTGATCCTCCTGCCTCTGCCTCGGGAGTGCAGGTATTAAAGGCGTGCACCATCATACCAGACTAATAAAAATATTTTTTAAATATTTTTATTTATTTATTTGAGAGGGAGAAAGAAGCAGAGAGAGAGAGAGAGAGAGAGAGAGAATGGGCACGCCAGAGCCTCCAGCCACTTTAAACAAACTCCAGATGCATTTGCCCCCTTGTTAATCTGGCTTATGTGGATCCTGGGGAGTCAAACTGGGATCCTCTGGCTTTGCAGGCAAATGCCTTAACGGCTAAGCCATCTCTCCAGCCCCCTAATAAAAATATTTTTTAAAAATACAAAAAGGGGCTGGGCGTAGTTGCGCACGCCATTAATCCCAGCACTCGGGTGGCAGAAGTAGGAGGATCGCCATGAGTTCGAGGCCACCCTGAGACTACAGAGTTAATTCCAGGTCAGCCTGGACCAGAGTGAGATCCTACCTCAAAAAAAAAAAAAAAAAATACAAAAAGGGGGCTGGAGAGATGGCTTAGCAGTAAACGCTTGTAAAAGCCTAAGGACCCTGATTCAAGGCTCAATTCCCCAGGACCCACATAAGCCAGATACACAAGAGGATGCACATGTCTGGAGTTTGTTTGAAGTGGCTGGAGGCCCTGGTGTACCCATTCCCCCTCTCTCTCTCTCTCTCTCTCTCTCTCTGCCTCTTTTTCTCTCTGTCTTTTGCTCTCAAATAAATAAATAAAAATAAACAAAAGAATAAAAAAAACCATTTTATTAGCCAACAAAAAAATAAAAAATATATTTTTATTAGCCACCACACCTGGCCCTATTTGTAATTTATTTGCAAGGAGAGAGAGGGGAAGAGGGAGAAAGAGTGGGTCTCTTACTGCTGCAAATGGACCCATGTACCATTTTTGTGCATCCGGCATTACACAGGTACTGGGGAATCAAACCAAGACCGTCAGGCTTTACAAGCAAGTGCCTTAACCACTGAGCAATCCCCAGCCCAGGTGAAGCCTTTTTGGAATGTACTGACAGACCACCAGCTTCCACCAACCCAAAAGCTTAAAATATCACCAGCTAGAATCTAAAGCCTACAGTAGAGATTTCCTGACTTTACTGTAACCTGCCTGCCTGATGTTTCCACTAATTTATTTGAAAGTGTTTGGGGGGGCTGGATAGATGGCTCCACAGTTAAGGCACTTTTCTGCAAAGCGTAATGATGTAGCTTCAGTTCCCCAGGACCCATGTAAAGCCAGATACACAACATGGCACATACATCTGGAGTTCCTTTGCAGTGGCTAAAGGCCCCAGCATGCCCATTCTTTCTCTCTTCCCTCTCTCTCCCCCTACTTCCCTTTCTTTCCTTGCAAATAAATATATAAAAATACCTTTTAAAAAAGAAAGTATAAAGGGGAAAGTGGGGGAGGGGAGGGAATTATCATAGTTTATGGTCTATAATTATGGACATTGTTAATAAAAACAGTTTAAGAGCCAAAATAAAGTGCCTTGGTTTATAATTTTTTCTTGTTCTATAGCCATAAGAACTTTATAAAATGGTTAACACATTGGAACACAGAATTTGAATTTCCCTAAATCTGTGTATCATGGCCGTGGTCATTCATAGTTGGCTCCAGAATAATCACTTATTCCCTTTGAGGCGAGAACTGTGTTTTGTGTTGACACTTTTTCTTTAAAAAAATTATTTTATTTTATTTGAGAAACAGAGAAGCAGAGGGAGAGAGAGAGAGAGAGACATAGAGAGAGAGAGAATGGGTGTGCCAGGGCCTCCAGCCACTGCAAATGAACTCCAGACACATGTGTGACCTTGGGTATCTGGCTTACGTGAGTCCTGAGGAATCGAACCAAGGTCCTTTGGCTTTGCAGGCAAGTGCTTTAATGGCTAAGCAATATACCCAGCCCCACTTTTTTTTCTTTACCATTATTTCACTTTCTTCAAACAGGAAGGGGATAAAAGGGAACAGTGAGGGGCTGGAGAGATGGTTTAGTGTTTAAGGTGCTTGCCAGTGAAGCCTAAGGACCCAGGATTGATCCCCCAGTACCCAGTGAGCCAGATGCACAAGGTGGCACATGTATCCGGAGTTCATTTGAACTCATAGAGATCCTCATACCTCTGCCTCCCAGGTGCTGGGATTAAAGGCATGTGCCACCACGCCCAGCTCAAAGATTTTTTTTTAACCTATTTTAATCTTTTTTATTTTATTTTTATTTATTTGAGAGAGAGAGAGGAAGAGACAGAGAGAAAGAGAGAATGGGCCCACCAGGGCCTCTAACCACTGCAAATGCACTCTAGATGCATGCCCCCCCTTGTGCAGCTGGCTTTTGTGGGTCTTGGGGAATCAAACCGAGATCCTTAGGCTTTGCAGGCAAGCAACTTAAACACTAAGCCATTTCCCCAGCCTGAAGATTTTTTATTTTAAGTGTCAATAGCTGAGTGTAATGGCACATGTCTTTAGTCCCAGAATTTGGGAGGCAGAGGTATAAGGATCACTGTGAGTTTGAGGCTTCCCTGAGACTACATATTGAATTCCAGGTTAGCCTAGGCTAGAGCAAAGCCCTACCTCGAAAAACAAAACAAAACAAAAAAATAGCTGGAGAGATGCCTTCATGCTTAAGGCAGTTGCCTACAAAGCCAAAGTACCCAAATTTGGTTCCTGGACCCCCATATGCTGGATGCACAAGTTGCAGCATGTGACTAGAGTTTGTTTGCGGTGGTTGGGGACCTGGTGCGCCCATTCTCTCCATGTGCTCTCTCTCTCTCTCTCTCTCTCTCTGTCTCAAATAAATAAAAATAAAATAAACTTAGGGGAAAAAATCTGCAACTTCCAGTTTTGGGTCACCAAATGTTAGCCTTCCATGCTGATTGCATAAATTTAAATTTTTACCAAGTATGGGGATTGCTGTAAATTCAAGGCCACCTTGTGCTACATAGCACATTCAATGCCAGCCTGGACTACAGTGCAATACTCTGTCTCAAACACAAAACAAAGCCAGGTGTGGTGGTGCATGCCTTTAATCTCAGCACTCACGAGGCAAGGCAGAGGTATGAGGATCACTGTGAGTTCAAGGCCACCCTGAGACTACATAGTGAATTCCAGGTAGGTCTGGGATAGAGACCCGACCTCGGGAAGAAAAAAAAAAGACACCAAACCTTGTGCTGAGGGTGGAGCTGAGTCAGTAGAGTGCTTGCCTAGCATACATGAAGCACTGGGTTTAATCCCTAGCACCATACAAATTGGGGGTGGTGGCACACACACCTGTAACTCCAGCACTTGGAGTTGGAGGCAGGTAGACCAGGAAAGAGTTCAAGGTCATCCTTGAACTACATAGTGAGTTTGAGGTCAGCCTGGGCTACATAACACCCTGTCTCAAAATAAATAAATAAATAAATAAAGACCCAGACATGGTGGCCCTGTACTCAGGAGACAAAGGTAGGAGGATCACTGTGAGTTCAAGGCCAGCCTGAGACTACCTAGTGAATTCCACGTCAGTCTGGGCTAGAGTGATATCCTACCTCAAAAAAATTAAAATTAAATAAATAAATAAAAAGTAAAAAAGGCCAGGCATGGTGACACACGTCTTTAATCCCAGCACTCGAGAGGCAGAGGTAGGAGGATCTCTGTGAGTTTGAGGCCAGCCTGAGACTACATAATGAATTCCAGTTCAGCATGGGATACAGTAATACCCTACCTTGAAGAAAAACAAAATCTTTAATCCAGCACTCAAGAGGTAGGAGGATCACCATGAGTTTGAGGCCACACTGAGACTACATAGTGAATTTCAGGTCAGCCTGGGATAGAATGAAACCTTACCTTGAAAAAAACAAAACAAAACAAAAAAAAAATTGTAAAACAGGGTTAAGGAGCAAATGCTTGTCAAAGGCCCTGGGTTTAGTCCTAGCATCACAATAAATCAAGCAAACAAACAAAACCCAATAAATACATGTGCAGTTAAATCTTTCTAGCAGCCCAAACCAATTTTTTATTTGTGTTTATGTATATGTGTATGTATGTGTTTATATAGTTTAGGGGTGCACTGGTGCCACAGGGTGTGTCTGAAGGTCAAAAGACAATGCCCTCTCCTTCCACCTTACTAGAGACAGTGTCTCTCTGTCTCTGTCTTTGAGGTAAGGTCTTACTTTAGCTCAGGCGGACTTGGAATTCACTCTTTAGTTCCAGACTGGCCTGGAACTCACAGTGATCCTCCTACCTTTGCCTCCCAAGTGCTGGGATTAAAAGCATGCACCACCATACCTGGCTTGAGGCAGAGTCTCTCTTGTTTGCCACTGGGAAACACTGGGAAAATACCAGTCTAGCTGGCTTTTGAGCTTTGGATTCTCCTGGATCCACCTCTCATTGTACATAGGTTGGGCTTACCAACATGGGCTGCTTTGTGTCTGACTTCAAGAATTGGGAATTAAGCCGGGCGTGGTGGCGCACGCCTTTAATCCCAGCACTCGGGAGGCAGAGGTAGGAGGATCGCTGTGAGTTCAAGGCCACCCTGAGACTACAGAGTTAATTCTAGGTCAGCCTGGACCAGAGTGAGACCCTACCTCGAAAAACCAAAAAAAAAAAAAAAAAAAGAATTGGGAATTGAGTATGGGCAGAGCAAGCACCTTTAACTGCTGACTTGTCCCCTAATCATTTCTTTCTTTGTGTGTGTGTATGTTGTTTTTCGAGTTAGGGCCTCTTGCTCAGGCTGACCTGTAATTCACTATGCAGTCTCAGTGTGGCCTCGAACTCATAGTGATTCTCCTACTTCTGCCTCCCGAGTGCTGGAGTTAAAGGCATATGCCACCATGCCTGGATTCATTTCTTCTTCTTCTTTTTTTATGTTTTCATTTATTTTATTTTATTTTTCAGAGAGAGAGAGAGAATGGGCATGCCAGGGCCTTCCAGCCACTGTGAATGAACTCCAGACGTGTGTGCGTCCCCCCTGCACGTGTGCGACATTGCACATTTGAGTCATTTTGCATCTGGCTACATGGGACCTGGAGATTCAAACATGCGTTCTTAGGCTATGCAGGCAAGTGTCTTAACCACTAAGCCATCTCCCCAGCTCCTGTTTCTTTCTTTTTTATTTTTTTATTTGATTTATTTGAGAGAGAGAGAGAGACAGACAGACAGACAGACAGACATAGTTGGCACACCAGGGCCTTTAGCCACTGTAAATGCACTCATGATGCATGTGCCACGTTGTGCATCTGGCCTACGTGGGTACTGGGGAACTGGACCTGAGTAGATAGGCTTCACTGGCTGGCACCTTAATCACTAAACCATCTCTTCAGCCCCTCATAGCTTTTTTTTTTTTTTTTTTTGGTTTTTCAAGGTAGGGTCTCACTCTAGCCCAGGCTGACCTGGAATTCACTATGTAGCCTCAGGGTGGCCTCGAACTCACAGTGATCCACCTACCTCTGCCTCCCGAGTGCTGGGATTAAAGGTGTGCGCCACCACACCTGGCTCTCTCTTTTATTTTGATGTCATGATCTTTTCCTCCTATAATGATGGTCTTGTGTAGGTAGCGTGAGGTCATGAATATCTAGGCCATTTTGTGGAGCTGTAAAGAGTCTTACCCTTCCTTTGGCTTACATTCTTTCTGCCACCACCTCTTCTGCAATGGACCCTGAGCTTTGGAAGGTGTGTGATAGAGATATTGCAGCGCTGAATACTCCTGTCACTTCTTCCCAGCATCATGATGCCTTCTGAGTCATCCCAAGGTCACTGTCATCTGAAAAGAGAAAATTCTCTACCAAAAGTGAGAGTAGCATTAATATAAGGGTATGACCGTTAAGAAAAGTGCTTACTGGGCAGTTTGATGAGCATAGTATATACTTTTAGCCAGACAGCAGCAGACGTTACACCCCTAGGGCTCATGACTACCCCTATTCTAGGTTTTCAGTATCAGGGATGTATTCCCTCCCATAGAGTGTGCCTCCAGTCCAATTAGAGGGCAGTTGGTTTCCACCATGACAGATGTGCCCTATTGCACCCTTTGGCTCATTTGGCCTGGCTGGCAAAATGTAAGGCTTGCAGTGTCCACTATTGAGTATCTTCATCGGTGGTATCTCTTTCTCCCATTAAACTGCATGCAGAATGGCTTCTTCCAGCTTTCTGTCACTGGTCTATATGGAGGAGGTTTTCAGCTCAGCTCCCACAGGATTTTTCAGTGCCCTTACAGCCCAAGCATGTGGAGTCTTCAGCAATAGGGTCTTACCATCTATTCCTGGTGGGAAGCCAAGGGCTTCTTCTTCTTCTCCTTCTTCTTTTAATATATATATTTTTTTATTTAAGAGAGAGAGAGAGAGAAAGGGAGGGAGGCAGGCTGGGTATGGTTATGTATACCTTTAATCCCAGCACTTGGGAGACAGAGGTAGGTGGATTGCTGTGAGTTCAAGGTCACTCTAAGACTACATAGTGAATTTCAGGTCAGCTGGGGCTAGAGTAAGACCCTACTTCGAAAAACCAAAGGAAAGAAAAAGGATTGGGGGGGGCACATCAGGGATTCCAGCCACTGCAAACGAACTCCACACATGTGTACCCTCTTGTGCATCTGGCTAACATGGGTCCTGGGGAATCAAACCTGGGTCCTTTGGCTTTGCAGGCAAATGCCTTAACTGCTAAGCCATCCCTTCAGCCCTCTCTCTTTTAAATTATTTATTTATTTGCAAACAGAAAGAGAGAGAGAGAGAGAGAGGGAGGGAGGGAGGGAGGGAGGGAGGGAGAAAACCCGGGCATGGTGACACATGCCTTTAATCCCAGTGCTTGGGAAGCTGAGGGACGAGGATTGCCATGAGTTCGAGGTCACCCTGAGACTATATAGTAAATTCCATCCAGGTCAGCCTGAGCTAGAGCAAGACCCTAACCTCAAAAAACAAAGAAAAGTGAAAGAAAAAGAAAAAAAAGTCAGGTGTAGTGGCACATGCCTTTAATCTCAGCACTTGGGAGGCAGAGGTAGGAGGATTACCATGAATTTAAGGCCACCCTGAGACTATCTAATGAATTTCAGGTCAGCCTGGACTGGAATGAAACCCTACCTTGAAAAACAAAACAAACAACAACAAAAAATAAAAAATAAAAAAAAGATGACTGATGACTGGGCATGGTGGTGCATGCCTTGAATTCCAATACTCAGGAGGCAGAGGTAGGAGGTTTACTGTGAGTTCAAGGCCTTCCTGAGATTACATAGTAAATTCCAGGTCAGCCTGGGCTAAAGCAAGACCCTACCTCAAAAAGCAAAACAAAACAAAAAAAAAAAAAAAGAAAAGAAAAGACAGAAAGAAAGGAAAGAAAGAAAAACAACTTTGGGGCTGTAGAGATGGCTAAGCTGTTAACGTGCTTGCTTATGAAGCCTATGAACCCAGGTTCAACTCCTCCGAACCCATGTAAGCCAGTCATGCAAGGTGACATATGTGCACAAGGTGACGTATGTGTACAAGGGGGTGCACATGTCTGGAGCTTGAATGGCTGCAGGTCCTGGCGTGCCAATTCTCCCTCTCTCATAAAAATAAGAAGTAAAAAAAAAAATACTTTGGGGGCATTTAAAATTTGGTCAAATGCATTGCATTTTACATCATGTATGGTCATCAGTTTATTGGGGGCCAGGGATGAAATGTGCTGGTTTGATTCAGGTGTCACCCAAAAACTTAGGTGTTCTGAATGCTGGAATCCCAGCTGATGAGAATTTTGGAACTGGAGTCTTGCTGGAGGTATGTTGTTGGAGGCGGCCTTATGGGTGTTATAGCAGGTTTCCCTGGCTCATGTTTGGCACACGCTCCCGCTCCTATTGAGCACCTGATGTTGGCCAGGAGGTGATGTCCACATGAGCACAGGCTCACGCCATCATTTCCCCCTGCCATCATGGAGCTTCCCCTCTAGTCTAGAAGCCAAAATAAACTCTGTCCTCCTACAAGCTGTTTGGTTGGCTGCTTGGTTCCAGCAGCGAGAAGGTAACTCCAACACATGGGTATTGGGAATTGAATCCAGACCTATTTGAGTTAAGGTCTCTCTATAGCCCAGGCTGTTCTAGAACTCATTCTGTAGCCCAGGCTGGCCTCAAACTCATAGCAACGTTCTTGTCTCAGACTCCTGAGTGCTAGGATTATAGCTGTGAGCTACCACACCTGGATGCCATGCCACTTATTTTTTTTTTAATTTTTATTTATTTATTTGAGAGCGACAGACACAGAGAGAAAGACAGATAGAGGGAGAGAGAGAGAATGGGCGCGCCAGGGCTTCCAGCCTCTGCAAACGAACTCCAGACGCGTGCGCCCCCTTGTGCATCTGGCCAACGTGGGACCTGGGGAACCGAGCCTCGAACCGGGGTCCTTAGGCTTCACAGGCAAGCGCTTAACCACTAAGCCATCTCTCCAGCCCGCCATGCCACTTTTGAGGTTAGGTTTGCCAACTGTTCACCTATCACTGCAGTACCGCTATGCTGTCCTTGTTGCTCTGATTACCAACACAGCATGCACAGAAGCGGGCAAGAAAAGACCAACTGTGAGACGCCTTCTCTTGGACTCCCTAAGTGAGCCGGAGCTGTCTGCTCATGTAGCAGAGAAAGGATGTCTGGACCCTCATAGTCTTGTCTCTTTAGCATCATTCACAGACAGCAGTCCCTCTGCCAGGCCACCATGGGAAGGGCTAGGTGGAAATGGCTACAGGGTCATCTAGAGTTTGTGGAAGCTTGTGATAACAAAATGTCTATCTACACAACTGTCAGAAAGCCCTAGCTGAGGCCCCGGTCAGGAGCTCGGCCAACAGCTACAATCAGTGTATAGCGTTTTTTCCTTTCCTTTTTTTTTTTTTTGAGGTAGGGCCTCACTCTAGTCTAGGCTGACCTGGAATTCACTATGTATTCTCAAGGTGTCCTTGAACTCATGGCAATCCTCCCTTTGCCTCCCAAGTGCTGGGATTAAAGACATGTGCCACCATACCCAGCTCTGACTTACTTTTTTTTATGTTTTGTTTTCTGAGGTAGGGTCACACTCTAGCCCAAACTGATCTGGAACTCACTTGGTAGTCTCAGGATAGTCCTGAACTCACAATGATCCACCTACCTCTGCCTCCCAAGTGCTGGGATTAAAGGTGTGCACTACCATACCCGATTCTTTTGTTTTTTTCAAGGTAGGGTCTCGCTCTAGTCCAGGCTGACCTGGAATTCATTCTGTAGGCTGGCCTCAAACTCACAGTAATCCTTCTACTTCTGCCTCTGAGTGCTAGGATCACAGGTGGGTGCCACGACACCCAGTATCTGATTTACTTTTCATCACTACCAATTTTTTCAAAATATTCCTGCGATTTTGTAAGTTTTAGAAGCCATTTTCCCCTATTAAGTCTGTTCACACTCATCTTTTCTTTTAACTTTTTAAAAAGTTTTAATTACTTATTTTAAATTTTTATTATTTATTTATTTATTTGAGAGGGAGAGAAACACAGAAAGAATGGGCACCCCAGGGCCTCTAGCCACTGCAAATGAACTCCAGACATATGTGTCACCATCACACTCATCTTTAGTTCCTAGGAAAGGGTTGTCATATTTATCTATGACTCACCTTGAAAAGACAGGAGATTAGAGAAAGGTTGTCCACCACTCATTGACAAGCGTGTTTCAGATGATCAAACTTCCCTCCGTTCTTCGTTTCCTTTTTTTGTCACTCTGTTTTTCCCTCTCCTTCTTTCTTCCCCTCCCCTTCTTCTCTCTCTCTTCTCTTTCCTTCTCTCTCTCTTTCTCTTTCTGTCTCCATGGTCTCATGTAGCCCACACTGACCTCAAACTTGTTATGTAGCTGAGTGTTGCACTTACCTTCTCATTGCTGGGACAAAGCACCAGACCAAAAGCAGCTGATGGGAGGAAAGTTTTTAGTTTTGTTTACAGTCTCAAGGGGACGCTTAGGGATGGCAGGGGACAGCATGGCACAAACAGAGGCTGGACATTATCTCTGCCATGGCACATACAAAACAGCAGCAGGAGAGTGAGCTGACTCTGGCAAGAGGGAGCTGGCTATAACAACCCTGAGCCCGCCCCCCAATAACACACCCTGTCCAGCAAGTCTCCACTATCCAAACTGCCACCAGCTGGGGACCAAGCATCCATTATACATGAGTTTATGGGGGACAACAGATTCAAGCCACCACACTGAGGCTGTCATTGAACTCCTGATCCTCCCGCTTCCACTGTCTCAGTGCTGCAGTTACTGGCTTGCACCACCATTGCCAATTTACCTGGGATCAAACCCAGGGCTTTGTGCATGATAGCTAGGCAAGCAGTCTACCAAATGAACTATATCCCTAATCCAAGATGATCTCTTTCTCTGTCAAATAAATAAACAAATAACAATAAAATATTTTTTAAAAAACCTTAAAAAATTCAGTGGGGAATTCAGACAGGAAGCCACTCCCCAATATCACAAGGTAGGTTTAGAAGGAGTGCATCTCTCTCTCTCTCTCTCTCTCTCTCTCTCTCTCTCTCTCTCT
Organism: Jaculus jaculus; assembly: GCF_020740685.1. Lineage (NCBI taxonomy): Eukaryota > Metazoa > Chordata > Mammalia > Rodentia > Dipodidae > Jaculus > Jaculus jaculus. Next base: position 44,517,657 of record NC_059103.1, read on the forward strand.
GTGTGTGTGTGTGTGTGTGTGTGTGTGTGTGTGTGTAGACAAAGACAGACAGAGAGGGGAATCAGTTTTAAATCCAAAACTGAACAATATCCAGTGTCACAAAGATAGTTGCTGGTACAGGAAAACATAAGCCATAGCTTAGAGAGAAACTTTTGATTTTTTTTTTTTTTTTTTGAGGTAAGGTCTCACCAGCTCAGGCTGACCTGGAATTCACTATGTAGTCTCAGGGGGTCCTTGAACTCATGGCAATCTGCCCGGCTGATACTTTTGATTTTGTACCACTCTCAGTAGGACTGGTACTCACTGCTCAAACTCTTTGTGATTATCAAGAATTTTTAAATATATTTATTGATTTGAGAAATAGGCAGATAAGAGAAAGAATGGGCACAACATATGTACCACCTTGTATATCTGGCATTAGGTGGGTACTGGGGAATCAAACTCAGGGTCTTAGGCTATGCAGGCAAGTGACTTAACTGTTTTTTTTTTTTTTTTGGTTGTTGTTTGTTTTTCGAGGTAGGGTCTTACTCTAGCTCAGGCTGAACTGAAATTCACTATTTAGTCTCAGAGTGGCCTTGAACTCATGCAGATCATCCTACCTCTGCCCCCCAAGTGCTGGCATTTAAGGTGTACATCACCATGCCTGGCTTTTTTTTTTTTTTTTTTGAGATAGGGTCTATCTCTCTAGGCCAGGCTGACCTAGAATGCACTATATTTCAGGGTGGCCTTGAACTCATAGCAATCCCAAGTGCTGGGATTAAAGACATGCACCACCACACCAGGCTCAATATTTCTTTCTTTCTTTCTTTTTTTTTGGGGGGGGGGGTTCAAGGTAGGGTTTCGCTCTAGCCTGGGCTAACCTGGAATTCATCATATAGTCTTCGGGTGGCCTTGAACTCATGTTGATCCTCCTACCTCTGCCTCCCGAGTGCTGGGATTAAAGGCGTGCGCTCACCATATTTCATTTATTTTACTTGCAAGCAGAGAGTGACAGAAGACACACACACACAGAATAAGTATGCCGGGGCATGTGCTACTCTGGCTTTATGTGGGTTCTGGGAAATCAATCCCAGGTTGTTGAGCTTTGCAGGCAAGCACTTTAATTGTAGGGCCATCTCTCCAGCCCTTAGAGTAGAACAGGAGTTTTTCAAAATATTTTGCATTTATTTGAGAGAAAGAGGAGAGGGAGAGGAAGAGAGAAAGAGAGGGAGAGGGGGAGAAGGGGAACACCAGGACCTCTATAGCCACTGCAAATGAACTGCAGATGCATGCTCCACCATGTGCATCTGGCTTATGTGGGTTCTGGGGAATCAAACCTGGGTCCTTAGGCTTCACAGGCAAATGCCTTAACCACTAAGCCATTTCTCTAGCCCTCAGACAGGATTTTTTTTTTTCAAGGTAGGGTCTCACTCTAGCTCAGGCTGACTTGTAATTCACTAAGTAGTCTAGGAGTGGCCTCGAACTTTTGGTGATCCTCCTACCTCTGTCTCTGGAGTGCTGGGATTAAAGCCAAGTACTAGGACACCGGGCCTCAGACAGGATTCCTCCCGACATCTCACCCCACTGGGGATTGAACCCAGTGTCTTAAACATGCTAGGCAGGTGCTCTACCGTTAAGTTGTGTCCCAAACCCCATTTATTTATTTAGTCATTTCAAGAAATTTTGTTTGTGGGGCTCGAGAGAAGGCTCAGTGGTTAAGGCTGTTTGCTTGCAAACCCAGGCTGGCATTGAATTTCATTTTTCTACCTCAGCCTTCAGATTCAGCTCCTAGACAAGATTCTTTCAGACTATACCTTGAAGAATGCCGATTCATTGTATGGCATTATCAGACTCTCCTGCTTTGAGTGTTTGTTTAAAAAAAAAATCAGATCGTCCGAAATTTTGACTCAGGATCGGGGGAGGGACACACTGTCCCGCTGGGAGGGACACACTGCAGATGTTCACCCCACTCCCAGCCGGCGCAGGACTGTCTGGTTTTAGGTGGGTCCACGACGGAACCCCACTGACCACTGTTAGTCGTGATCACAGTCAAGGCAGCCTCGCCCCAGATGAGGTGACGCCCCCATCCATCTGGGGTTCAGCTCCTCACGTGGTCGTCCGGGGGCAAGCACAAGGTCGACCCAAAAAGACCAAAATCCATGTATCATGAATGCTGTTGCGGAAGCCGGCAACAATTGAATTATTCACTCTTTTGGTTTACATTAAAAAATATATACATATACTTAAAAAGGGAAAAAATAGCCGGGCGTGGTGGTGCACGCCTTTAATTCCAGCACTTAGGAGGCAGAGGTAGGAGGATCAAGGCCACCCTGAGACTCCATAGTAAATTCCAGACTGGACTAGAGTGAGACCCTATCTCCAAAAACAAAAAAAAAAAAAAAAAAAAAAAAGGGAAAAAATATCTAACATATTAGATTAAAAAAAAAAAAAAGGAAGCTGGGCGTGGTGACGCACGGCTTTAATATCCCAGCACTCGGGAGGCAGAGGTGAGTTCAAGGCCACCCTGAGACTCCATAGTGGATTCCAGCTCAGCCTGGGCTAGAGTGAAACCCTACCTCCAAAAACCAAAAAAAGAAAAAGAAAAAAAAAAAAGCTTCGCATCCGGAGGTGACCGCGGGGGGAGGTACTTCCGGGTCAGCGGGCGCGGCTGCCTTGACCTTCGTCGTCGCCCGGCCATTTTGTGCCAGTCTGTCAGAGGCTGCGGCTGCGGAGGGAGCCCCGGAGAGCGAGCTGCGAAGATGCTGTCCGTGCGCGTTGCCGCGGCCGTGGCCCGCGCCCTCCCTCGGCGGGCAGGGCTGGTGAGTGCGGAGGCCGGGGGATGCCCGCGGAGGGGACGCCGCCGAGGGGGACGCGGCGGGGGCGGCCGAGCCGGGCGCCGGGGCCGCGCCGCCATCTTGCGCCCCTGGCTGGCTGGCGGGCGGGCGGCGGGGCGGCCGAGGCTGGGCTTGGCAGGCAGGGCAGGGCAGGCAGGCAGGCGGGCGGGGGTGGGGGGTCGCCGAGGGGCGCCGGGTGCCTCGGGGGCCTCGGCCTTGTCCCAGGCGCGCCTGCCTGCAGGATCCCCGCCCGCGGCGCACGGCGGCCCCGGCGCGTGCTGCTCGCGGCGAAGGTCAAGGCCGGTGCCCCGCTGGCTCGCGCGAGGCCCGCTCGGAGGCGTGGGTCCCTGCGCCGTCAAGGTCGGAGGAGCGCTGTCAGCGTCGGGGACGGTGACATTGCGTGAAGGTCAAGAGGGCCCGGCCTCTCCGGCTCAGCTCCGAGGTCAGCCCAGACAGAGCCAAGGAAGGACCTTGCAGGAGCTTTCGTGAACGTTTTGGCTGGGTAGTCCTCGGTCCCGAATACCCAAACGGTCGGGACTTTTCTGCAACGATACCGGCTCGTAAAATGGTCCCGGAGCTTGCAGAAGACCTCAGCTTTAGTTCGTTTTGATATCCTAAGAAAAAGCTCGTCCTTGATTTGTCCACCAGGTGTTAAGAGGAATCGTTGCATAGTGATAAAGCCAAGTAAAGTAGAACGTGAAATTGGGGTATGCCCTCAGAAGTGCTCCCCCCATCCCCGGTAATTATCTCCCTTGGAGTGAAGAGTCTAACCTTATAAAAAAATGACCTTTCAGGCCCATGCATATATTTACATTTTCTTATTTGTCATAAAAACTGTCTGAATTTGAAAGGTGACCTAAAAGCACTGACTGTTTTGTTTCTCTGTGATACAACGCTGGTAGCATTTTGATTTTTCCGTTAGCAGGAAACGTTTTTGAATTATTTTTCGTTTGGTACCTGTAAAGCATAGCTTCATGATTGAAGGTGACCAATCAGTGTTTAGGCATTGAGGAAAAGATATTCTGGATTTGTTCCAGGCAGTGAAAAAAAAAAAGCCCATGTGCTATACATACCTCCTTGTTTCTGACTAGCTGTCACAATTTGCTAACCCAGCTTTGGTGTAACTTGTGTTTTTTTTTTTTTTTTTTTTTTTTTGTGGTAGGGTCTCACTCTAGCTCAGACTGAACTGGAATACACTATGTAGTCTCAGGGTGGCCTCAAACTCAAGGCGATCCTCCTACCTGTGCCTCCCAAGAGCTGGGATTAAAGGCACATTTTTGTTAAAAGGAGATATTTAGATTTGTAGCATTTGGAAGGTGCTTATCTTACTGGGATTTTCACAAATGAGTTGAAGTCTAAAGTAAAACATAACAGTACCTGGGTGCCTTTAAGGGAAAGATTATGAGTTCCTTTTAAAAGTGCACTTTAGGCGCTGTAGGGATGGCTTAGCATTTGCCTACAAAGCCAAAGGACTCAGATTTGATGCCCCAACACCCACGTTAGCCAGATGCCCAAGGTGGCACATGTATCTGGAGTTTGTCAGCAGTGGATGGAGGCCCTGGCGTGCTCGTGTTCTGACTCTCCCCCACCCTCGCTTCCTCTTTCCCTCTGTCAGATTAATACATAAAAACAAGATATTAAAAAAATAAAAGCACTCTATAAGAATGCTTATTGTAGCCAGGCGTGGTGGAGCAAGCCTTTAGTCCCAGCACTGGGGAGGCAGAGGTGAGTTCGAGGCCACCCTGAGACTACATAGTGAATTCCAGGTCAGCCTGAGCTACAGTGAGACCCTACCCCGAAAAACCACAGAAAATAAAAGGAAAAGAATGCTTATTGTGTACCAGCAACTATACATCAGAAGCTGCTTTCCTTCATCTGGCCATGAGTGGACTGGTACATTGTAGATTTCATTATACAAGGTCTGCACAATTTTGAGCCCATCAAGATTTTGACATAGTGGACAGCACAAAGAATGACATCAAAACATAACTACTTAGGAAGCAAAGGGGGGTTCAATGGAATAAGGGTTGGGGTGGGAAAAGGTAATTGGGAAATACAATTAATTACAGGATATTCATGTATTAAAATTCTCAATTTAGAGCTGGGCATGGTGGTGCACACCTTTAATCCCAGCATTTGGGAGGCAGAGGTAGGAGGGTTGCTGTGAGTTTGAGGCCACCCTGAGACTACAGAGTGAATTCCAGGTCAGTCTGAGCTAGAGTGAGACCCTACCTCAAGGGGGAAAAAACCAACAAACACAATTTTAAAAAGGCGCTTTCCCACGTAGCATAGGGTGTCTTGTAATCCCAGCAAAAGCAGAGGATTAGGAGTTCCAAGGCCATCAGATACATGAGACCCTGTTCAAGGAAAATAAAGCAAAATACTTCAAGTATAATTTAAAATTTGATGAGTTTATGTCTGTGTTTAAACTTTTCAGTACTAGAAAGGCTATTTTGCTTGTTTTGTTTTTATTTTGAGACAGGGGCCTAATGTATACCCCTGCCTGGTTTGGAGTTTGCTTTGTAGACCAGGCTGGTTTCAACTATGGATGATCCTCCTACCTCTGCTTCCTGAGTGCTGGAATTACAGGCATGAAGGTTTTTAAGTTTTGTTTTTAAGTATTTTTATTTGCAAGGAGAGGGAAAGGAGTAAGAAAGGGCATGCTGGCACCTCTAGCTGCTGCAGAAAACCTCCAGATGTATGTTCCACCTTTTGCATCTGGCTTTATGTGGGTGGGTACTGGGGAATTGAACCTGGGTCCTTAGGCTTTGCAGGCAAGTGCCTTAACTGCTGAGCCATCTCTCCATCACTCTAAAGTTTTTTTTTTTTTTTTCTAATATTTGAGGTGGGGAAATGGGCAGGCCAGGGTGTCTGCCACTACTACAAACTTAAGGTATCTGGCTGTCATGGGTATTGAACCTGGGCTGTCAGTTTTTCAAGGTAGGGTCTCTCTAGCTGAGGCTATCCTGGAATTCCCTGGGTAGTCTCAGGGTGACCTTGAACTCATGGTGATCCTCCTACTTCTGCCTTCTAAGTGCTGGGGTTATTTTTATCTATTTATTTATTTGGCTTTTTAAGGTAGGTTCTCACTCTAGCTCAGGCTGAACTGGAATTCACTATGTAATCTCAGGGTAGCCTTGAATTCAAAGTGATTCTCCTGCCTCTGCCTCCCAAATGCTGGAATTAAAGGTGTGCACCACCATGCCTGACTTGCAGGCAAGAACCTTTTAACCACTGAACCATCTCTCCAGCCCCCTTGAATCTTAAAGAATCACACTCTTGCCTGGCGTGATGGCGCAAGCCTTTAATCCCATCACTGGGGAGGCAAAGGTAGGAGAACTGCTATGAGTTCAAGGCTACCCAGGTCGGCCTGGGCTGGAATGAAACCCTACCTCAAAAAAAAAAAAAAAAAATCACATTCTTAAGGATGTTCTCTTACCAGGTCTCCAAGAATGCTTTGGGGTCATCCTTCATTGCTGCACGTAACCTCCATGCCTCCAACACTCGCCTTCAGAAGACTGGTGAGTCATTAGTTGTGACTACATTGTGAAGTTTTGTTTTTTCCACTTTTTTTTCTCAATTTTTATTAACAATTTCCATGATTATAAAAAGTATCCCATGGTAATAACCCCCTCCCCACTTCCCCTTTGAAATTCCATTCTCCATCATATCCCCTCCCCATCTCAATCAGTCTTTTAATTTGATGTCATGATCTTTTCCTCCTCTTATGATGGTCTTGTGTAGGTAGTGACAGGCACTATGAGGTCATGGATATTCAGGCCATTTTATGTCTGGAAAGAGCACGTTGTAAGGAGTCCTACCCTTCCTATGGCTCTTACATTCTTTCTGCCACCTCTTCTGCATTAGACCCTGAGCCTTGGAAGGTATGATCGAGATGTGTTACTCAGTACTCCAGTCACTTCTTTCCATCACTATGATACCTTCTGATTCGTCCCAAGGTCATTGCCATCTGAAAAGAGAAGATTCTCACCCAAAGTGAGAGTAGTGTTAATATAAGGATATAAATATTAAGAGAAGTGTTTACTGGGCAGTTTGATAAGCATAGTGTATACATTTTTCTAGACATCAGCAGATGTCACACCCCTAGGGCTCATGACTACCCGTTTTAAGTTTTCAGTATCAGGGATGTACTCCTCCCCATGGAGCGGGCCTCCAGTCCAATTGGAGGGCATTTGGTTTCCACCATGACAGACGTGCCACTATTGCACCCGTTGGCTCATTTGGCCTGGCTGGCCAATTATAAGGCTTGCAGTGTCCACTGTTGAGTATCTTCACTGGTGGTATCTCTTTCTCCCATTGAACTACATGTAGAATGGCTTCTTCCAGCTTTCTGTCAGCTGGTCTACATGGAGGAAGTTATGAGCTCAGTTCCAGCAGGATTTCTCAATGGTCTTGCAGCCCAAGTATGTGGAGTCTTCAGCAATAGGGTCTTACCATCGATTCCTGGTGGGCAACCAAGGGCCTTGGCAATGGCCTATAATATTTTGGGGGCATCAGGGACCTCCCTGGCCAACAACTCACTGGAGATATTCTGTCCCTGGCACTGAAAATTTTCTAGCAACAATCTGTGGCTCCCGAGTGCGAGTGTCCCATTGTCTGAAACCAGAGGATTCCATACGATTTATTTGCATCGTATTACATTTTGATTAGCCCTCCCTCCACCTTTCCTTTTCTCAATCCCTTCCCTTGACCTCACTTTGGGCCTCCCCCCCCCCTCCTCTTGTCTATGAACTGCACATGCATCAGGCTTTATATGGATACTGGGGAATCAAACCCAGGCTGTCAGGCTTTGCAGACAAGCACCTTTAATTGCTGAGCTGTCTTCCTCAGCCCCCAGTTATGTCCTTTTTAGTGACAGCTTTTAATCCCCTTTAGAGGAAAACAAAAGTACACCCTGTAGCTGCTGTTTTCTATGTGGAAGGCAGCAGTCACTTCAGATCCATTGGGAAGTAGATAGCTGCACATAGATGGGAAGATGCTGGTTTTTTTTTTTTAATCTTTCTAGCTCTTTTTGTGCCTTTTTGCCTGTAATGCTGAGTATTGGACCTAGACTAGACATTCAGCTGTTGAGCTATGTACGTATCTATATGTGTGTGAATGTATGCGTGCTAAGATGAAGACTAGTACTTTAGTGCCTTTGAAGAAAAGTTTTAAGCCAGGTGTGGTGGCGCATGCCTTTAATCCCAGCACTTGGTAGGCAGAAGTGTGATTGCCCTGAGGCCAACTTGGGACTGCATAGCCAATAGTGAATCCCCGGTCAGCCTGGACTAGAGTAAGACCCTATCTCAACAATGTAGAGTGCTAACCACTATATGATCTTGGGGAGCCACCTCAATGCTACAAGACCCCATCTCAAAGAAAAAAAGAAATTAATGAGAAGAAAAAGTAGAGCATTAAGGGAGGATAATGGCCAGATTTATTAGTTCCTTTTCTAATTTACATTTGACTGGTGAAGAATTTATTATCTCTCAATCACTTGAGTGTTCTAAAGCAGTTCATAGTGCTAGGTTTTAAAATAGAATTTGATTATGATCACATAACTAGTTTTTATGTTGTTGGAGAATTTTTTTCTTTTTTAAATTGTGAGCCAGGTGTGGTGGCACACCCTTTAATCCCAGCACTCTGGAGACAGAGGTAGGAGAATCTCTGAGTTTGGGGCTAGCCTGGGACGACAGTGAATTCTGTGTCAGCCTGGGCTATAGTGGGACACTGCCTGGGGGTGATGATGTCATGGCCACAAGCATGCTCATGTGAATGAGTGTGGGAGAACATGTTCCATAGCATGTGTGTGGAGGTCAGAGAACCACTTGGAGGCTTGTCCTTGCCTGTCCACCTCATTGAAGGCAGGATTTCTCTCTGGATCCTCGCTCTGCTGAGTACTTTATCCACTGAGCCATCTTCTCCGCTGTCTGAAAAATGGCTTGGAAAAGGTCTTTTACCAGATGACTTAATTGAATTGCCCTCTACCAGGCACTGCTGAGATGTCCTCCATTCTTGAAGAGAGGATTCTTGGAGCTGATACCTCTGTTGACCTTGAAGAGACTGGGCGTGTCTTAAGTATTGGTGATGGGATTGCCAGAGTACATGGACTGAGGAATGTTCAAGCAGAAGAAATGGTTGAGTTTTCTTCAGGCTTAAAGGTAATTTTAAAGTGAGAATTTCTTTCAAAGGGTTTGTGTCCTCATTTGTTTATTTAGTAATTCAGAAAATGTGTCAAAAATTTAAAAACACAGCTGCTTACCTAGTTTTTTTCATTTTCCTGTTTATTTTTTTAAATTATTTTTTTATTAACTTCCATGATTGTAAACAATATCCTATGGTAATGCCCTCCCTTCCCCCCTCTTTCTTATTGTAAGGTTTTTTGTTTGTTTTTTCTAGTTAGGGTCTTGTGGAATTAACTATGTAGTATCAGGTTGGCCTCAAACTCATAGTGATACGCCTACTTTGGCCTTCTGAGTGCTGGGATTAGAGGCGTGGTGGAACATTCCTTTAATCCCAACATTTGGGAGGCTGAGGTAGGAGGAGTGCTGTGAGTTTGAGGGTACCCTGAGACTATATAGTGAATACCATGTCAGAGTGAGACTTGACCTCAGAAAAAGAAAAGGAAAACATATACTTGGCTATTGGCCTGGAGAGGTGGCTTAGCAGTTAAGGTGCTTGCCTGCAAAGCTTAAGGACCCAGGTTCTATTCCCCAGTACCCTCGTAAACCATATGCACAAGCATTTGGAGTTAGTTTTCACCTGGTGCGCCCGTTCTCTTTCTCTTTGTGTCAAATAAGAAATAAAATAAAACATTTATTTATTTATTTGGGAGAGAATGTGCATGCCAGGGCCTCTTGGTGCAGCATACTCCATATACACTGTGTGTTTCTGGCTTTATTTAAGTACTGGGGTATTGAACTCAGACCAGCAGGCTTTGCCAGCAAGCAATTGGTTTTAAAAAAATTTTTTTGACCGGGCGTGGTGGCGCACGCCTTTAATCCCAGCACTCGGGAGGCAGAGGTAGGAGGATCTCCGAGAGTTCGAGGCCACCCTGAGACTCCATAGTGAATTCCAGGTCAGCCTGAGCCAGAGTGAGACCCTACCTCGAAAAACCAAAAAAAAAAATTTTTTTTGTAAATTAATTTGCAAGCAGAGACACTGAGGATGTGCATACCATCGTCCCCAGCCCCTTATTATAGTTGTAAAGAAAATAAACTAGATGGCTAGAGAGAGGGCTCAGTGGTTAAAGGTGCTTGCTTGTAACACCTGACGGCCTGGGTTCAGTTCCCTAGTGCCCACATAAAACCAGATGCACAAAGTGGTATGTGCATCTGGAGTCTCTTTATAGTTGCAGGAGGCCTTGGCTCACCTATCTTCATGTGCTGCCTTGTTCTCTCTGTCTCAGGTGAATAAATAAAAATTGTTTAAAGAAAAATAAACCTGAAGCCTGGTATGATGTCACATGCCTTTAATTCCAGCACTTGGGAGGCTGAGATAGGAGGATCACTGTGATATTGAGGCTACCTTGAGCCTACATAGTGAATTCTAGGTCAGCCTGAGCAAGAGACCCTACCTTGAAAAACCAATAAATAAATAAATAAATAGAAATAAACCTGAAGTTTTGTCTAGCCAGATTTTTGTGTTGTTTTTCTCTATGGACTGAATTAGAAACAAGTTGTAGCTGCAGAGCTTAATAAACCACCCAGATTTTATTCAAATCTGTTCCTTTGTAGCTGTCAAGATCATCTTAGGCAAAAACATTTGGTTACTTGAGCTAAATAAATTCATTTCTGGCTGAAAGTTCAAATCAGTGACTTCCATAGTCCCAGTAAGAGTGGGGCCTATTAGCTAGGCATGGTGGTGCACACTAATCCCAGCACTTGAGCGGCCGAGGTAAGAGGATCACTGAGTTTGAGGTCAGACTGGGAAGACAGAGTGCGTTTCAGGTGAGCCTGGGCTAGAATAAAACACTACCTTGGAAAAAAAAAACTGAGTAGGAAAAATAAATTGAGCAGGCCATTTATTTATTTGTTTGTTTGCAAGCAGGGAGAGAGAACAGGTATGTCAGGGCCTCTAGCCACCAAAAGCACATGCCAGAAACATGCACCACTTTATGCATCTGGCTTTACGTGGATACTGGAGAATCAAACCCGGGTGGTTAAGGTTTGCAGGAAAGTACCTTAACCAGCCCCCTGCCTATTAATGAGTTAGTGGGCTGGAGTATACATCTTTGAAAGGTGAGAGCTTTGTTTGTTTGTTTGATTGGTTTTTTTTGAGGTCAAGTCTCACTCTATCTAACCCAAGCTGGCCTGGAATTCACTATATAGTCACAGGCTAATCCTGAACTGAAGGCGGTCCTCTTAGCTCTTCCTCCCAAATGCTGGGATTAAAGGCATACGCCATGCATAGCTAAGGTGAAAGCTTTTAAGAATCCAATACGGTGAGCGTGATGGCATGCCCTTGTTATGCCACTACTTGGGAGATTGAGTCAGAAAGATCTATACTTGTGGACTGCAGCCTGGTTTAAGCAAACCAGACTGTCTTAAAACAAAGGTTGGTTGGGGTGGGGGGAACAGATGACAAGGAGAATGCTACCGTTCCTGCTGATACGTACCATTTAGTCACTGTATGGGGAGGAGAGGCCACATGCCTCTGCTCACCTGTGTCTCTGTTGCAGGGTATGTCTCTGAACTTGGAACCAGACAATGTTGGTGTTGTCGTGTTTGGGAATGATAAACTAATTAAGGAAGGAGATATTGTGAAGAGAACAGGAGCCATTGTGGACGTTCCAGTTGGTGAGGAGCTGTTGGGCCGTGTTGTAGATGCCCTTGGTAATCCCATTGATGGAAAGGTGGGTTTCATGCTTATTCGATGTAGGTTGTAGCAAACATTAAAACTAATTATTTGAAGATACCTTTTAATTTCTAATCATGTATTATTTTTTACAGGGTCCAGTTGGTTCCAAGGTCCGTAGACGAGTGGGTCTGAAAGCTCCTGGAATCATTCCTAGGATCTCTGTGCGAGAACCAATGCAGACTGGCATTAAGGCTGTGGATAGCTTGGTGCCAATTGGTCGTGGTCAGCGTGAGCTGATTATCGGTGACAGACAGACTGGGTAAAAGTTCTACTCAAATTTTTCTGAGCAAAGACTTAGATTGTAATTTTGGAACAGTAAACGCTTTGGCTCTAGCAGGGACAATAGAAGGGGTGGGAAGACTTACAGTAGTGGTGGGGTTTTACTTGGGAATGTTTGAAATATAGTGATATTTGTTACTCTACCATTTTTTTAAATTTTTTTGTTTTATTTTTATTTATTTATTTAAGAGCAACAGACAGAAAGAGGCAGAGAGAAAGAGAGATTGGCGCCCCAGGGCCTCCAGCCACTGCAAATGAACTCCAGACACGTGCGCCCCCTTGTGCATCTGGCTAACATGGGTTCCTGAGCCAGTTACATGAGCCTTGAACTGGGGTCCTTAGGCGCCACAGGCAAGCACTTAATCGCTAAGCCATCTCTCCAGCCCTACTCTGCCTTTTTAAAATTTTTATTTATTTATTTGGGAGAAAGAGGCAGATAGAGAATGGTCACGTCACGGCTTCTAGCCTCTGCAAATGAGCTGCAGACACAGGCACCACCTGGCATCTGGTTTACGTGTGTCCTGGGTTATTGAACCTGAGCCCTTTGGCTTTGTAGGCAAGTGATTTGATTGCCAAGCCATCTCTCTGGCCCAGAAGTATAAGGATACTTCTGCTTCCTTTTTTTAAAGCAAAACATCCATTGCTATTGACACAATCATCAACCAGAAGCGATTCAATGATGGCGCTGATGAGAAGAAAAAGCTGTATTGCATCTATGTTGCCATTGGCCAGAAGCGCTCCACGGTGGCTCAGCTGGTGAAGAGACTAACAGATACAGGTATTAAAGAACTTGAGTTCTGTTAAAATCATTTCATTATTTGCAAGCAGAGAGAGAGGAGAAAAGAATGGGCATGCCAGAGCCCCCAGCTGCTGCACACAAACTCCAGATGCATGTGCTGCTTTGTGCATCTGGCTTTATGTGGGTATTGAGGAATCGAACCCTGGTCATTAGGCTTTGCAGGCAAGCACCTTAACTACTAAGACATCTCTGCAACCCCCTTGACCCTTGTTGTGCTATTACCCTGATAAACTGAATGTTCTAATATAAAATAGCAAAAAAAAAAAAAAAATTAAAATGCTAGCTGGGCATGGTGGCACACACCTTTAATCCCCGCAGAGGCAGGAGGATTGCCATGAGTTCAAGGCTGCCATGAGACTACATAGTGAATTCCAAGTCAGCCTGGACTAGAGTAAAACCTACCTTGGAAAATCAAAACAAGAAATTAAAATGCTATAAAACCAATCAGTTTTAAGTGTTTTGTCAGTTACTTTAAAATGGGGTACTATTTGGTTAGTTTTGAGATAGAATCTTCTTGTTTGTTGGAGTTAGGGTCTACCTCTAGTTATGTGTTGCAGTCAGGGTTTCATTGTTGGCAGAAAACACCTGACCAAGAACAGCTTGTGGAGGAGCTGTGCAGGCTCGACGAGGTGCTTTATTATGTCAGGGGAAAATGGTGGCATGAACAGAAATATACTCAATACAAGATTTAAACAGGGCAAACATCAAACTTTGTACCTTCAAGTCTGATAAATCTAACCAGTGACAAGTTCCTGGAGTTCCAATTCCGCACCTCCTGGAAGGCTTCTCACAGTCCTGGAAAACTTTCTGGTGCTGGCAGGTCTCCTGGCATTTATATCTGGTCTTAATGCACCCCACGGCTCAGCCTTGCAGCTCCATTGGCCTCCATGCAGGTAATTCAACAAACCTGCTTCACGCTGCCCATGGCCACTTCCAAAATACAAAACTGCATTGAAAATTCAACGACTCCTCTTTCCTGCATTTCTTATACTCCACAATACCATTCTTTCTGTGCCATATCTTTCTGCTCACAGCAGTCCATTTCTACACAGTGCAACTCTGCATCAGTTCTCAGGACACGGGCATAACAGCAAACCTCTCGCACAAACTGCTTCTAGCCCAGGTCAGGCCAAGCTCTTTCTCACCTTCATAAGCAAATCTTGCAGTCCATCGTTGTTATTGCATTCAGATCTCTCAGTTCTGACCAGAATAGTCTATCAAGCTGTACTTAGGGCACTGCAAGACATGTGTTAGGGCAAGATTTCAAATCCTTCCACATTCCTCTTGAAAATCAGCTCCAAAAGGCTAAAGCCACATAGTCAGGTTTCTAGTAGCAACAGTCCCACTTCACTGGTACCAATTTTACTGTTGCAGTCAGGTTTGCATTGCTAGCAGAAAACACCCAGCCAAGAGTAGCTTGTGTGTGTGTGTGGGGGGGAGGGGTTATTTTATCTTATAGACTTAAAGGGATGCTCCATGATGGCAGGGGAAAACTATTGCATGAGCAGTGGATGGACATCATCTCTTGGCCAATATCAGGTGGACAACAGCAACATGACAGTGTGCCAAACACTAGCAAGAGGAAGCTGGCTGTAATACCAATAAGCCTGCCCCCAACAATACACTGCCTCGTGGAGGGCTTTAATTACCAAATTGCCATCAACTGGGGATTTAGCATTCAGAATACCTAAGTTTATGGAGACACCTGAATCAAACCACCACAGTATGTAACCTCTACTTGAAATCAACAATTTATACTTTTTTTTTGTTGTTGTTTTTTCAAGGATCAGTCTCACTCTAGCCCAGGCTGACCTGGAACTCTGTAGTTCCAGGCTGGCTTCATCCTCTTACGTTTGCCTCCTAAGTGATGGGATCAAAAGTGTGCATCACCACACTTGGCTTATTTTTTATTTTTATTTATGAGAGAGAGAATGGGCACACCAGGGCCTCTAGCCGCTGCAAACAAACTCCAGATGTGTGCGCCAGCTTGTGCATCTGGTTTACGTGGGTCCTGGGGAGTCAAACTCTGAGGTCCTTTGTCTTTGCTGGCAAGTGCCTTAACTGCTAGGCAATCTCTCCATCTCTATTTGCACCCCTCCTGAGGTAGGGTCTTGCTCTAGCTCAAGGCGGTCCATCCTCTATCTCTGCCTCCTGGGTGCTGGGATTAAAGGTGTGCGTCACCATACCCAGCTATTTTTATATATTTATTTGTAATATGTATTTGTAAGCAGAAAGGGAGTATGAATGGGTGTAGCAGGGCCTTTTTCCACTTGCAAACAAACTCCAAATACATGTACCACTTTGTGCATTAGGCTTTATGTTGGTATGGTAGTTGTTTTCCATGGGTATGGGAGAAGTGAACATGGGTGGGAAGGCTTTGCAAGCCTTTAACAGTGAACCATCTTCTCCAGGTCAACAATATAAATTTGTAATACGAGTGTAAACCTTTTCCTGCAGATGCAATGAAATACACCATTGTGGTGTCAGCTACTGCTTCTGATGCTGCCCCACTCCAGTATTTGGCTCCTTACTCTGGCTGCTCTATGGGAGAGTATTTCCGAGATAATGGCAAACATGCTTTGATCATCTATGATGACTTATCCAAACAGGTCAGATAATTATTTTTACAGTAGAAGTTAACAAATGGAGTTTCAGTTTCATGGGTAACCTTCACAACCCTCTTTTGTACTGCAGGCTGTGGCTTACCGTCAGATGTCTCTGTTGCTCCGCCGGCCCCCTGGTCGTGAGGCCTATCCTGGTGATGTGTTCTACCTACACTCTCGGCTGCTGGAGAGAGCAGCCAAAATGAATGATTCTTTTGGTGGAGGCTCCCTGACTGCCTTGCCAGTCATAGAAACACAGGCTGGTGATGTGTCTGCTTACATTCCAACAAATGTGATTTCTATCACTGATGGACAGGTAATATTGTAATGATTAAAATAAGTAAAAGTTCTCATAATTCTAACATTGAGATTAGTAAGGACTAATTTGTTAATGGAAAATTTAAAATGTATGTAAAACTTAAAAGAGAATAAGATAGTGAAGTCCTGTATGTTTGCCATGGGGTGCTGTGACTGGCTTGTAAACTTATTTTTTTAATTAACGAGAAGGTCATTTAGAGAGAATGGGAACACCAGGGCCACTGCAAATGAACTCCAGACACATGGGCCACCCTGTGCATCTGGCTTTCGTATTTCCTGGGCAGTCGAAACTGGATCCTTAGGCTTTGTAAGCAAGTGCCTTAACTGCTAAGCCATGTCTCCAGCCCTAGGAATTTTTTTTTTTTTAAAGTAGTGTCTTAGTCTAAGGCTGACCTGGAAATCACTATGTAGTAGTCTCAGAGTGGCCTTGAACTCATGGTGATCCTCCTACCTCTGCCTCCCAAGTGCTGGAATTAAAGACATGCACCACCATGTCTGGTTCACATTCTTTTTCTTTTTTTCTTTTTTTTATTGACAACATATACTTACAGACAATAAACCATAATTCCTTCCACTTCACAACTCCACCCTTCATCATATCCCTTCCCTCTCTCCGTTAGTGTCTCTTAATTTTGATGTCACCGTCTCTTGTTATGAGAATCTTGTGAAGGTATTGCTAGGCACTGCGAGGTCATGGATATCAAGGCCAATTTCTCTGTGGACAGTTGCATTATAAGGAGTGGTACCCTTTTGCTTTCACATTCTTTCCACCACTTCTGCAATGGACCCTGAGCCGTGGACGGTGTGATAGAGATGTCTTAGTGCTGAGCAGTCCTGTCACTTCTCAGCACTATGGTGTCTTTTGGGTCATCCAGTGGCCAGTGCCATCTCAAAGAAAAGCTTCTCTAACCAAAAGTGAGAGTAGTGTTAATATATGGGTATGAATATTAAGTGAAGTGTTTACAGGGCAGTTTGGTGAGCATAATATATGCATTTAGCCAGACAAGAGCAGGCATTATACCCCAAAGGCTCATGAACTCCCCTGCCATGGGCTTTTAATTAGGTTTTCTGTACCAGGGCATGTATTCCCTCCCATAGAGGGAGCCTCTAGTCCAGTTAGAGAGCAGTTGGTTTACCCTAGAACAGACATGCCACTATTGCACTCATTGGCTCATTTGGCCTGGGTGGCCAAACTTGAGGCTTCTTTCACTGCTAATGATTTCTGTCTCCCACAGGGCTGCATGCAGTGCAGCTTTTTCCAGCTTTCAGTCAGCAGCTGGTCTACAGGGAGGAGGTTTTCAGTTTAGCCCCAGCTTGATTTCTCAGTGACCTTGCAGTCCAGGGATGTGGAATCTTCAGCAATACGGTCTTAACTGTGGGAAACTAAGAGCCTGTAGTGTTTTGGAGGCACAGTGACTTCCCTGGCCAACAACTGACTGGAAGGCATCTCATTCCTGACACCTAAAGTTTTCTAGTAACAATCTATGGCTTCCAGGTGTGCCATTATCCAAAAAAGTAGGCTTTCATATGTTTTTCAGAATATCTTGAATGTTGATTGGTCTCCCCCCCCCCCCATCCTTCTTTTTCACAGTTTCTTTCCCGGCCTTGCTTAGGCCATTCCACTCCCTGTAATTTGTTCTACTTACATATACACAATACCATACCCTTAAGTCCTCCCCTGTTGTCCCTCCCTTACAGCCTTTTTCTAGCTTACTGGTCTCTTGCCAGGGTGTTTGTCTTTTTTAGGTTATCAAGTAGGGTCTTACTGTAGCCTAGGCTAAACTGGAATTCGCTCTGTAGTCTCAGGGGGGCCTCGAACTCACAGTGATTCACCTATGTCTGCCATCCAAGTGCTGGGAGTAAAGGCATGCTGCCACCAGACCTAGGTTTTTGTGTTTTTTTTAAAAATTTTTATTAATATTTTCCATGATTATTAAAAAAATCCCATGGTAAGTCCCTCCCCCCCGCCCGACACTTACTCCTTTGAGATTCTGTTCTCCATCATATTACCTCCCCATCTCAATCATTCTACTTACATATATACAATGTCAACCTATTAAGTACCCTCTCCCTTCCTTTCTCTTCCCTTTATGTCTCCTTTTTAACTTACTGGCCTCTGCTACTAAGTATTTTCCTTCTCACACAGCAGCCCAATCATCTGTAGCTAGGATCCACATATGAGAGAGAACATGTGGCGCTTGGCTTTCTGGGCCTGGGTTATCTCACTTAGTATAATCCTTTCCAGGTCCATCCATTTTTCTGCAAATTTCATAACTTCATGTTTCTTTACCGCTGAGTAGAACTCCAGTGTATAAATGTGCCACATCTTCATTATCCACTCACCTGTTGAGGGACATCTAGGCTGGTTCCATTTCCCAGCTATTATAAATTGAGCAGCAATAAACATGGTTGAGCATGTACTTCTAAGGAAATGAGATGAGTCCTTTGGATATATGCCTAGGTCATACGGTAGATCAATCTTTAGCTGTTTTAGGAACCTCCACCCTGTTTTCCACAATGGCTGGACCAGATTGCATTCCCACCAGCAGTGTAGAAGGGTTCCTCTTTTTCCGCATCCCCGCCAACATTTATGATCATTTGTTTTCATGATGGTGGCCAATCTGACAGGAGTGAGATGGAATCTCAATGTAGTTTTAATCTGCATTTCTTTGTTTTTTTTTTTTTTTTTTTTTTTTTAAGACATTGTTTCACTGTATTGCTTAGGCTGGCCTCAAAATTGTGATCTGCTTTGTAGGCATTTTACCCCCATTTGTCCATAGTGTTTTAATTTGAAAACTCTAACATCTAGATTTGTAACTTAAAAGATTTTGCCACACTTTCATCCTTCCTATAAAGGTATGTCTAGATAAACACATACATGCATATATAAGACCAGAATTATGCCAGGCATGGTGGCAGCATGCCTTTAATCCCAACACTTGGGAGGCAGAGGTAGGATTGCAGTGAGTTTGAGGCAACCTTGAGACTTTTTAAGTAGTGTCTTAGTCTAAGGCTGACCTGGAAATCACTATGTAGTAGTCTCAGAGTGGCCTCGAACTCACGGTGATCCTCCTACCTCTGCCTCTCTCAAGTGCTGGGATTAAAGGTGTGTACCACCACACCCAGGTGAAAATTTTTTATTTTATTAAAAAAAGTATGTAGGCCGGGCTTGATGGCGTATGCCTTTAATCCCAGCACACTATTGTGGGAGGATAACTGTAAGTTTGAGGCCACCCTGAGACTACCTAGTGAATTCGAGGTTAGCCTAGGCTAGACCAAGACCTTATCTGTAAAAACAAAACAAATGGGGGGGAACAGTATGCAGGTGCTTGACTTGGAACTCACTCTGTAGTCCCTAGTCTGGTCTCATTCATGGAGATCCTAGGCATGAGCTACTATACCTAGCTTCTACCTCTTTGAAACAGGTCTTGTTTTGCAAAGGTAGGGCTTCAATCTAGCTCAGGCTGACCTAGAATTCATTACATAGTCTCAGGGTGACCTCAAACTAACAATGGCCCTCCTACCTCTGCCTCCCAAGTGCTGGGACTAAAGGCGAAGGCGTGCGCCACTATGCCTGGCTTGTCTTTTTTTTTTAAAAAAAATTATATTTTTATTTATTTGCAAAAGGAGTGAGAAAATGGGTTGCGAGCACTCCCAGTCTCTGCAAACTCCAGATGCATGCACCACTTAGTGTGTTTGGCTTTTTGTGGATACTAGGGAATTGAACCTAGGCTGTCAGGTTTTGTAGGCAAGTACCTTTTAACTGCTGAGCCATCTCTCCAGCCTCTCAGTTTAAAAAAAAAAAAAATATATATATATATATATACTTATATAAGTTTATATAAATTTATTATTTGAGAGAGAAAGAGAAGAAAAGGGCACTCAAGGGCCTCTAACAACTGCAAACAAACTCCAGATATATGCACCACATTGTGCATCTGGCTTATGTGGGTACTTTACTAGGAAAGGCATGTGCTACCATACCCTGCTGGTTTGGAAAATTTAATGTGAGAAGTCTCTTAGCATTCTAACCCAAAGTTTGGGTTTTAGTTTTTTGGCACATTGACAAATGTGAAAGAAGTTTAAGCTTACTAGCATGTATTCTTACTTCGTAGATCTTCTTGGAAACAGAATTGTTCTATAAAGGTATCCGCCCTGCCATTAATGTTGGCTTGTCTGTGTCCCGTGTTGGATCTGCTGCCCAAACCAGGGCTATGAAGCAGGTAATATTATATCACTTGACGGAGAGGGGAATGTGTCCTGATTAAAATCTAAAGTATGGAAACTTATTTGTGTGCTGCTCTGTGACATCAGTCTTAAGTACCAGTAACATGGTTGTTTCAGGTGGCAGGAACCATGAAGCTGGAGTTGGCTCAGTATCGTGAAGTTGCTGCTTTTGCCCAGTTTGGCTCTGATCTTGATGCTGCCACTCAGCAGCTCCTGAGTCGGGGTGTGCGTCTGACTGAGCTGTTGAAGCAAGGACAGTACTGTAAGTTGTTGTTTTCCTCTGCTCAAGTCCTACTGCAGGAGGTTGTTTACACTTTCAGGAGTTAAGACTTAAATTTCCCTACTTCTTTAGCTGTATTATGAGTATGGAATTGAACAGATTTAAGAGAATGTTAACATGTTTTTAATCTTGCCTAAAAGACTTGAGCAAATCGTGCCACAAACAGTTCTAGGTTGTAAGCTGTGCTTATGGGCTGTGTTGGAGACTGCTTCTGTTTACTGGAGAAGGGGGGGGAAGAGTGGAGTTAGCATAGGGACCCACTGAATATTGAAGAACTATGAGGTTTGAGCTGCTCACTTGATTTCCTTCCTTTATAGCTCCCATGGCTATTGAAGAACAGGTGGCTGTTATCTATGCGGGTGTGAGGGGCTTTCTTGACAAACTGGAGCCCAGCAAGATAACAAAGTTTGAGAGTGCTTTCTTATCTCATGTCATCAGCCAGCACAAATCTCTGTTGGAAAATATCAGGTATAAAAGGGCATTTGTGTGTGAATGGTTCCATTTTAAGATAGGAAGTCTTTGGTGGGGGGGGTTGACATAGGATTTTGTTAGGTTTCCCTGGCTGGTCTGGTACTCATGTACTGTCCTTGAACTTGCCCAGTCCTCTTGCCTTATCTCCTGAGTGTAGGATCACTATTGTGAACCATCATGAGCAGTGAGATAAAATTAGCTCTACACCCCCCCCCCATTCTCACTCTAGCCTGGCTAACCTGGAACCCTGGAACTCACTGTTCAGGATGGCCTTGAATTAAGGCAAGCCTCCTACCTCAGCCTTGTAGGGTCTCACTCTAGCTCATGCTGACCTGGAATTCACTATGTAGTCTCAGGGTGGCCTCAAACTCATGAGAATCCTCCTACCTGTGCCTTCTGAGTGCTGCTATTAGTGTGTGCCATGGCTGTGATACTTTTAGTTTTTATTTATTTATTTTGAGGTAGGGTTTCACTCTAGCTCAGGCTGACCTGGAATTCACTAGTCTCAGAGTGGCCTCGAACTCACAGAGATCCTCCTACCTCTGCCCCCCTTCCCCCAGTGCTGGGATTAAATGCATGTGCCACCACATCTGACAAGTTACTTTTTAAGAAATATTTGCAAGCAGAAATATACACACAGAGAGAATGGATGCTCCAGGGTTTCCAGTCACTCCAAACAGAACTGCAGATGCATGTACGACTTTGTGCATCTGGCTTAAGTGGGTGCTAGAGAACCGAACCCCGGTCATTAAGGTTTACAAGCTCAAGTACTTTAACCACTGAACCATCTCTCCAACCCTGAGATACAGTTCTAGTAGTTATTTTCTGGAACTATTGGTTTGTTGTGGTCAGAACTGATGGTCTGTTTTTGTTTCCAAACAGGGCTGATGGGAAGATCTCAGAACAGTCAGATGCAAAGCTGAAAGAGATTGTAACAAACTTCTTGGCTGGCTTTGAAGCATAAACCCTGTTAACGGACACCAGATAACCGCTTTGGTTTTGTCATTTCTTCTCATCAAATCGGTTCCATTTGTAAAGGATTACTCGTATTGCTGCTGTACAGACAGAAGTCACATAAAAAATAAAAGTTCCATATTGTGTGCTGGTTTTTCAGTGATTTTTTTTTTTTTTTTTTTTAATAAAGCACTGGGAGCTGAACCTAGGTTTCTTTGGTTTTTTGAAGTAGGGTCTTATTCTAGCCCAGGCTGACCTGGAATACTGTGTAGACTCAGGGTGGCCTCAAAGGAATTAAAGGTAAGCACCACCATGCTTGGCTTGCTTGAATCTAGTTCTTTGGGCATGTTAGGCAAATATTGAGATACATCCCAGCCTCCCTTTTTTTTTCTTTTTTCTTTTGTGGGTGTGCGTGTGTGTATGCGTGTCTTTTCATCCCCCCTAGATAGTCTCTTCCACTTTATTTCCCCTAGGTCTCTCACTAAACATGTCCTTAGCATGGCTGACCAGGAGTTCTAGAATGTCTCTTTGCCCCTCAGCAGTGGGGTTACAGTATGGCCATGGCTGGCTTTTTTTTTTTTTTTTTTTTTGCGAGACAGAAATAGGTGAGGAGGAGAGAGAATGGGCTAGCCAGGGCCTCTAGCCTTGCAAACACTCCAGATGCATGTACCCCTTGTGCATCTGGCTTATGTGAGTCCTGGGAAATCAAACCTGGGTCCTTTGGCTTTGTAGGCAAGCACCTTAACCACTAAACCATTTCTCCGCTGGCTTTTTTTTTTTTTTTTTTTTTTTTAAACATAGGTGCTAGAGAAGTAACTTTGGTCCTCATTTGGTCTTCAGTGCTCTTACCTGCTGAACTGTCTCACCAATCCCCCCTGCTCCCAACATCCTTTAAAAATATTTTAGACAAATTTATGTTGTTTAGGCTATTCTTGGGTTTGCAATCTAATATTCCTGCCTCAACTTTTCAAGTAGTTAGAAATACAGGCTTGTGCTATCAGGTTGGACTTTTATTTAAATTTTATCTATTTATTTTGGTGTTTTTGGTTTTTCAAGGAAAGGTCTCACTCTAGACCAGGCTGACCTGGAATTCACTCTGTTGTCCCAGGTGGCCTTGAACTCAAGGTGATCCTACTACCTCTGCCTCTCCCGAATGCTGGGCTGATAGGTGTGCACCACCACTGCTGCCATTGGACTTGTTCATGTTTGTGCTTTCATGTAGCCAGGTTTTGTTCACACTTCTTTGTAGTTGAGGATGACCTTGAACTTCTTAGCATTTTGCTTCCAGCTGCTGGTTTATGTAATGCTGATGACCAAACCCAGGACTTTGTGCATTCTAGGCAAGCACTCTACCAAGTGAGCTACATCCCCAGTCCTGCATTATTTAAAAAAAAAAAAAAAATGGGTGTGAGCAGGTGAAGGGGGTCTTACCACTGCAAAAACCAGGATGCATGTACCACTTTGCACCTTGTGTATGCTGGGGAATTGAACCCAGGCCAGCAACCTTTGCAAGCAAACAACCACTGAGTAATCTTCCTAGCTCCTATGTTATTTTTTACGTATGGTTGTATACCAAACTTTCATGCAGCTGCAATTAAATGCCAGATGAATGTACCATTTTTGTGACTTGCTGTACAGGTCCAAGGGAATTGAACCTGTGAAGCTGTGGATTTGAGTTCTGGCGGTCTCAAGCCCTCACACTTTGGTGGGAAGCACTTAACCACAGCTATCTCTAGCCCATTCATTTCCTCTTTTCCCCCTTTGGTTCAAGATAGGGTCTTGCTTTAGCCCAAGCTGACCTGGAATTTACTATAGTCAAACTCGCCTCCACCCTGTCTCCCAAAAGTGCTGGTATGAAAGGTTTGGGCCGCCACACCTGCCTTTTTTTTTTTTTTTTTTTTTTTTGGTAAGATTTCACTGTAGTCCAGTCTGACATGGATGTTCTTTTATTTTTTTATTTTTTATTTTTTGAGGTAGGGTCTCACTATAGCTCAGGCTGACCTGGAATTCATTCTATAGTCTCAGGGTGGCCTCGAACTCTCAGTGATCCTCCTACCTCTGTCTCCCAAGTGCTGGGATTTAAGGCGTGCACCACCATGGCTGGCTGTGGATTTTTTTTTTTTTAATCTTAATTTTTTGCAAGGTTTCTGTGCCTCAGCTTTCTGAGAGATGAGGGTCTTCTGCATAGCCTGATAGTACATTATATATATATTTTTCAAATTTATTTTACCTATTTGGCAGAGAAAGGCAGATAGAATGGGCTTGTCAAGGCCTCTACATGCTGCAAATGAACCCCAGCTCAGTACATTTTTTGACGGGGGGGGGGTGGTGGTTTTTCAAGGTAAAGTCTCACTCGGGCCCAAGCTTTTCTGGAATTCCCTATGTAGTCTTAGGCTGTCCTCGAATTTAGTGATCCTGAGTGCTGGGATTAAAGGTGTGCACTACCACACCCACCAATAATTTTTTTTTTCCTCATTGTAAGTTTATTGTAAGACCATTTACAAACATCTTGCTGTCTTAAGTCAGAGAGAAGGAGAGACAGAATGGGCACAACAGGGCCTCTAGCCACTGGAAACGAACTCCAGGTGCATGTGCCACCTTCTGCATCTGGTTTACGTGGGGACTGGGGAATTGAACTTGGGTTCTTAAGCTTCGAAGGCAAGTGCCTTAAGTGCTAAACCATCTCTCCAGCCCCTAGAAATACTTTTTTTTTTTTTTTAGTTTTTCAAGGTAGTGTCTCACTCTCACTTAGGCTGACCTGGAATTCACCATGTAATCTCAGGGTGTCCTCTAACTCCTGGTGATCCTCCCATCTCTGCCTCCTGAGTGCTGGGATTAAAGGCGTGCACTACCACGCCTGGCTTTAGAAAGACATTTTTTTTAAAGCAAGGTATTATACAAATTGAACATTTCTAAGACAGTTTGTAGAGGATGTTGGACTGAGATGTTGGAGCATGCTGTAACAGTTTGCCAATGAGAAGGCAAAATTATTGCCAGGTATGATGACACATGCCTTTAATCCCAGCACTCTGAAGACAGAGGTAGGAGGATTGCTATGAGTTCAAGGCCAGCCCTCTGAGACTACATAGTGAATTCCAGGTTACCCTGGGCTAGAGCAAGACCCATCCTCAAGAAAACACAGTTTGCAGAGTTCTAGTGAATGTAGAATGGTGTAGGAATTTCGGAATGAAAAGGTCAAGGCCTGGGGCTGACTGACTAGGTGGGGCCATGAAAGGCAGTGTCAGGTCAGCCTTGAGAAGGCCAAAGGCCAGGTACATGCATTTGACCCCAGAGGCCGAGGTGGGAGGATTGCTATGAGTCCGAGGCCATCTTGGACTACAGAGTGAGTTCCAGGTCAGCCTGGGCTGAAGTGAGACCCAGAAACCAAAAAAACAGGACTGGACAGATGGCTTATGGGTTCAGGTGTTTGCTTGCAAAGTCAAAGGACCCAGGTTCGGTTCCCCAGGACTCAGGTTAGCCAGATGCATCTGGAGTTGGTTTGTAGTGGCTGGAGGTTCTGGGGCACCCATTTTCTGTCTCTCTTTCAAATAAATAAAAATAAAATATTAAACAAAAGAAAGACAATGCTTGAAGAAGGACAAGGTTAAAAAGACTGAACTGATATGAGTGTGTGGTTAGATTTGGTGCTGAGGGGGAAGAGAGTATACTCTAGTCCAGGCTGGCCTGGCAATTACTTGATAGCCCAGGCTGGCCTTGAATTCACTGTGATCCTCCTAACCTCAGCCTCCCCACTGCTGGGATTAAAGGTGAGCCACCATACCTGGTTTATTCTCTCTCTCTCATCTATCTCTTATCTCCTTCTTTCCACCTTTCTTTCCTTCCTCCCTCCTGCTCTCCCTTTTTCTCTTTTCCTTCCTTCCTCTTTATTTTTCTCGTTTTCCTTCCTTCCAACTCTGTTTTGGTGCTGGGGATTGAATCCGAGGCCTCATGCCTGCTACTTCCATTCTTGTTTTGTTTGTTTGGTTTTTAGAGGTAGAGTCTCATTCTGACCCAGGCTGGCCTGGAATTCACTAGGTAGTCTCAGGGTGGCCTCGAACTCATAGCGATCCTCCTACCTCTGCCTCCTGATTACTGGAATTAAAGGCGTGTGCCCCCATACCCAGCTCCTCTTTTTTTTTTTTTATTCTCATTTTTGCTTAAGTGGATTTGATTCGACTTTGTTTTTGTTTTATTTACTTATTTGGAAGAGAGAATGGGCACGCAAGGGCCTTTCAGCTGCTGTGAATGAACTCCAGATGCATGTATAGTATAATACTTTCCAGGTCCATCCATTTTTCTGCAAATTTCATAACTTCATTTTTCTTTTTCTTCTATGTACAATAGAACATTTTATTTAATTATTTAAATGTTTTTTTTCTTTTGTTTTTGTTTTTCTTTTTTTTTAATTGTTATTAACATTTTCCATGATTATAAAATATATCCCATGGTAATTCCCTCCCTCCCCACCCCCACACTTTCCCATTTGAAATTCCATTCTCCATCATATTACCTCCCCATTACAATCATTGTAATTACATATATACAATATCAACCTATTAAGTATCCTCCTCCCTTCCTTTCTCCACCCTTTATGTCTCCTTTTCAACTTACTAGCCTCTGCTACTAAGTATTTTCATTCTCACGCAGAAGCCCAGTCATCTGTAGCTAGGATCCACATATGAGAGAGAACATGTGGCGCTTGGCTTTCTGGGCCTGTGTTACCTGACTTAGTATAATACTTTCCAGGTCTATCCATTTTTCTGCAAATTTCATAACTTCATTTTTCTTTACCGCTGAGTAGAACTCCATTGTATAAATGTGCCACATCTTCATTATCCACTCATCTGTTGAGGGACATCTAGGCTGGTTCCATTTCCCAGCTATTATAAATTGAACAGCAATAAACATGGTTGAGCATGTACTTCTAAGGAAATGAGATGAGTCCTTTGGGTATATGCCTAGGAGTGTTATAGCTGGGTCATATGGTAGATCAATCTTTAGCTGTTTTAGGAACCTCCACACTGTTTTCCACAATGGCTGGACCAGATTGCATTCCCACCAGCAGTGTAGAAGGGTTCCTTTTTTTCCACATCCCCGCCAACATTTATGATCATTTGTTTTCATGATGGTGGCCAATCTGACAGGAGTGAGATGGAATCTCAATGTAGTTTTAATCTGTATTTCCCTGATGACTAGTGACGTAGAACATTTTTTTTAGATGCTTATATGCCATTCGTATTTCTTCCTTTGAGAACTCTCTATTTAGCTCCATAGTCCATTTTTTGATTGGCTTGTTTGATTCCTTATTATTTAACTTTTTGAGTTCTTTGTATAACCTAGATATTAATCCTCTATCAGATATATAGCTGGTGAAGATTTTTTTCCCATTCTGTAGGTTGCCTCTTTGCTTTTTTCACTGTGTCCTTTGCAGTGCAAAATCTTTGTAATTTCATGAGGTCCCAGTGATTAATCTGGTTTTATTGCCTGAGCAATTGGGGTTGTATTCAGAAAGTCTTTGCCAAGACCAATATGTTGAAGGGTTTCCCCTACTTTTTCCTCTAGCAGTTTCAGAGTTTCAGGTCTGATGTTAAGGTCTTTAATCCATTTGGACTTAATTCTTGTGCATGGAGAGAGAGAAGAATCTATTTTCATCCTTCTACAGATACATATCCAGTTTTCCCAGCACCATTTGCTGAAGAGGCTGTGTTTTCTCCAATGAGTATTTTTGGTATTTTTATCGAATATCTGGTGGCTATAGCTACCTGGACTTACATCTGGGTCCTCTATTCTGTTCCATTGATCTACATGTCTGTTTTTGTGCCAGTACCATGCTGTTTTTGTTACTATGGCTCTGTAGTATAGGTTAAAATCAGGGATGGTGATACTACCAGCCTTATTTTTGTTGCTCAAAATTGTCTTAGATATTCAAGGTTACTGGTCCTTCCAAATGAATTTTTGGATTTTTTTTCTATTTCCATTAAGAATGCCATTGGTGGGGAGGGAGGAAATTACCATGGGATATATTTTATAATCATGGAAAACGTTAATAAAAATTAAAAAAAAAAAGAAGAATGCCATTGGAATTTTGATGGTGATTTCATTAAATGTGTAGATTGCTTTTGGTAAGGTTGCCATTTTCACAATATTGAATCTTCTGATCCAAGAACAAGGGATGTTTTTCCATTTCCTAGTGTCTTCTGCAATTTCTCACTTGAGTGGCTTAAAGTATTCATTGTAGAGATCCTTCACTTCCTTGATTAGGTTTATTCCAAGGTACTTTTTTTTTTTTTTTGAAGCAATTGTGAATGGGAATGACTCTCTGATTTCATCCTCTGTGTGCTTGTTGTTAACATATAGGAAGGCTATTGATTTCTGTGTGTTTATTTTGTTGTTTGTTTGTTTGTTTGTTTGAGGTAGGTTCTCATCTGGCCCAGGCTAACCTGGAATTCACTATGTAGTCTTAGGATGGCCTCTAACTCATGATGATACTCCTACCTTTGCCTCCCGAGTGCTGGGATTAAAGGCATGCGCCACAATGCTTGGCACTGTGTGCTTATTTTGTATCCTGCTACATGACTATAGGTGTTTATCAGCTCTAACAGTTTGCTGATAGAGTCTTTAGGTTCTTTTATGTACAGAATCATGTCATCTGCAAATAATGATAATTTGCCCTCTTCCTTTCCAATTTGTATTCCTTCTATGTGTGTAACTTGCCTTATTGCTATGGCTAAGACTTCCATACTATATCAAATAACAGTGGGGACAGTGGACACCCTTGTCTTGTTTCTGATTTTAGTGGAAAAGCTTCAAATTTTTCTCCATTTAGTAATTACTCCCGTACTTTCTAGCAAGATAGATAAGCACTTGCAATCCTGAATTTTACCATTAGGTGGTGGAAGAGAGTCAAAATTCAGGAATTTTAGGGGTCTGATTCTGGAAAAGCAACCACAGGGCGCTACCATGAGAGTCTGTTGAGACTGACTTTAAAAAGGAATATATGCATTCAAAACTCAGCCTGGTGTGGTGGCACACACCTTTAATCCCAGCACTTGGGAGGCAGAGGTAGGAGAATCATTGTGAGTTCGAGGCCACTCTGAGACTACATAGTGAACTTCAGGTCAGCCTGGACTAGAGTGAAACTGTACCTTAAAAAACAAAAAACAAAAGAAAAAAAAGAGAACACAAACATAGCCAATGATAATTGTACTTAAAATATTTTTCATTAATGTCCTGATGTCCCTGTGTTACAAGTCTGTAATCTCACTCCTTGGGAGGCTGAAGAATAATAATTGTAAGTTCAAGGCCTGCCTGGGTTACAGAATGAATTTAAGGACAGTCTGAGTTACTTAGCAAGACCCTGTCTCAAAATAACACACACACACACACACACACACACACACACACACACACACACACGCTGTGGATATTACAAGCGCATAGGTTCTGTCCTTAGTTTAGGTGTGTGGGTGGAGAAGGCTTCCAGGAAAATTCTTGGTACCATCTTTGGTGCCTCAGCTTTTTTGGCTTTCCAATTAGTTTTTTTTTTTTTTAGGGGTAGTGTCTTAGCTTAGTCCATGCTGACTGAATTCACTGTGTACTCTCAGGGTGGCCTCGGAACTCACTCAAGGTGATCCTCCTACTTCTGCCTCTTGAGTGCTGGGATTAAAGGCATGCGCCTCCACCACAAGCTGTTTCTGTTTTTTCTTTTCTTTTCTTTTCTTTTCTTTTCTTTTCTTTTCTTTTCTTTTCTTTTCTTTTCTTTTCTTTCCTTTCCTTTCCTTTCCTTTCCTTTCCTTTCCTTTCCTTTCCCTTTCTTTCTTTCTTTCTTTCTTTCTTTCTTTCTTTCTCTCTTTCTTTCTCTCTTTCTTTCTTTCTTTCTTTCTTTCTTTCTTTCTTTCTTTCTTTCTCTTTCTTTCTTTCTCTCTTTCTTTCTCCCTCCCTTCCTTCCTTCCTTCCTTCCTTCCTTCCTTCCTTCCTTCCTTCCTTCCTTCCTTCCTTCCTTCCTTCCTTCCTTCCTTTCTTTCTTTCTTTCTTTCTTTTTTGTTTGTATTTTGAGGTAAGGTCTCACTAGCTCAGGCTGACCCAGAATTCACTATGTAGTCTTAGGGTGGCCTCGAACTCAGAGTGATCTTCCTACCTCTGCCTCCCGAGTGCTGGGATTAGAGGTGTGTGCCACCACGTCTAGCTTTTTTAAAACAAAAAATATATCTTATTTATTTGAGAGAGAAAATGGGCATACCAGGGCCTCCAGCCACTGTAGATGAACTCCATAGGCATGGGGCCCCTTGTGCATCTGGTTTACGTGTGTGCTGGAGAGTCGAACCCAGACACTTTGGCTTTGTAGCCAAATGCCTTAACTGCTAATCCATCTCTCCAGCCCCCTACCCCCCTTTAATTTTATCGCCTAGGCCCTGATGCCCACCATGGCCTCTGTTGTCCCTTGCTGGTGCAGCCAACCTTGAATGCATGTGAAGAGCCAGATAACTGGATGCTTGTCCTTGGAAAGAAATAGCACTGGAAGCCATCTCTTCCTGATTGGTGGCACTTGGGGGCACTGTGACAAGGCAGAACTCTTGGAGGTCCTTTACCATTGCCCTTTCACTGAGTATGAACCGTTCTCAGCCTGGCGTTGTGGGCTGGGGACAGCTAGCCTTGACCCTTCCCCTCCCCTCCTTGAGTACCTATTGTTGCTTCTGGTCTGGGTCTGAGAGACTTCTAACTTCGGTTTTGTCACCTCTTAAATAAACTAACTCTGAGCAAGTCTTTTAACCCCTCTGCATTTGTTTGGGCATTGGGCACATACCACAGGGCAGTCTTTTGTCTTCTACTTCCGAATTACTACCAGGCAGGGGTGTGTCTGACTTGCCCTGGGGTTTTGTGTAGTTAAAAATAAAATAGCCAGGTGTGTTGGGGCACATGCTTTTAATCCTAGCACTGGGGAGGCAGAGGTAGGAGGATCGCCATGAGTTGGAGGCCACCCTGAGACTACATAGTAAATTCCAGGTCGGCCTCTATTACAGTGAAACCCTACCTCGAAAAACAACAAAAAACAAACCATATATATATATATATATATATATATATATATATATATATATATATATATATATATATATACATTATATATATACATTATATGTATATATAGTTTAGGGCTGGGAGATGGCTCAGCGGTTAAGGTGCTTTCCTGCAAAGCTTAACAACCTGAGTTCGTTCCATTCAACATTAACCATGTAAAGCCAGTTGCAAAGAAGGGGTGCACCCATCTGGAGTTGAGTTCATTCGCAGTCACTAGAAGACCTGGCGTGCGCATTCTCTTCTAGCTCTGTCTGCTTGCAAATAAATAAAACATTTAAAAATATTCTTTACTTTAAAAACTTTTATTTATTTATTTTATTTATTTATTTATTTGAGAGTGACAGACACAGGGAGAAAGGCAGATAGAGGGAGAGAGAGAGAATGGGCGCGCCAGGGCTTCCAGCCACTGCAAACAAACTCCAGATGCGTGCGCCCCCTCGTGCATCTGGCTAACGTGGGACCTGGGGAACCGAGCCTCGAACCGGGGTCGTTAGGCTTCACAGGCAAGCGCTTAACCGCTAAGCCATCTGTCCAGCCCTAAAAACTTTTTTTTTGATGCATTGCCTCACACTGTGAATTCACAGTCCTCCTGCCTCCTCGTCCGGGGCTGGAGCCACCGTCCCCAGCTCTCGTAGTTAAGGAAAGTGAGAAAGCTTGTGCTGGGAGAGGAAGAAAGCTTGGACTCCATTGCTGGGTCCTGGGTCTTTAACCCAACTCAGGCTAAGGTACCTAGAGAAGAGGAGGAGGGGAAAGACCAGTAAAGTGTTTCCCTTGACATCTCCCACGGAAGCAAGCCCGGGGGGCCCTGACCTGCGGGCACGCTGGGGGCCCTGGGAGGGGCTGGCTAAGGACCTCGGGACGCACCCCGGGTGGAGCCGGCTCCTTCCACATTCCCGACAGCCTGGATTTCCCCCGGGGAGTCTCGTGGGCAGACTGGTGCGGAGTTCACGAGGGAGAAAGGGCCAGTTCCTTCTGGTCCTCGGAAGGCTTCCCGAAGGAGGGGGCCTCGGTGACGACGGCCGTCCGCCCGCCCCACGCCCCGGCGCTTTGCATCCGCACCGGCCGCCCGGCCGCCCTGCAGGTCCGCTCGGGGCGCGCGGCGGCGGAACCGGGCGTGGTTTAGGACCCGGGGGGCGGCTCCCCGCAGCGACCGCACACAAGTTAACCCGGGACGGCGGGCCGGGCCCGGCAGACCTCCGCGCGCCCTCGCGAGCCGAGCGCCGGCATGACGGGCTCGCTGTTCAAGGGCAACTTTTGGGTAAGTGAGCGAGGCGGCGCGGCCCGGCCCGCTGAGCCCGGCTGCTCCGGGACCGCCGCGGAGCGGGGTCCTGCGGGCTGCGGCCCCAGGTCCCTGGAGCGCGCGCTCCCCCGGACAGGCCGAGTCGGGGGGGGGGGGACACCTTAGATGCCGACATCATCCCACAGATGGAAACCGACCTCCGCCGGGAGGAGCACCCGGTCCCCGCGGACACTGGCGGAGTCAGCCCCGGGGATTGGGAGATCCTGGGGGTGGGGTGCGGGGCTGGGGAGGCGTGTGGGCAGTCACTGGGTGCTGCTGCTGGTGGGACGTCTTTTGAGGTGGGGTGGGGTGGGAGGAAAGGGATTTCTTGGCTGGAGCTTTGTCATGCTTGGCAGCCTTGCCCTCTGATTTCCCTCCCAGCCCACCGGCCACCTCAGGAAGACCAATGCATGGGGAGACCCTTGGAGCTGGTGGCATCTTAGTTGCAATTTTTAGGTTGCCTCATTTTCTCTGCCCAGTCTTCTCTTTCCTTTTCCTTCTTCTCGTTTTTTTTTTTTTTTTTTTTTTTTTTCCAACGAAGCTGTAGCCCCAGGCTGACCTGGAATTCACTATGTAGTCTCAGGGTGGCCTCAAACTCAAAGCGATCCTCCTATTTCTGCCTCCTGAGTGCTGGGATTAAAGGCTTGCGCCACCCCCCCCCCTTTTTTTTTAAAGGCAGGTTTTCACTCTAGTCTAGGTTTATCTGAAATTCACCCTGTTACCCAGGTTGGCCTGGAACTCACTGTGATCCTCCTACTTTAGCCTCCCATATGCTGGGATTAAGGTCCTGTGTCATCAGTGCATGGCCTCTTCACCCTTTTTTTGGGGAGGGGGTACTTTGAGATAGGGTTTCACTCTAGCCCAGGCTGACCTGGAATTCACTATGTAGTCTCAGGGTGGCCTCGAGCCCATGGCAATCCTACCTCTGCCTCCCAATGCTGGGGTTAAAGGCATGGGCCACCACACGCAGCCTCTTCATCCTTTTAAGACAAGACAGGAAGCTGTCCACCTGGGAGCTGACCCACAGCTACCCAGGGGCACAGTACCATTTGTCCCTTGTTTGTTATACAGTTACCTGGCACAGCTCTCTCTGCTCTTTTTTTTTTTTTAAATTTTTATTTATTTGAGAGCGACAGACTCAGAGAGAAAGACAGATAGAGGGAGAGAGAGAATGGGCGCGCCAGGGCTTCCAGCCTCTGCAAACAAACTCCAGACGCGTGCGCCCCCTTGTGCATCTGGCTAACGTGGGACCTGGAGAACCGAGCCTCGAACCGGGGTCCTTAGGCTTCACAGGCAAGCGCTTAACTGCTAAGCCATCTCTCCAGCCCTCTCTCTGCTCTTGGTGGGCTGCGGGGTGGAGAAAGCTGTGTGTGTGTGTGACCTCAGTGACAAAGTTAGAGCCTATCAGGTGAGAGCCCATTTGCTGTCCACCTATAAGAGGAGGCTCTGGGGAATCTCAGAGAAGGTCAACAACTTCACACCTTGTCCCCTCAGGAGGACTGGAAATTCCTCAGACAAAATACAGGACTTCTGGGGCTGGAGAGATGGCTTAGCTGTTAACGCGCTTGCCTGTGAAGCCCAAGGACCCAGGTTTGATTCCCCAGAACCCATGTAGGCCAGATGCACATGGTGGCACATGTGTCTGGAGTTCATTTGCAGTGGCTAGAAGCCCTGATGCGCCCACTTTCTCCCTCCCTCTCTCCTTGCAAATAAATTAAAAAAAATATATTTTAAAAGTAGGACTTCTGGCATTATGAGGAAAAGCAGAATGGATTCCCTTGTCCTACCTCAGTGTGACGCAGAGTTTCTCCCATGGCAGTGCACGTCACTGTTGGGTGCCTTCGTTGACAGCAGCCATGTTCTCTTCCAGCATGGTGCTTGCCAAGTTTATGAGTATGGTGGTGGGCGGTGCACAAGCCCCTGAGGCCAGGTACTCTGTACGCTGTTGCCCCTTGTACAGGCTGACACAGTGGGTCCTCACCAAATGTTTGTCCAATGTGACTGAAGGCCATCTGGGTGGGACTTGGTCACTATCTTCAGAAGCCCCTGGCCACAGGCAGGCAGGCCTCCAGCTGTCCCATATACATATTTTTATTTTGTTAATTAATTAATTTTTATTAACTTCCATGATTGTAAACAATATCCCAAGGTAATGCCCTCCCTCCCCCTTTCCCCTCTGAAACTCCATCCTCCATCATATCCCCTCCCCGTCTCAATCAGTCTCTCTTTTATTTTGATGTCATGGTCTTTTCCACCTATTAAGATGGTCTTGTTGTAGGTAGTGTCCGGCATATAAGGACATGGATATCCAGGCCATTTTGTGTCTGGGGAGAGCACGTTGTAAGGAGTCCTACCCTTCCTTTGGCTCTTACATTCTTTCTGCCACCTCTTCCACAATGGACCCTGAGCCATGGAAGGTGCGATAGAGATATTGCAGTGCTGAGCACTCCTCTGTCACTTCTTCTCAGCACCATGGTGGCTTTTGAGTCATTCTAAGGTCACTGCCATCTGAAAAGAGAAGGTTGTCTACCAAAAGTAAGAGTAGCATTAGTACCACATACATATTTTTAGAAATGGCTAGGGGGCGTGATGGTGCACACCTTTAATCCCAACACTTGGGAGGCAGAGGTAGAAGGATCATTGTGAGTTCAAGGCCACCCTGAGACTACATAGTGAATTCCAAGTCAGCCTGATCTAGAGTGAGACCCTGTCTTGAAACAAACAAACAAATAAACAAACAAACAAACCAAAACATAAAGGTTGGGGAAGGGCAAAATGAAGTCTGAATTGAGTCAGAGGTTGGGTGAAAGTCCAGGGGTGGAAGGAGAACTTCTTGGGTGGACACTTTCAGAAGTTACCGGAGATCTTAAGTGACAGTTCACAAAGGTTGAGTTTACTGTGACAGTGTCAGATAAGAATGGTCACTGGCTTTACTGCACGATTATAAGGACTTCTCTAAACACTTCCTACACACTACTCAGTACCATATGGGGAGCAGATTTACTGTGGCATTTTATAGATAAAACCACTGAGCAGCAGGGAGGCTAAGTACCGGACACTGAGAAATGGTAGACCAGGCCTCTGTGTACACTAATTGCTCACCAACTGCCTCCAAGAAGGTGGCATGGGGTGGGAATGCCCCTTTTGTGCTGCTGTGAGGGTAGATGTTGGGCTATTGTTTGACCGTTTGTGAGCATCTGCCTTGTCCTCCAGCTCCAGACAGGAGTCCTTGGAGGGCAGGCTGGACTTCACCATCAGCCGAGTCCTTGTGCTTGGAATGTGGCAGCTACTCATGGGACTTGGAAGAAAGGGGACAGAAGGAAGAGGAACAAGGCCGCTGGTAGAGCGGAGGTGATGACAGCAGTGTTCTTGTTTCGGGAAAGAGAAGATTGTGGCTGGATGAGGTAGAAAACTCTGGAAATTCGACTGACCTGAATACAGTATGGAGTCTCAGGCTGGCCTCAATCTCATGGCGATCCTCCTACCTCTGTCTCCCGAACTATTAAGAATAATGGGGGTGGGGTGAGCCTGGCATGGTGGCGCACACCTTTAATCCCAGCACTCGGGAGGCAGAGGTAGGAGGATTGCCATGAGTTCAAGGCCACCCTGAGATGACAGAGTTAATTCCAGGTCAGCCTGGACCAGAGTGAGACCCTACCTCGAAAAACAAAACAAAAAAAAAAAAAAACAAAAAAACAAACAAACAAACACCACCAAAAAATCAGACAAAACACAAGTCCATGGACAGGTACCAAGTAACCTTGACTGCAGGTGCTTGTTCCAGGTTGGAGACCCTGGGGAGGGAAAGAAGATGGAGGTAGGAACTGAGTTAAAAGAAATCTAAGCCACAGGCCTGAACAGTCACTTATAGAAGAAAAGGAAAGGGCTTTGGAGTAGCCTCTGTAGAAGGGGAAGTGGAGAATGGGATGGGGGCCTCTTGAAATAAGGAAGTCAGCAAGAGGAACTAGTTTGTGGACATAGAAGGAGGAGAAGAAGGAGGTGGCCGAAGGGACACTAACAATATTATTCAGGGGTAACACCTGGAAAGATCAGCTGTATTCAGAGCTCTCCTCTGTCCCAGGCTCCACCCCTCAGTACCATGCTAGGAGGGTTGCTGGGTATGGGGATGTAGCAGTCAGCTTTACATTGCTAGCACAGACAGAGAACACAACCAAAAGCAGTTTATGGGGGGAAAGGGTTTATTTTGGCTTATAGACTCCAGGGGAAGCTCCATGATGGCAGGGGAAAACGGGAAAATGATGGCATGAGCAGAGAGTGGACATCATGTCCTGGCCAACGTCAGGTGGACAGCAGCAACAGGAGAGTGTGCCAAACACCGGTAAGGGGAAGCTGGCTGTAACACCCATAAGCCCAGCCCCCAAAACACACTTCCAACAAGGTTCCAATTCCCAAATTACCATCATCTGGGGATCAAGCATTCAGAACACAGGGGAGTTCCTGGCAGAGCAGAGTTTTCCAGGGCAGAGGACAGGGTGTTAAGCGGCAGGGCTCGGATGTATTCTAGTATTTTAACAAGCAGTGCAAACATGTCAGCAAGAACTCAAATGGTCAACATTGTGGGTTTCACCAGCTGGAGGAGATGGTTGTGCCCCTAGGAAAGGGTGTTTGGGTGAGAAGATGACAACGTGAAGTACAAGCGTGCCATCAGCTGTCAGAGGGGCTCTGCGGTGGAGCCTTACTTGCTGGGTGTGACTTTTTGCAGGTTACTTTAGCCCCTCAAACCTGTTTTTCCATTCATATAAATTGGGACAATCCCGGTGTCTTCCATAGGACCCTCGTGAGGACTAAACTTGTGAGTTTAGCACAATCACTGGGACCTAGTGAATACTTGCAATTAGTAACTGGTTGTTACCATCAGCATAGGTGATAATTAAAGAAAGTAGGAGACAGGAGAAAAAAAATGAAGAGGTAGTCCAAAAAGAGGGGGAGGCTCAGTAGACTATACCCATCCCTGAGAAACTATTGGTGGTTAATGGCTGCTGTGGGAGTGACATTTTCTTATGGTGTAACTACTGGCAAATAACCCTTCACCCATGTTCCTGTAAACAATCCCAATTCAACTGACAGGGTCACAGAAAAAGACATGAAAGTAGAAGGGGTGCTCATTAGAAAAAGGAAGTGAGGGGCTGGAGAGATGGCTTAGCGGTTAAGGCACATGCCTGTAAAGCCTAAGGACCTAGGTTTGATTCTCCAGGTCCCACGTAAGCCAGATGCACATAGAGGCACATGCATCTGGAGTTCATTTGCAGTGGCTGGAGGTCCTGGTGCACCCATTCTCACTCACTCTCTCTATCCCTCTCTGACTTTAATAAGTAGATAAATAAAAATAAATTTTAATAAAGGAAGGGTCAGCTGGAGTGGGATAAGGACAAGAGAGGATATTGGGGTGAAAATGGTCAAAATACACTATATACATGTGTGAAATTGTCATAATGAAATTAATATATGCTAGTAAAAATGTCAAGATGGGAGAGACAAGATGACATAAAATACCTAATAGGAGGGTTGGAGAAATGGCTTAATGGTTAAGGCACTTGCTTATAAAGCCAAAGGACCCAGGTTCAATTCCCCAGGACCCACGTAAGCCAGATGTACAAGGGGTGCACACATCTGGAGTTCATTTGCAGAGGCTGGAGGCCCTGGCACACCCATTCTTTCTCCCCCCTCCCTGCCTGTTTCTCTCTCTCTCTTAAATAAATAAAGAAAAAAACCTAATAGGAAACACCCAACACTTTAAAACTGTTAGGTATAGAGATAGGGAAGACTGTTGTGACATGTCTACTCAATCAGAAGCTGAGCTGAAGCAGAGCATACTGGGAAGTGAGGCCTTTGGACTTCCAGCCAATTTGTTGTGAATTTTATAATTAAGCTGGATAGCCTCATTCTTCCTTTTCTTCTTCTTTTTTTTGGGGGGGGGTTGGGGGAGAGGGAGAGAGAGGCAGAGAGAGAATGGATGTGCCATAGCCTTTCAGTTGCTGTGAACGAACTACAGATGTGTGTGCTCCCTTGTGGCCATGCTTGACATTGCTTGCTTGTGTCACTGTTGTGTCTGGCTTATGTGGGATCTGGAGAGTTGAACATAGGTCCTTAGGCTTCACAGCAAGTGCCTTAACCACTAAACCATCTCTCCAGCTCTTCTCTCTTCTCTTTTCTTTTTCTTTCTTTTTTTGTTTCTTTCATGATAGAGTCTTGTGCTAAAGGCATGTGCTACCATGCCCAGCAAATGATAATTTAAAAAGATATTTGCTGGGTATGGTGGTGCACGCCTTTAATCCCAGCACTTGGGAGGCAGAGGTAGGAGAATGGCCTTGAGCTCGAGGCCAGCCTGGCATGACAGAGTGAGTTCCAGGTCAGCCTGAGCTAGAGTGAGACCCTACCTCAAAAAAACCTCCCCCCACAAAAGATACTTATTTATTTACACGTGTCTGCACGTGTGTGTGTGTGTGTGTGTGTGTGTGTGTGTGTGCACGCCAGGGTCTCTTGTCACCAGACATCTGTACCACTTTTTTGTGTCCAGCTTTCAGTGGGTGTTGGGCAGTTGAACCCCAGGCCAGTAAGCTTTGGGAGAAGCTGCTTTTTACTGCTGAGCCATCTCCCCAGCTCATAGTCAGTATTTTTTTTGGCGGTGGGGGGTGGTTCGAGGTAGAGTTTCACGCTAGTTCAGGCTGACCTGGAATTCACTATGTAGTCTCAGGGTGGCCTCGAACTCATGGCAATCCTCCTACCTCTGCCTCCCAAGAGCTGGGATTAAAGGCGTGCACCACCACACCTGGGCATAGTCAGTATTTTTAAACACTGGAAGTCAGATATGATGGCTCACAACTATAATCCCAGCACTCAGGAGGCTGAGGCAGGAGGATTGCCATGAGTGTGAGCAGGCTACATAGTGAGTTCTGGGCTGAACTGGGCTGCTCTCCACAAACATCAACAATTGTGGGATCCATCCTAACCAAATTTCCGTTATTACCCGTGCACACTTTAGTATCGCTTCTCTTCTGTCCTTCCGCGTATCCTTCTCTGTGGCCGGTTGGCTAAGCAGTACTGTGTCATCTTGGCTAACTTTGATGGTTCCTCATCAGAAGCAGGCAGGGACCAGTGATGTGGTTACCAGAGCTCCAGGCAAAGGGCCAGGCCGCAGGAGGGAAAGCTTCCAGCTTCCTGCGTACATTAGCTGGTGTTCTTCAGGTGTGGCATGCACCGATGAGAGTAGGACCGAGCCCGGAAGAGCCGTTGGCAGCAGTGCCCGCCCACTCCTGGGGATTTCCAGGTGCTTCACTTGAGAATTTGCCTGGCTGGCTTTCCTGCGTCCTTGGGTTCTTGCCCAGAGCAGCTTGCTAGCTTAGGTCAGCACCCTATCCCTACAGTGGGTGAGGCCCCTCTCTCTACCTGGAGATTGCCCAGGGCTAGTCTCAGGGCTGTTCTAATGAGCTCATTAATGCCCTGCTGCAACCTTTGGTCAGATTGGAATCTTGTCATGCTGGGGCTGGCCCTGTGTCCTGCTAACTCAATTGCTTTTCTGGATACATTGAGCTCTAGAGCAGCAAGGGAGCCTACTTTCCTTTTTCTTTTATTAAATATAGAGGAAAAAAAATAAGTTATAGCAGCCACTCCATACTGACCTCAAGTGATATTTGACACCATGTCTAGGCTGTTGCTCTAATGTATTTTCATTTTTCACATTTCTAGTTTACTTATTTATTTATTTGCAAGCAGAGAGAGATAGAAGAGAGACACAGAGAATGAGTGTGCCAGGGCCTTTAGCCACTGCAAACGAACTTCAGATGCATGTGCCACTTTGTATATCTGGCTTTACATGGGTACTGGGGAATCGAACTCAGGTCACCCAGGTCATTAGTTTTGCAGGCAAAATGTGTTCGCCACTTTGTGTATCTGGCTTATGTGGGTCCTGGGGAATCGAACCTGGGTCATTTGGCTTTGCAGGCAAACACCTTAACCACTAAACCATCTCTCCAGCCTTGTTTCTGTTTTTTTTTTTTTGAGGTAATACCCTCCCTCCCCCCAATTTCCCCTTTGAAACTCCATTCTCCATCATATCCCCTCCCCACCTCAATCAGTCTCTATTTTCATGTCATGTTTTTTTCCTCCTGTTATGATGGTCTTGTGTAGGTAGTGTCAGGCACTGTGAGGTCATGGATGTCCAGGCCATTTTGTGTCAGGGGGGAGCACGCTAATTTTGTATTTTTATTTTATTTTAAAAACATTTATTTGGGGTTGGAGGGATGGGTTAGTAGTGAAGGTGCTTGCCTGCCAAGCCAAAGAACCCTTCCCCAGGATCCATGTAAACCAGATGTACAAAGTAGCACATCTGTCTGGAGTTTGTTTGCAGTGGCTGGAGGCCTTGGTGTGTCTAGCAAGCTGGCTAGCTAGACTTGCTGAATTGGCCAGCCCTGAGCCCAAGTGAGAGACCATGTCTCCGTCAAATTAAGAGGGGAATGATGGAGGAAGACACTCAACGTCAACCTCTGGCCTTCACGGTTGTGCATACATATGTGCACTTCCTCCCACCCCCGTAACATGCTCTTGTGAGAAAACCAACAACAAACCAGGTATGCTGGCACATAACTGTAGTCCCAGTACTTGGGAGGTTGGGGCAAGGAAATCTTAAGCTTGAGGGCAAAAACAAACAAAAAGCTCTCTGCCACATAGATGGGCTCACTTTTGGCTGGAGAGATGGCTTAGCAGTTAAGGCATTTGCCTGCAAAACCAAAGGACCTAGGTTTGATTTTCCAAGACCCATGTAAGCCAGATGCACAAGGTAGTGCATGTGTCTGGAGTTCATTTACAGTGGCTGAAGGCCCTGGCACATCCATCCTCTCTCTTTTTCTGCCTGCCTCTTTCTAGCTCTCTCAAATAAATAAAATTAAAAAAAAAAAAAAAAGAAATAGAAAAAGATCAGCTGTCCTCCAGAAGCCCTCAGTCTCCCTTTCATCCTAGACTGGTGGTTTTTCAAGGCTGCTGCTCCATTGCCACTCTGGGCTTCTGATCCATGCTCTCATGCAGTGAAACTTAGAGAGCTTTTGAAAAACGTAATGTCAGGTCATGTTGCTCACTTGGTAAATCCTTCCAGCGGCTTTCTCATGTCTCACCACTGCCTCTCTGAACACGTCACCTGCAGCTTCCCTAGATCACTTAACAAACAGTGAATTGTCGTGTTAGACTAGATCTGTTACCTGGCCCCACGACACCCTGTGTGCTCTTTGAAT
Organism: Jaculus jaculus; assembly: GCF_020740685.1. NCBI lineage: Eukaryota > Metazoa > Chordata > Mammalia > Rodentia > Dipodidae > Jaculus > Jaculus jaculus. Next base: position 44,558,862 of record NC_059103.1, read on the forward strand.
AAAGCACACACATGTAGTTATTATCATCATATATGTACTGCTTTTATTTCAGTATTTTACTTGAAATGTTATAACTTGGGCTGGAGAGATTGCTCAGTAGTTAAGGTGCTTGCCTCCAAATCCTAATGACCTTCAGTTCAATTCCCCAGTACCCACATCAAGCCAGACACACAAAGGGGTGCATGCTTCTGGAATTCATTTGCAGGGACTACAGGCCCTGGTGTGCCTTTCTCTCTCTCTCTGCTTACAAATAAAATAAAAAAAAAATGGAACCCCTCCCCCCACTTTTTATTGAGGTAGGGTCTCACTCTAGCTCATGCGCTGATCTGGAATTGACTATGTAGTCTCAGTGTGGCCTCGAACTCATGGCGATCCTCCTACCTCTGCCTCCTGAGTGTTGGGATTAAAGGCATGCCTGGCTATGGAAAAACTTTTAGTAAAATATTATAATTTACTGGGTATAGTGGCACACACCTTTAATCCCAGTACTTGGGAGGCTGAGGTAGGGGGTTTACTCTATATTTGAGACCCGTCTGGGCTACAGAGTGAGTTTCAGGTCAGCCTGGGCTAGTGTGAGACCTTGCCTTGAACAAACAAACAAACCAAAAGGGCTGGAGAGGTGGCTCAGCAGTTCAGGTGTTTGCCTGGAAAAACTGTAACATCCTGTGTTAGATTCTTCAGTTCCTTGTAACACCAGATGCCCAAAGTGGCAAATGTATCTGGAGTCCATTTGCAGCAACTAGAGGCCCTGGCATGCCTATTCCCTGCCCCTCTTCTCTCCCTCCCTCCCTCTCTGTCTCTCTCCTTGGAAATAAAAAATAAACTTTTTTTTTTTTTTTGTCTTTTCGAGGTAGGGTTTTACTCTAGTCTAGGCAAAAAATAAACATTTTAAAATTTTATTTACTTACTTGAGAAAACGTGCCAGAGAAAGAGGCAAATAGATAGAGAATGGGTGTGCCAGGGTCTGTAGTCACCTTTGTGCATCTGGCTTACATGGGTACTGGGGAATCGAACCTGAGTCCTTTGGCTTTGCAGGCAAGTGTTTTCCTTAATTGCTAAGCCATCTCTCCAGTCCCCCAAATAATTTTTTTAAAAATTTTTATTAACATTTTCCATGATTACAAAATATATCTCATGGTAATTCCCTCTCTCCCCAAATAATTTTTTAAAGAAGAAAAACAAAAACCTCCATAATTTTATGTTTCTATTTATTTTTCAACAACTTTTCTATTTATCTTTTCAATAACATTTAATTATTTTAGTTTATTTTTTTTGAGGTAGGGTCTAGCCCAGGCTGACCTGGAATTCGCTATGTAGTGTCAAGTCTTGAACTCATGACAATCCTCCTACCTCTGCCTCTGGAGTGCTGGGATTAAAGGTATATGCCACCACGCTCGGCAGTAATTTTTTTGAAACAATAAGTGATATAACTATTAACTGTTCTCTTCTTCCTTGACATGCACACAACTTCTAGCTTTCTTCAATAAATCCACATCATTCAAGTAAAGCACTTATAGTTTGGATTTCATGCCCATTTGTGGAAACACATCAGAATCTATCATTTCCCAGCTGGGTAGTGTGTTTCTTCACTATGATTGCTGTCTGCCTTTCCACAGTGATCAATTCATACCTTTACCTCTTGCCCCTGTAATTCCCTCCCACATTCTCACTCTGGCGATCTTGCCTTTAGTCTATGAAGAAACCAGACACCAGTTGGTGAAGTCTCTCTCCCTCACCTGCTGTATAAATAGGACTAGGCTCACTGGAGAAATAGAAAACCCCATGCAACAGTGGCCAAACTAAATACGACCAATGTTTACTTCTCTCACTTGCTAGCACTTAGTTGGTTATTCCAGGATTGGCATGGCCACCCATGATATCAGGACCTGTATTCCTGTCTGGTTACTCCCTCACTACCTGTCCAACTCCTGGCATGTGTGCCTGGGCTTGCTTTGACTGAGTGATAGATACAAATTGAAATGCCAGAGAAATTTCCCTTCGACTCTTACACATGAGACTTAGTCTCTGCTCCTATCTGAACGCTGCAATCGTCCTCCCTCATCCATAGTTTTCCTCTCAGAGGTTTCCATTACCCATGATCAACTGTAGTCTGAAAACTTTGCATGGAACATTCCAGAAGTAAAGCATTGCATAACTTTTATTTATTTGTTCTAAATGTTTTTCTTTATTTGCAGGCAGATCTCTCTCTCTCTCTCTCTCTCTCTCTCTCTCTCTCTCTCTATATATATATATATATATATATATGTAGAGAGAGAGAGAGAGAGAGAGAGAAGAATGGGCATGCCAGGGCCTCTTATCACTCCAAACAAACTTCAGATACTTGTGCATATATTTTATTCAGGTTGTGGGAATCAAACCTGGGTCATCAGGCTTTGCAGGCCAGTGTATTTGACTGCTGAGCCATCTCTCCAGTCCCTACTAACTATTGCATCACTTTTATTTATTTATGGCAAGCCCAACACACTAGCCTTTTTTATGTGAGAGGGCAAGAGCGAGAGCAAGAGAACGAGAGAGTGAGCAAGAAAGAGGGAGAATTGGCATGCCGGGGTCTCCAGCCACTGCAGTCAAGCTCCAGACACGTGCATTACCACGTGTGACCTTGAGTGCGTGTGTCACTTTGTCTTGTGTCACATGGGACCTGGAGAGTTGAACCTGGGTCTTTCTTTGCAAGGCAAGCACCTTAAGTGCTAAGCAATTCCTCTAGCCCTATTTATTTATTTTTGAGGTAAGTCTTGCCATAGCCCAGGTTGACCTGGAATTCACTATGTAGTCTCAGGCTGGCCTTGAACTCACAGTGATCCTCCTACCTCTGCCTCCTGAATGCTGGGACTAAAGGTGTACACTACCACACCTGGCTGTGTAGCTTCTAAATTGAGCATGGTTCTGAGTAGTGTGCTGAAATCTCAATCCATCTCACTCTGTCCCACCTGGCGTGTGAATCATCCCTTTTGTTCAAGGTGTCCACACTGAAATATCCACTCAATTATTAGTCATGTGGTAGCCATTTTCAGTTACTTGTTTATTCTCCCAAGTGATGGGGTAATAGGCATGCACTTCCATGTCTGAACAACTATTTTTTTCTTCTTCTGGTGCTAGGGGATAGAACCTGGACCTTGCATATGCTAGGCAGGCACTTTATCACTGAGCTATTCTTCCAGCCTTATTCTGTTTTATTATTAGTTGTTGTTAAACTCTTACTGTGCCTAAGTTATAAATTAAACTGTCACAGGTATGTATGTACATATAGGAAAAATAGACATTCAGTTTGATACTATCTGTGATGTCAAGCACTCCCTGGAGTTCTTAGAACATGTAACCTGGGGAAAAGGGGAGCACAGCTTTTGAAAGTGACAGGTGCATAAGTGTGCAAACCCTAGAAATACAGGAGTATAAGTCCCTTCCTGCTTGAAGCATTGGTTGCCCTCCCTCTGGCAATCTGTTCCAAAGATAGATCCCTGCATACACCTCTGCTGTTTTCTCCATCTCAGGAGGTCAGCATTCTACCCTAGGGGACCTGAATCAAGGGATTCAGAAAGAGCTCATTTCTGAGGAATAAAGAACATTTATATTAGGCCTTTTTCAATAATTTGCAGATGGCTAGGTCTGAGCACTGTGAGCCAGTTTGGTGGGCTATCTGTCTCCAGCTCAGGCTTTCTTATCCACCTGTATGGTTAGTGCCACTCTTTCTATTCAAGCAAGATTTCATCTGATTCTTGCTCATAGGACAACTGGTCAACCTTGATTGAACAGCCCCAGCTCAGGGCTACAGTTGGGCCAAACACAGGCTGGCATTGCCTTTCCCCCGGGGTAGTGTAGGTGCCCATCTATGGATGAGTGACTTTTGTGCCACTGCTAGCTGTTCTCAGCTCTAATTCAAAGGGAGCAGATGCATTTCAGATTCAAGGCACCTGCTTGTGAACATGTGACCTCTCTTCAAGAACCTATAATGAAATTACCCAGGTCTAGTGGGCTTGGCAAGCAAGAAACCTGTCTGCTCTCAGAAGGCCAGGAAACGCGTCCTGTGGGTGAGGTTTCACATGGCAAAGCTGGAAGTCTTGAAATGCCTGGGTTGGAGATGCTGGGTATGCAAAGACTGCAGCTGTTCTGGAGGGACTTGTGATGAATCCAGAGAGAACAGGATGTGGGGAGGACAAGGACACCAGCCAAAGGTGGCAGTAGCCCACCTGGTCTTGGCTAGGTATCGCTTCAGGTCTATACAGTAGTCTACTCAGTGTGTGAGTAGAGTACTTGCTCGAAGCCATCTGGCCAAGCTGGTGGCTTGTACTTCCTGTCTGGCTGTAAAGATAATAAGATCTACCAGCCCAGTCTCAGGCCTACAATGTGCTTCAAGTGATAAGTTGGTCCACATTGTGAAAATGTGGACAGTACAATAGTATACCAACAATATAGTATCTCTGCAGTTAAATGAAATTTTAAAAAGTTGATTTTATGGTCTGTTGGGCATGGTGGTGCATACCTTTAATCCTAGCACTCAAGGGACAAGGTAGGAGGATCGATGTGAGTTCCACAAAAGCCAGGAAAAATGCTTATACTATTAATCCAAAAATAATTTTTTTTTGAAGTAGTGTTTTGCTCTAGCCCAAGTTGACCTGGAATTCACTATGTAGTCTCATGGTAGCATTAAACTCATGGTGATCCTCTTAATTCTGCCTCCCAACTGTTGGGATTAAAGGCGTGCACCACCATGCCCAGCGACCAACCTATTTTTAAAATAAAATGTCCCTTTTGGGCTAGAGAGATGGCTCCTCAGTGGTTAAGGCACTTATCTATAAAGCCTAATCACCCGAGTTTGATTACCCAGTACCTTGTAAAGCCAAATGCACAAAGTGGCACATGCATCTGGAGTCTGTCTGCAGCAGCTAGAGGCCCTAGTGTGTTTATTCTTTCTTTCTTTCTCTCTCTCTCACGCCTTTATTCCAGCACTAATTCCAGGTCAGCCTGTGTGTGTGGTATTTTTAGCAATAGGCCCTTTATTGTCCACATCTGACAGAGGATTAATATCTAGAATGTACCAAGAACTCAAGAAACTAAACATCAAGAAAACAACCCAGGGCTTGAGAGATGGCTTAGCGGTTAAGCACTTGCCTGTAAAGCCTGAGGACCCCGGTTTGAGGCTCGATTCTCAAGGGGGTGCATGCGTCTGGAGTTCATTTGCAGTGGCTGGAGGCCCTTGTGCGCCCATTCTCTCTCTTCTCTCTCTCTCTCTGCCTCTTCCTCTCTCTGTCTGTTGCTCTCAAATAAATAAATAAAAATAAACAAAAAAAAATTAAAAAAAAAGAAAACAATCCATGCTATGAAACTGTACATATAGTTCTCAAAAGAAGACATACAAATGGCTAATAAGTTTTCTTTTTCAAGGTAGGGTTTCAGTCCAGCTGACCTGGAATGCATTGTGGAGTCTTAGGGTGGTCTTGAGCTCATGGCAATCCTCTAACCTCTGACCTCTGCCTCCAGAGTGCTGGGATTAAAGGCGTGCACCACCATGCCTAGCTAATTGTGACATTTTCATACATATTTACCATTACTCTCTCTTTTTTAAGCTTTCAAAAGAATCTGCTTTCACATGTGCATTACAGGAAACAAAGATATAAGAAGCAAAAAAAAAAAAAAATCATTCAGTCACAGGCAGTTTGGTTGGACAGACATACCTGGATCTTGCATGAGTACACACTGCATTCCATTTGGGAACTGACACTGTACAGAACGTATCATGCTTTCCCATACACCGTGAATATTCACCAACTCAAGCATTTTAAGCTATGTGAGTATTTTGATAACTAAGGATACACTACATCATCTCACTCTGTTAACACAGAATTATAATTCCTGTTTTCCTTGGCAACAAAAATTTCACAGAAGACAAAAATGGCAACAGGCCTCTAGATAGAATATTGGCAGAATCACGATTAAGTCTGCATTCCCTAATGCTCAACTTAAAACTAAACATAAAGTAACAGGCCACACTAAGCAAAGTGTCTCTAGAGTGTATCATAGATACTACAGCATATTGGCAAGAAGGTATGTTCTCACTGAACTACGGATTCCCAGTGAACAGTCAGAGGACGCACAGGCATCACGGCTCTATCAACACGTAGTCTGAACACACACGTGCACTCTCCCTGCAGCCTCCTCCTGGCCCTCTGCTGCCAGCCCACAGACCATGTCCTGACCCCCGATCCAGGGGTGGTGAACAATTCTCTGGTCAGGAGTCATCTTTTGCTTCCATTGCAATGTATTTACACATTGGCTAATTCACTCATTCTATTTGTTACCATACCTTGTCACTTCAGGACATGTGTAAAGCCTAAATGTTGTAGAATAGTGAACTCTGTACACAATAAAAAGTACTTTTCAAAGAATGCACATATAGACCCATTGTTACAACTGAAAACCGGCTTCTAGATGTGGAGGTCCTTGTACTTCCCTCCTCTATCCTCTTCTCCCTCTGCAGCAGTCACTTTGAGAAAACAGTTCTTCCTGAAAACTAACAGGACATTTATAGAGTATTTTGTTTGTTTTTATTTATTTCCTTGAGAATGACAGACAGAGAGAGAAAGAGGCAGAGAGAAAGAGGGTGGGAGGGAGGGAGGGAGAGAGTGGGTGCACCAGGGCCTCCAGCCACTGCAAATGAACTCCAGATACATGCACCATCTTGTGTGCCTGGCTTACGTGGGTCCTGGGGAATTGAGCCTCAAACTGGGGTCCTTAGGCTTCACAGGCAAGCACCTAACTGCTAAACCATCTCTCCAGCCCTATAGAGTATTTTCTACTTCTTAAAAAAAATTTTTTTTCTTTATTTATTTGAGAGTGACAGACGGGGGAGAAAGAGGGAGAGAGAGATATAGATAGATAGATAGATAGGTAGGTAGATAGACAGAAAGAAAGAATGGGCATACCAGCGCCTCCAGCCACTGCAAACAAACTCCAGATTCATGCATCACCTTGTGCATCTGCCTTACATGGGTACTGGGGAATCAAGCCTAGAACCAGTCCTTAGGCTTCACAGGCAAGTGCTTAACTGCTAAGCCATCTCTTCAGCCCTATTTTCTATTTTTACTAGGACTGATTCTTCAATACCCAGTAATACTAACTGAAATAATTTTTTTTTTTTTTTGAGGTAGAGTCTCACTCTAGGCTGGGCTGACCTGGAATTCACTATGAAGTCTCAGGGTAGCCTTGAACTTACGGTGATCCTCCTACCTCTGCCTTCCGAGTGCTGGGATTAAAGGCGTGCACCACCATGCCTGGCCTAACTGAAATAATTTATATAAAACAATAGTTAACCTGAACCAACCTGACCCAGAACCCTGCTCTGCACAATTCCTTCTCCTATGCCCTGCTGCCACCCAATGAACACTCAGCATCTGCTCTTAAGACATCGTTTAATAGCTCCACTCCCCAAATGCAACCATTCCTATAAAATAATGATCCTTAAAGGGCATGGCATTAGCCCTCTATTTTTATCACGTTATGCACTTTAAGCATCTAGAGACTATGAAAGACCCCCAGAGGGAGACCTTCACTCAAGTCTTCAGATAGCACGCACCCAAAGACACACGGGAGACCCAACTTGCTGCAAAAGCATGAGGCTTTATTCGGGAAGCCAGAGCTCTGGGGTCGACATGTATCTCATGCAGGAGACAGAGGAGTTGACCCTGAGCCCTATTGGGTGTTTCTTTTTATAGGGTTTTTAGCAAGGAAGGGAAAGGGGAGGGGGCTTCACAAGGGTATTTGCCAAGCTTGTACAGTTATGTATACATATCTTATTTGTGCATAACCAGAGTTTAAGTCCTTGGTCAAGCTGTCTTGGGAGACTATTTTAATATTTTGGTTTTTCTCAAAACTGTATTTTTGTTTATCCTCTTCCCGGGACACAAAGTTTAGGTTGACCCGACCAACCCATATCTTGGGCCACCTGCAGCCTATCTTTTAGCCTATTTTTGATTTACTCCTTTCTGAATATACAGTTCAGGCTGTCCCCTAGCTATAGCAACTAGCTATTTCTTCACCAAGTTTACTTTAAAATTTTCCATCCTGCCTTTCAACTACATGTTTCCAATAAGGACTTAAGTTTCCCACTATAAGTACAATACCACTGAACAAACTGCACACACCCAACCAAGGCTGTAATTGCAAAACATTTTCTAGGAACATTCTACCTTAGAATCCTTCCCATCTCTGACAACCCAGTGGTCAGATGTATGCAACTGTAATATTTTGAGAGGATATTAACAATTTTACTTCCCTAAGTACTTTTAGGAACAATTTTCCTTATAAATTTTAACATAAGGGTACTCAAAATACTAGTTTACTAACTCTACTTTTTTTTTTCCCCTCTAAGTCTACTTTTCTCATATACTGGAAACCTCTTTAACATCTAGAAAGACTAGATGCTGTACAAACTCTGTTTTTATTCAGCTCCCCCACTGTCCTTCTTGACCCCTTTCCCTGGCTCCCAGTTCTATATATAAGCGTGTGGCAGCACATTTGCTGTTTGATCTGGCTGGCTTTCTTGGCTTGGTGTCTGGACTGCTGAGGCTTGGTGTTCCACTATCTTCCCCTGGTCCCAAAGATGGATACCTGGTTCTAGTTCTGGGTGTAGCTGCTTCTTTGTGCCTTCCGTCTTGGGGGGCAGGACCGGGGAAGACACATATGAGAGGCTCTCTAGGAATATCATGGACTGGAAGGAAAATATTTCTGTATCACTGATTACCTGTGATGCCATCAGTATGCTACAAATGAGACCAATGTGCCACTTTGTGCATCTGGCTTTATGTGGGTACTGAGGAATTGAACCCCGGCTGGCAGGCCTTGCAAGCAAATGCCCTTAACTTCTGAGCCATGTCTAGCTCCACCTAATTTTTAAACTTTCTATTGATAATTTTTATACATGTACATAATGTATTTTCATCACAATTTCCTCTCTAAACATTTTATTTTTTGAAACTTTAAAAATTATTTATTAGAAGCCAGGTGTGGTGGCGCACGCCTTTAATCCCAGCACTCGGGAGGCAGAGGTAGGAGGATTGCTGTGAGTTCAAGGCCACCCTGAGACTCCATAGTGAATTCCAGGTCAGCCTGAGCTAGAGTGAGACCCTACCTTGAAAAACCAAAAAAAAAAAAAAAAAAAAAATTATTTATTAGAGACAGAAAGAAGAAGAGAGAACATGGCTGTACCAGGACCTCTAGCCACTGCAAATGAACTCCAGATGCATGTGCCATTTTCCCTCCATTGAATCCTTTTTTCTTTCCAATTAGTCTCTCTTCTGTTTTTGATGTCATCATTTCCCCCCGCTCCTGTTATGAAGGTCTTGTGCAGGTAGTGTCAGGTACTGTGAGGTCATGGATATCAAGGCCATTTTGTGTTTGGAAAGCAGCATTGTAAGCAGTCCTACCCTTCCTCTGGCTCTTACATTCTTTCTGCCACCTTTTCCACAGTGGCCCCTGAGCCTTGGAGGGTGTAATAGAGATGTCTCGGTGTTGAACACTCTTTTGTCACTTCTTCTCAGCACTGTGGTAGCTTTTGAGTCACCCCAGTGGTCACCACTATCTGAAAAGAGAAGCTTCTATAAGCAAAAGTGAGAGTAGCATTAATATATGGGCATAAACACAAGTGTTCAGAGGGCAGTTTGGTGGGTGTCAAATATCCATTTAGTCAGACAATAGTAGCTGTTACTTCCCTAGGGCTTTGATGTACCAGCCATAGGCTTTTGACTAGGTTTTCAGTACCAGGCAGGAGTTTCCTGTCATGGAGCCACCTCAAATCTAATCAGAGAGCAGTTGGTTTCTCCCATAACAGACTTGACATGATTGTACCAGTTGGCATATTTGGCTTGGCTGGTCAGCTGTAAGCCTTGCAAGGTGAATTCTGTCTCCCAAAAGCCTGTGTACTGCCCACCTCTTTCCAGAGTCCTGATAGCTCGTCACTAGGGAGGAGGTTTTTAGATCAACTCCAGCTTGATTTCTCAGTGACCTGCGGCCCAAGCATGTGGAGCCCTCAGCAATAGAGTCTTACCATCTAGTTCTGATGGGCAACCAAGAGCCTTGGCAATATCCTGTAATGTTTTGGGAGCATCCAGAATCTCCCTGGCCAACAACTTACTGGAAGGTAGCCCATCCATGGCACTAAATTTTTTCTAATAACAATCTATGGTTTCTGGGCTTTCTAAACATTTTTCTTTTTTCTTTTTTTTAAATTTTTTAAAATTTTTTAAAAAATTTATTTGAGAGCAACAGACACAGAGAGAAAGACAGATAGAGGGAGAGAGAGAAAATGGGCGCGCCAGGGCTTCCAGCCTCTGCAAACGAACTCCAGACGCGTGCGCCCCCTTGTGCATCTGGCTAACGTGGGACCTGGGGAACCGAGCCTCGAACGGGGGTCCTTAGGCTTCACAGGCAAGCGCTTAACCGCTAAGCCATCTCTCCAGCCCAACATTTTTCTTTTTTAAAATATGGAAAGCCTCATGAATTTGCATGTCATCCCTGTGCAGGGGCCATGCTAATCTTCTCTGTATCATTTCAATTTTAGTATATGTGCTGCCAAAGCGAGCACTCTCTAAACATTTTTCAATGTCAGAAACCTTACCAGAGCCAGCAGCAGGCTCATATGTCACATGCAAGTCAAAAACAGTAAAAACAGCCTTATAGTAAGCAGGTAGAAGGGCATCCAGTGTGTGGTGGCAGGGCACCGATTCAGAGGAGGTCATGGGGTGGAGGGCATCTTCGCTGTGTGTCCCACTCTGGCTCTGGCATTCAGTCTTCGAGGTGCATATCCCTTACCCCTGCTGCTTGCCCAGCCCGAGCACTGGGCCATAAGGACTTCTGAAGTCTCGTTTCTAGGCTCTTTTTCTACTTCTTTTACCCATGTGTAGCCTCTGGGCAGAAGACCTAGAGGTGAGAAGCAAACGGAGCCTACAACTCCAAAGCCCTCGAGTGCTTCCATGAATATCCTCGCAGTTGGTTCTGGGCTGCCATGAGACCTGTCACAGTGTCTGCTGTACACAGGACCTTCAGGCCAAAGATCCTGGAGCCTCCCAGGCCAGCACCAGCCAGGCAGTTGTTGGCATGTGATTCCTTCATTCAGCTCAGGCTTGCTCACTCCTAAACTCGGGTGGGGTCTGGGAATAGCCACTGTTTATACCCCTTCCAGGAAATATGGAGCCCAAAAGGATCGCCATGGATATTCTGCCTCCAGAAGCTTATCAGAAAAACCACAGATTGCGCATGATGGCAGGACTCGGAGGTGGAAAATTGCTGCCAGAAACCTAAGAAGGAGAGGAGTCTTAGAGAAGACTCTTCGCGGTTTGCATTTCATTTTAAAACCTCCTGCTTTGAGTAACACATGCAAATTGACGTTGATGCCTTTTGGAAGCCTAGAGAGTCCCATTGGAGTGGGGAGGAGGCTGGCTTCACTTCATACAAAGGCTGCATTTGTGTGAGGACTTGGCATAGGGACCACTTGTGTAGCACTTTGCATTACAGATCGCCACATGCTTCATAAACAGAGGGTAATAGAGCTATTCCCATGCTTCACAGGTAGAGAAAACGAGACATGGAGGAAATATAGCGTTCCTTATTGCTGCCTCCAAACACAACGAAAAACTGTGACTGCGAGCCAACAATATTATCCAAATCTTCCGGTTACTTATTAACAGCTAAAAGACAGCAGTCGCCTTGTGATAAAGACTGAGGGGATCATTTTACCTCCTAATGCTTTCTTCCTTGATCTAGGAACCCAACTCTGCAGATATGGAGGGTTTATTATTATTATTTTGTTTATTTATTTTTATTTTTTATAAATAACAACTTCCATGATTGTAAACAATATCCCTATTTTAACAATATTTTAGTATTTTTTAAAATATGTATTTATTTATTTGACAGAGAAAGGGGAAGAGGGAGAGACAGAGAGAGAGTGTGTGTGTGTGAATGGGCACACCAGGGCCTCCAGCCACTGTAAACAAATTCCAGACGCGTGTGTCCCCTTGTGCAAAAGATTTTATTTTTATTTATTTGAGACAGAGGGAGAAAGAGTGAGAATGGGTGCACCATGGCCTCTAGCCACTGCAAATAAACTCTAGACGCATATGCTATCATGTGCATCTGGCTTACTGGGGACCTGGAGAATTGAAGTGGGGTCCTAAGGCTTTGCAGGCATTTGCCCTAACTGCTAAGCCATCTCTGCAGCCCTCAAAATCTATATTCTGAATAGCTAAAGTGTATCCTTAAGGTACTTGCCTAGATAATTCTTCCTCTTCCTCTTCCTCTTCTTCCTTCTCCTCTCCTTCTTGCTTATTCTCTTCCTCCTTCTTCCTTTTTTTTTTTTGAGGTATGGAATTACTGTAGCCCAGGCTGACTTGGAATTCACTATGTAGTCTCAGGGTGGACTCAAACTCACAGCGTTCCGCCTACCTCTGCCTCCCTAGTGCTGGGATTGAAGGCGTGTGCCACCATACCTGGCGGCTGCTGCTTTTGCATATGTGTAGTGTGTATGGTGTGGTGTGTACATGTGTATGTACTGATGCAGTGCTCCGTGCACTCACCTGTGGTACCTTGTTACAGTCAGGTTCGCATTGCTGGCAGAATTCAGCTGACCAAGAGCAGCTTTTGGGAGAAAAGGGTTTATTTTGATTTACAGGCTTGAGGCAAAGCTCCATGATGGCAGGGAAAATGATGGCATGAGCAGAGGGTGAACACACCTTCTGGCCAACATCAGGTGGACAACAGGAACAGGAGAGTGTGCCAAACACTGGCATGGGGAAACTGGCTATAACACCCATAAGCCTGCCCCCAACAATACACTCCCTCCAGGAGGTGTTAATTCCCAAATCTCCACTACCTGGGGACCTAGCATTCAGAACACCTAAATTTATGAATTAAACCACCACACCCCCCATGGGCTTGCCTGTGGTGGGCTGGGAGTGAAGATTGGGTGTCCCCCCCCCATCACTCACTCATTCTTTTTCCTTGAGATGAAGTCTCTTGATTCTGAGCTTGCTATGACTGGTCCCCAGAAATTCTCTGGTCTCCACACCCAGTAGGATTGGGGTGACAGATGTACCGGGCCACGCTCAGCTATTTGAGTGGGTTCTGGAGATCCAAACTCAGGTGATTTCAAGTCCCTCAGATCCTCATGCTTGTTCAGGAAGCTCACTTTACTGCTGTGCCAGCTCTTCAACCCCACATTACTCTTTTTATTTGAACGCAAGGACCCTGTCTGTCTGTCTGTCTGTTCCTTAGCCCATTTCCTTGCAATTCTAAACGGACAACACGTAGGCTCCAATGCCACACTTGAGTTTGAGTTCTGTCATTCACAAGCTACATGACTGAGCAAATAGTTCAACCATTCAGTGTTGACTGGCTAGGTTGGAATGTGGAAAATATTGGAAGGATTAAAAGAGATAATGTGCTTTGAGTTTCTCAAGTGCTTGATAGACTAAAAGGAATTGAAAAAAAGGCACATTAAAAAGTTTTTCAAGCTGGAGAGATGGCTCATTGGTTAAGGGACTTGCTTGTGAAGCCTAAGGACCCAGGTTTGTTTTCCCACTACCCACTTTCACCAGATACACAAGGTGGCACGTATGTCTGGTGTTCATTTGTAGAGGCTAGAGGTCCTGGAGTGCCCATTTTCTCTCTCAAATAAAAAAATAAACTATAAAAAAATAATTTTGCAAGACTAGCCATGTAAACACATTCAAAATAGGGCTGGAGAGATGGTTTAGTGGTTCAGGTGCTTGCCTGCGAAGCCTAAAGACCCAGCTCTTGTTTTGTTATTGTTGGTAGTCTCAGGCTGGCCTGAAATTCATGGTGATCCTCCTATCTCTGCTTCCTGAGTGCTGGGATTAAAGGCATGCGCCACCACGCCTGGCAGGACCCGGCTTTGGTTCCCCATTACCCTGGAAGTAAGCCAGGAGGTAAGGAGATGCACAAGGAGGCACATACAGCTGGAGTTTGTTTGCAGCGGCTAAAGGCCCTGGAGCACCCATTCTCTCTCTCTCTCTCTGTGTCTTCCTCTTTCTCTCTTTCTTTCAAATAAATAAATAAAAATAAAATATTAAGTAAACAAGATAAAAAATCAAAACAGAAGAGGGACTAGTTGGAAAGAAGGGGTTCAGTGGAAAGGAGATAGGAGACAAAAGAAAGTAATGGGGGATTATGATCAAAATACATTATATATCTGTCAATAATAGTCAAAACATTCATTTAAAAATGTATTTATTTATGTGTGTTTGTGTGTGTGTGTATGTGTGTGTGTGTGTGTGTGTGTGTGAGAGAGAGAGAGAGAGAGAGAGAGACAGAGAGACAGAGAGAGGGAAAGAGAATGGGCATGCCAGGGCCTTCAGCCAATACAAACGAACTCTGGACACATACCCCCTTGTGCATCTGGCTTATGTGGGTACTGGAGAATCGAACCTGGATCCTTAGGCTTTGCAGGCAAGTGCCTTAACAGCTAAGTCATCTCTCCAGCTCTAAAACATTTGTCTTGATCATGAGAAATTTTCATTGAAAGCAGATACTGGTGAAATAAACATTGCCACTTAGCTATTGAGAGTTGTGTGTTATCACCTGGGAATTTGCTGGAGAGGTGTCAGAGAAACCTCAGTGAGAGCTATGACAATTACCATTGTTGTCTTCAGGTTCTCCTAAACCCAAGGTGAAAGTCACTGAAATGGTACATACTGCAATTATTTATTTATTTATTTGAGAGAGAGAGATACAGAAATAGGCAAGGAGAGAGAGAGAGAGAGTATGAGAATGGGCATGCCAGGGCCTCTAGCCACTGCAAACGAACTCCAGATGCATGTGCCCCCTTATGCAACTGGCTTACGTGGGTCTTGGGGAGTTGAACCTGGGTCCTTTGGCTTTGCAGGCAAGCGCCTTAACAGCTAAGCCGTCTCTCCAGCCCCATCCTTCAATTTTTAACAAAATAATGGTTGATGGTGAAGGCAAGTATGAAATACCACTCCAGTTCCTTCTCCACATTCTATAACCCGCTACAGTCGCCTCACCTCACATCACCTCTACAACCCTCAAACACCCACAGCTTTCTAGGCTCAGTTCACACAGCATGTTCATATGTTTAAATGCCCCTTTGCTCAAGTTAGCAGGTCAATGAGAAAGGTAACGTCACTGATTGCCAGTCAGTGAAAGTAGAACCTGAGAAAGTAATGGGTGCAAGGGAGAAGTGAAGCCTGTGGAGTAGCCTGCATCTGCAGTCCTGGCACTCCAGCAGTTCCAGTAGAAGAACTGAGAACTGGAAGCCTAGACCATGTCTCAAAGACTGAGAGACAAAATGAAGAAATGAGAAGAATAGGTTTCAACCAAACTAATGAAAGTGATTCTCAGGCTAGAGAGATGGCTTAGTGGTTAAGGAGCTTGCCTGTGAAGCCTAAGGACCCATGTTCGACTCTCCAGATCCCACGTAAGCCAGACACACAAGGGTTAGGCAAGTGCAAGGCTGCACATGCCCGGTAGGTGGTGCCAGCATATGGAGCTCAATTGCAGTCGCTGAGGCTTGCCAATTCTCTCTCTGAAAAATAAAGAAAGTCTCTTCTTACTACTTTTATGCATTTTCTAAATTTCCTGTGGTATACTTATGTTTCTTTTATAATCTGAAGCCCTTCTTTTCTTTCTCTTTCTTTTATTTATTTATTTCTTTATTTATTTTTGTTTTTTCAAGGCAGGGTCTAGCCCAGGCTGACCTGGAATTCACTATGCAATTTCAGGGTGGCCTCGAATTCATGGAGGTATTTCTACCTCTGCTTCCTGAGTGTTGGGATTAAAGGCTTGCACCACCATGCCTGGCTGGAGTTTGTTTATAAAAAAAAAAAGAAAGAAAGAGGGCTGGAGAGATGGCTTAGCGGTTAAGCGCTTGCCTGTGAAGCCTAAGGACCCCGGTTCGAGGCTCGGTTCCCCAGGTCCCACGTTAGCCAGATGCACAAGGGGGCGCACGCGTCTGGAGTTCGTTTGCAGAGGCTGGAAGCCCTGGCGCACCCATTCTTTCTCTCTCCCTCTATCTGTCTTTCTCTCTGTGTCTGTTGCTCTCAAATAAATAAATAAAAAATTTAAAAAAATTTATAAAAAAAAAACAACTGTAGATTGCAGGAATTTCTGCAGTATACGAAGGAGATTGAGTGTGGGGGTAGAGCTAGGGAGATGGCTCATCAGTTAAAAGCACTTGCTTGCAAAGCCTGTCAGCCCAGTGTCAGTTTTCTAGCTACCTGTGTAAAGCTGGATGGGCATTCATTTGCAGCAGAAAGAGACTCTGGTCAACATGCACACACACACACACACACACACACACACACGTGCAAATAAGTGAATAAAAATTATTAAATAGGGGGCTGGAGAGATGGCTTAGTGGTTAAGCGCTTGTCTGTGAAGCCTCAGGACCCCAGTTTGAGGCTTGATTCCCCAGGACCCACATTAGCCAGATATACAAGGGAGCGCATGCATCTGGAGTTCGTTTGCAGTGGCTGGAAGCCCTGGCACACCCTCCCTCCTTCTCTCTGTCTGTCGCTCTCAAATAAATAAATAAAAATAAACAAAATTAAAAAAAAATTATTAAATAGGGCTGGAGAGATGGCTTAGTGGTTAAAACATTTGCCTATAAAGCCAAAGAACCCCGGGTTGATTTCCAAGGACCCACGTAAAGCCAGATGCACAAGGTGGCGTGTATGTCTGGAGTTTGCAGAGGCTGAAGGCCCTGGTGCACCCATTCTCTTTCTCTCTATCGGCCTCTTTTTTTTTCTCTCTCAAATAAATAAAGTACATTTTTTAAAAATTAAAAAAAAATTATTAAATAAAGCCCAGATGGGACCAGAGTTGGAAGGAAGCTTTCCAACTTAGGCAAAACAGAGAATGAAGTACATAGATTCCCACCTCACAAGGCCCTAGACCCATAGCCATGGACTCCCAGCCAGTAGGGGCTGAAACTGGAGCAGCCATGGAGAGAGCAGTCCGAGGACACTGGGAGGCCAGCCAGCGCCCTCCCCACAAAGGGCAACTGAACAGCTGGCTCTCAGAGTTCTGCCAAAGCGGCAGCTGATGAGGGCTCCACCCTGCCGCAGGCTACTAACATGGGCATGGCCGTCACGTCTCCATTTAGCCAGACAGTTGCAGCTTCCCTCCTAGGGCTCAAATGAACTTCTGTGTGAAGATGAATAGACTCTTCTTCCCACCCCTCGAGGGTTATTAGTTAATTAATTTTTGTGGTACTGTGAATTGAACTCAGGGTCTCTCACATGCTAGGTAAGTGCTGTGAGCTACATCCCGTCCCCCACGAAGTTTATGTAGTCATTCTAGGAACATCTGTTTAAAAGGCTACTGTTTTTTCCACTGAATAGCTTTGGCACCTCTGGTAAAAGTCAGCTGACCACAGACAAGTCTATATAAATTTTCCATCAGCCTACTTGTTTATTTCAGGTCACTTCATATTGCTCTCATTACCCTAATTTCATGGAAAGTTTTGGAGTCAGGTGGTATGAATCCTCTAACTTTCTATGCCCCCTCCTTCCTTTCTTCCCTCACTCCTTCCTTTCCCCTCTTTTTTTTTTTTTTTTTTTTTGAGGTAGGGTGTCACTCTAGCCCAGGTTGACCTAGAATTCCATATGTAGTCTCTGGGTGGCCTCCAACTCATGACGATCTTCCTACCTCTGCCTCCTGAGTGCTGAGATTAAAGGTGTGCACCACCATGCCCAGCCCCTCTGTTTTCTTTTTCTTTTTGGCATATTAATTAATTAATTAATTAATTTATTAGAGACAGAGAGAGAGTGAGTGAGAATGAGCAAGCCAGGACCTCTAGCCACTGCAAAAAAACTCCAGACACATGTGCCACCATGTGCACCTGGCTTACTTGGGACCTGGAGAATTGAACCTAGATCCTTAGGTTTTGCAGGCAAACGCCTTAACCACTAAGCCATCTCTCCAGCTCCCCCTTCTCTTTTTTGGTTTCTCGCTCTTTCTGTGTTTTTATTTTATTTTATTTATTTATTTATTTGACAGAGAAAGAGGGAGAGAGTGAGAGAATGGGTGTGCCATGGCCTCCAACCACTGCAAACGAACTCCAGACGCATGCGTCCCCTTGTGCATCTGGCTTACATGGGTCCTGGGGAATCAAACCTGGGTTCTTTGGCTTTGCAGTCAAACACCTTAACTGCTAAGCCATCCCTCCAGCCTCCCCCCCTTTTTTTGAGACAGGGTCTCAAGTAGCCCAGGCTGGCTTCATACTTACTATTTATAGTCAAGGCTGTTTGAGAACTCCTGATCCTACCACCTTCACTTCCCAAGTGTTGGGGTTCCAGGCATGAGACACCATGCCTGACTCCAGCTGTGTTTGTCTTTTTTTGTTAATTTTTTCTTTTCTTAAGCTGGACATGGTGACACACGCCTTTAATCCCAGCACTCGGGAGGCAGAGCTAGGAGAATCACCATGAGTTCAAGGCCACCCTGATAATACACAGTGAATTCCAGACCAGTCTGGGCTAGAGTGAGACCCTACCTCAAAAAACCACAATAACGGGAGGCAGAGGTAGGAGGATTGCCATGAGTTCAAGGCCCCCCTGAGAGGACAGAGTTAATTCCAGGTCAGCCTGGACCAGAGTGAGACCCTACCTCGAAAACCAAAAAAAAAAAAAAAAACCCACAATAAGAAAAATATTTTTAAAAATTTATTTGAGAGTGAGAGAAAGAAAAGGAGAGAATGGGTACTGCAAAGCTTCTTTGATTTCCTCTTTGATTTCTTCTTTGATTGTTTTCATGTGTTCTTTGACCTCTTTGAACATATTTATAATTATTCTTTTGAACTCTTTCTCAGGCATTTCCTCTAACTCTTTCTCACTGGAGGACATTTCTGATGCATTAATACTTTTAGGTGGATTTATATCGTCTTGCTTTTTAGTGTTTCTTGTGTTATAATGCATATATTTTTGCATCTTGGATTAAATTAATGCTTGGATTTTCTAGCTAGCTGTGTATTCTTAGCTGTATCAATTGATTTGATGTAATATATTTTCAGGGTAGGACCTTAAGGTGTTAGGTGTGGCTCTTAAGACTCTCAGAGTATCTACAAAGATGTTCTTAGGGGTTGCGTTTCCCTGCTATAGGAGTATTCAAGCAGGCTGAGTGGAATAAAATACAGGTAGATTCTAAAATTTAACTAAACACTGTATACATTCAATCAAAAACAGCCCCGAGTATGTATGCAAGAGTAGTTATTATAACGACCAGATCCTCTATCAACAAAGAGGTTAAGATTTCTGGTCTGTTGAGGGATCCAAGTCAGCTTGTGACTAAGTGAGACCCTTCCCTGGTGCAATCCCAGTTACCTTGGATGATTTTGGTCTCAGTCAAGTTGCTGCCTGGGTCGTCGGGCTGCTGTTCTGATTTCTGGAGCTGGGCACTTGCTTTTCCTGAGGGGCAAACCGAGCCGCTGCTGCTGCCTCTGCTGCTGCCGTAGCTGCCACTGCTGGAGCCACCACTGCTGCTGAAGCTGCTGCTGCTGTGTCCACTGCTGCTGCTCGCCCTGAAGCTGCTGCTGCGGGATCTGCCGCTGCTGCGGCCACTGGTACCGGTGCTGGAGCTGCTGATGTTGCTGCCGAACTCTGCTCCTGCTTGGGTCCCGTTGTCAGCCCAAGTTGGCGTGGCCGGGTCCCGGGCCGCTGCTCTGTTCGCCGGAGCTGGGTTCAGGCGGTGGGGGAGGGGAGGGAGCCGCGCTGCTCTGGTTGTCTCGCTGCTCCACGTGTTCTACCTCGCGGTCTGCTCCTCCGCTGCTCACTGCCGCTCTCCCCTCACGTTTCCGAGTTGCGGAGAGCGCGGTGTGAGGGAAGCGCCCGCACCTGGCTTTTCCTGCGGCTCGAGCCGAGTCTGGCGCTTTTCTGCTGCGCCGCGGCCGCGGTGGTTGGCCAAGCTGCCGGAGCCGCTTTTCCCGCCTGTGTGGGCTCTGGATGCTCTATAACTCTTCTACTTCTCCGCTGCCGCTTCAATTTCCTATACACCTCACTTTTTAGTAAAAGTGTGTATTTTGCTGAGTTTTTTTGGTCTTTATCCCCCCTAGAATGCTTTGGTGTGGTACCTACACCGCCATCTTAACCGGAAGTCTACTGCAAAGCTTCTGCTACTGCAAATGAACCATGTACCACTTTATATTATTTTATTTTATTTTTTGGTTTTTCGAGGTAGGGTTTCACTCTGGTCCAGGCTGACCTGGAATTAGCTATGTAGTCTCAGGGTGGCCATGTACCACTTTTTGTATCTGGCTATTATATGTGTACTGGGGAATCAAACTTGGGCTTTTAGGCTTTGCAGGCAAGTGCTTTTAACCATTGAGCCATCTCTCCAGCTCAAATTTTCAGCTTTTAAATAATTTATTTATTTATTAGAGAGAGAGAGAGAGAGAGAGAGAGAGAGAGAGAGTGTGTGTGTGTGTGTGTATGTAAAGGCTTGCCAGGGCCTCTTGCCATTGCACATGAACTTCAGATGCATGTGCCACTTTGTGTATCTGGCTCTATGTGGGTACTGGGGAATTGATTCCAGGTCATAGGCTTTGCAAGCAAGTGCATTTAACCACCGAGCCACCTCTCCATCCCAATCTTTGGCATTTTGAGAAGCCTTTATCTGATTTCCATAGTGGATGCACCAGTTTACATTCCCATTAACAGTAAATGAGGGTTCCTCTTCCCCACAAATGCAACAGAATTTTTTTTTTCCCTCTCTCTCTTAGTCCAAGCTGACCTGGAGTTCACTATGTACTCTCAGGGTGGCCTGGTACTCACAATGATCCTCCTACCTCTGCCTCCTGAGTGCTGGGATTAAAAGTGTGTGCCATCAGGCCTGGCTTAGAATTTGTTTTCTTGATGCTAGCCATTTTGATTAGGGTAAGATGGGATCTCCAAATGGTTTTAATTTGCATTTACCTGATGACTAGGATGTTGAACATTTAAAAAAAAAATCGTTTCTTTTGTTTCTTCTAGAGAATCTGTTTATTTTATTAGCCCATTTATTGATCAGCAGTTTTGTTTTTGAGGTAGGGTCTTGGTCTAACCCAGACTGACCTAGAATTCACTGTGTAGTCTTAGGGTAACTTCGAACTCATGGCGGTCCTCCTACCTCTGCTTCCCAAGTGTTGATATTAAAGGTGTGCACCACCATGCCCAGCTGATTAGCAGTTTTTAAATTTGTTTTAAAAATTATTTGTTTTTTTTGAGAGGGAGGAAAGAAGGGAGAGAGAGAGGGAGGAAGAGAGAGAAAGGGAATGAATGGCATACCAGGGCCTCTAGCCACTGCAAACAAACTCCAGATGAATGTGCCAACATGTGCATCTGGCTTACATGGGTTCTTGGGGTCCTTAGGTTTTGCAGGCAAGCGCCTTAACTGCTAAACTATCTCTTCAGCCCTGACTAGCACTTTTTTAAAAATTTACTTCTTTTTTAAAAATTTTTATTAACATTTTCCATGATTACAAAATATATCCCATGGTAATTCCCTCCCTCCCCACCCCCACACTTTCCCATTTGAAATTCCATTCTCCATCATATTACCTCCCCATTACAATCATTGTAATTACATTTATACAATATCAACCTATTAAGTATCCTCCTCCCTTCCTTTCTCTACCCTTTATGTCTCCTTTTTACCTTACTGGCTTCTGCTACTAAGTATTTTCACTCTCACACAGAAGCCCAATCATCTGTAGCTAGGATCCACATATGAGAGAGAACATGTGGCGCTTGGCTTTCTGGGCCTGGGTTACCTCACTTAGTATAATCCATTCCAGGTCCATCCATTTTTCTGCATAAAATTTACTTCTTTATTTGAAAGGAGAAAGAGACGGTGTATGTTAGGCTTTGCAGTTCTTTATATGGTTTTAATATCAACCCTCAATCTTCTGTTGAGGTATAGCTGAGAAATATTTTTTCCTGTTTTGTGGGATTTCCGTTCATTCTCTGCTAGTTTTCTTTGCTATTCCGAAACTTTTTAATTTCATGTGATACAGTTTGTTGATTCTTGGGACTATTCATATGCCATTGGAGTCCTTTTCAGAAAGTTCTTACCTGTACCTCTAAGTTCCAGTGAATTCTCTATGCCCATAAATTTTATTTACTTATTTATTAGAGATAGAGAGAGAGAGCCAGATAGAGAATGGGTATATCAGGGCCTCTAGCCATTGTAGGTAAACTCCACAGACACATGCACCTCCTTGTGCATCTGGCTTTATGTAGGTACTGGGGAATTGAACCCAGGTCCTTGGGCTTTGCAGGCTAGTGCCTTAACCACTAAGCAATCTCTCCAGTCCTGAATTCTCTGTTTTCCTCTAGTGCCTTCAGCAATTTTGGCTTTCTTTTATTTTGGCTTTTCAAGGTAGGGTCTCACTCTATCCCAGGCTGGCCTGGAATTCACTCTGTAGTCTCAAGGTGGCCTTGAATTCATGGTGATCCTCCTATCTCCCGAGTGCTGGGATTAAAGGTGTGTGCCACCACACCTGGCAATTTTGGTTTTAAATTAAGGTCTTTGATCTATTTTGAATTGATTTTTGAGCAGGATAAGAAATATGGATCTAAATTTATTCTTCTGCAGATAGATATCCAATTTTGCCAGCACTATTTGTTGAATAGGCTGTCTTTTTCTTTTTTCTTTCTTTCTTTTTCTTTTCTTTTCTTTTTTTTTTTTTTTTGGTTTTTGGAGGTAGGGTGTCACTCTGGTCCAGGCTGACCTAGAATTAACTATGTAGTTTCAGGGTGGCCCTGAACTCATGGCAATCCTCCTACCTCTGCCTCCCACGTTCTGGGATTAAAGGCATGTGCCACCATGCCTGGCTGCAAGACCCTATCTTGAAAAACAAAAACAAAAACAAAAAAAGTTCAAGGTTATTCTTGGTTCCTTGGCTATGTAATGAGTTTCAGGCCAGCTTGTGAAACATGAGGCCTTGTCTCCAAAGATACCTCTATGTATAATGAGTGATACATAATAGTATATGCTTAAAGCAAAAGGACGGGATAGGTGTAAATACCCCAGACACTCAAAAGAGAATTGGAGGATGAAAGGCAAATTATCTGAGGATGACTTCAGAAATGAGATATGTCAGCTGGAGGGATGGCTTAGTGGTTAAGGCGTTTGCCTGCAAAGCCAAAGGACCTGGGTTCAGTTCCTCAGGACCCACGTTAACCGGATGCACAAGGGGGCCCACGCGCCTGGAGTTCGTCTTCAGTGGCTGGAGGCCCTGGTGCGCCCATTCTCTCTTTCTCTCTTCCTCTTTCTCTGTCAAATAAATAAATAAATAGATAAAAATAAAATATTTTAAAAAAAAAGAAATGGGATTTGAACCAGTCCTGATGGAGAAGTAGGATTTTAGGGAAGAAGGAAGGGGAGATGCCACTCCTGCTGAGGGAAGAGCATATGGGAAGGTTTGGGGATGGAAATGTATGCTATCCTCTTGGAGCTGAGTGATGAGACCAGTGAGGGAGAAGCTGGGAGAAGGATACCAGTTGTAGTAGAAGACATCTCCACATTGCTGGGATGAACATCCAACCCAGGCATCTGGGAGGTCTTTGTTTTGGTTTGTGTTTCTAGGAAACTTTGGTCTAGCTCCCTTTCACCCAACTATCTGTACCCCTAATTAAGAAAAGGAGGGCTGGAGAGATGGCTCAGCAGTTAAGATGCTTGCCTGTGAAGCCTAAGGACCCAGGCCTGATTCCCCAGTACCTGTGTAAGCCAGATGCACAAGTTGGTGCATGCGTCTGGAGTTCATCTGCAGTGCCCAGAGACCCCCCCCCCCATACTCATTCTCCCTTCCTCCTTCCCTCCTTCTCATAAAGAAAGAGACTGTGCGTGGTGTTACACGTCTTTAATGCCAGCACATGGGAGGCAGAGGAAGGCTGATTGCCATGAGTTCAAGGCCGCCCTGAGACTACATAGTGAGACCCTACCTCAAAAAAACAAGAAAAAAAGAAAGAAGGAAGGAAGGAAAAGGGAAACCACCTTTCAAGTATATGTCGTTAAGATGAAGTTAAGCATTTTCCTTTTTTAGGAACAAAGACTTCTGTCTGGGGCTGGAGAGATGGCTTAGTGGTTAAGACGCTTGCCTATGAAGTCTAAGAACTCATGTTTGAATTTCTAGGCCCCACGTAGCCAGATGCACAGTGACGCAGGCATGCAATATTTCACATGCACACAAGGGGTGCACATGTCTGGAGGTTGTTCAAAATAGCTGAAAGCCCTGGAGCACCCATTCTTTCTTTTTTTTTTCTCTCTCTCTCTCTCTGCCTCTTTCTCTCTTAAAATAAATTATATATATAAAACTTCTGTCTGTAAAGTGACTTTGACAATGAAGCCTTTGTTTTCATTTTCTCTTCTGATTTTTTTGGGTGCATGTATCTGGAGTTCTTTTGCAGTGGCTACCGGCCCTGGGGCACCCATTTTCTCTGAGTGCATGGTGATCCTACCTCAGCCCCTCTTCTGCACCCCTACCTCCTGCCCCTAGTGCTAGGATTAAGGATTGGATCTGAATCAAGCAACCTATTGTTTGCATTTGGGGTAAACATCAGGGAGCCAGCCTCGGTAGGGAACACTTCCACATTATTTACAACCGTATAAAAAAATTAAATTTCTTTTCTCAAAATTAAGATCCGGAATGACCTGGAACATTCTGGCCTAGACTCTCATTCCTACTTTCAGTGGGCAGATGGCCCCTTTTCCCATTCTGTGGCCTGCCTCCTGACTTCTGCTTCAGGCATACTTAACTTGTTTTGTTTTTATAGGCAAGCCCAACAGATTGGCCTTTCTCTGTGCATGTGTGTGAACGTGTGTGAAGGAGTGAGAGGAAGAAGGGGGGTGAAAATTGGCATGCCAGGGCCTCCAGCTATTGCAATGGAACTCTAGGCACAGGCGCCCCCTTGTGCACATGTGAGACATTGTGTGCTCGCGTCCCTGTGCGTCTGGCTTATGTGGGACCTGGAGAGTCTAACAAGAGTTCTTAGGCTTTGCAGACAAGTGCCTTACCCACTAAGCCATCTCTCCAGCCCCAGACCCTCAAAAGGGCTAATTTGCTGTGGGAAGAGATGTCAGGGTCAGGCTTGGTGGCAAGTTTCCCCCCACCCTCAGATATTTTATTTACTTATTTGAGAGAGAAAAAGAGGCAGATAGAGAGAGATAGAAAGAATGGGCACACCGGGGCCTGTAGCCACTGCAAACAAACACCAGACACATGCACCACCTTGTGCATCTGGCTTATGTGAGTACTGGGGAATTGAACCTGGATCCTTAGGCTTCTCAGGCAAGCGCCTTAACCGCTAAGCCACTTCTTCAGTCCTCCCACTTTTTTTATTTTTTATTTTTTAAAATTTTTTGGTTTATTTTTATTTGAGAGTGACAGAGAACGAGGCAGAGAGAGAGAATGGGTGTGCCAGGGTTATTTTTTATTTTTTAAATTTATTTTTATTTTTATTTATTTGAGAGCAACAGACAGAGAGAGAAAGAGGCAGATAGAGAGAGAGAGGGAGAATGGGCGCACCAGGGCCTCCAGCCACTGCAAATGAACTCCAGATGTGTGTGTCCCCTTATGCATCTGGCTAACGTGGGTCCATTTTTTTTTTAAAGGAAGGATCTCACTCTAGCCCAGGCTGATCTGGAGCTCACTATGAAGCCCCTGCTGACCTTGAGCTCATAGTGGCCCTCTTCTCAGCCTCCCAGAGCTCTGGGATTAAAGGCGTGAGCCACTGCTCATGGCTTGCTACCAAGTTTAAGGATTTATGGAAAGTCATATAAGCTTCTGACAGAAAAGGAGCTGTAGCTTGAGCCAGTTTCCACCCAGCAGTATGGAGATGCACGCAGCATGAGGCTGGAGTAGGCACCTGTTATTTCACTCCTGGCTTGGTTTAGGGGTGAGCAGAGGCCCAGAGAAGGACTTGAGCCTTCCTCCTTCCTCATCCATGTGTCTCATTCCGGCATCACTTCCTATTCAGTGGCCTTTTAGTTTCATTAATTTAAATATTTTATTTACTTATTTACTGGGGTGGGGGGGAATATAATGGGCATGCCAGGGCCTCCAGCCACTGCAAACAAACTCCAGACGCATGTGCCACCTTGTGCATCTGGCTTATGTGGGTCCTGGGGAATTGAACCTGGGTCCTCAGGTTTCACAGGCAAGCATCTTAACCACTGAGCAACCTCTCCAGCCCGAGTTTCATCATTTTAAATACCCTTTCCAGCTGTGTGCACTTTTGACTACTATTCATTTTCTTTGGGCTCCTGACTTGGTAAAGCAATTCAGTGAGGTACCATTGCCAGTTTCCTGCCTCTTCTGCCCCACCCTTCTCCAGGAATCAGGGCTGCCCCCTGTGTCACTCCTGGTCTGATGCCATGCTGTTTCCTCCCCCAGAGCACAGACATCCTCAGCACAGTCGGCTATGACAGCATCATTCAGCACCTGAACAATGGCCGCAAGAACTGCAAAGAGTTTGAGGAGTTTCTCAAAGAAAGGTATGATGCTAAGGTCTCTGGGTCAGGATGCCTCCTCACCCTGCCCTGCACAGACTAGTGACTTTTCTTTATTTACTTTTGTTGTTGTTTTTTGAGGTAGGGTTTCACTGTAGCTCAAGCTGACCTGGAATTCACTCTGTAGTCTCAGGGTGGCCTTGAACTCATGGCAATCCTCCTATCTCTGCCTCGAGAATGATGGGATTAAAGGCGTGCGCCACCAAGCCGACGTCAACTTTTTTTTTTCTTTTTTTCCGATTGTGCTTAGCAGTTCTGAAGACCCTTTGTAACAGGGTATGGGACAACTAACTCCAGAAGTGATTTGAATCTCTGTCCTGAAGTTCTTGGGAACAAATGCAAGGCACAAGATTTATAATACAACCACATTGTGGCAGGCACACAAAATACCGTAAGTAGGGCTGGAGAAATGGCTTAGAGGTTAAGGCGCTTGCCTGCAAAACCTAAGGACCCAGATTTGATGCCCTAGTATCCACATAAGCGAGATGCACAAGGTAGCACATGTGTCTGGAGTTTATTTACAGTGGCTGAAGGTCCCATTCTCTATCTGCTTTTTTCTCTCTCTCAAATAAGTAAAAATATATGTATATGTATATTATTGTGGTACCAGGGGAAAGGAGAGGGCAAGAAAGGGTAGCTAGGAGGATAGAATCAAATCATGGTGGGCTGGAGAGATGGCTTAGTCATTAAGGTACTTACCTGTGAAGCCTGAGGACCCAGGTTGTATTCCCCAGGACCTACATAAACCAGATGCAGAAGGTGGCACATGCGCCTGGAATTCATTTGCAGGGGCTGGAGACCCTGGCGTACCCATTATTTCTCTCCTCTCTGCCTCTTTCCCTCTCTCTCTCAAATAAAATATTTTAAAAAGCCTGGTACATGCATGCATGGAAATGCCACAGTGGATCTGTTGATGCTTACGTTTAACTTACCTCTCAAGGCCGGTGGAGGCTCCCCCGGTTTCAGGAGGATGACACAGTGGCTTCACTTCAGCAAAGCCCCCTGTGTAAGTTAGAGCATACCACTGTGATTTCGGAAAATCCTAGGTCTTCTCATGGGGAACAGATTCTGCTCACTATTGCCATAATGCTAGACAGAGTTCCAACTTCTGGAAACCACAAAAGTTTCTCAAGAGCCCTTAATGGGTGGAGAGGAAGGAAGCTGGAGGTTGACAGGAGGACATGCACTCTTAGAATTCCTGGGAGCCAGGGGATAACAGTGTTCAGAAGAGGCAGATGATGCCTGAATATGTCTAATTTTCACAGCAAAGTCAAGTCAGGCACTTTACAAAGCAGGGGAGAAAGTCCAAAGTCTGTCATAGAGAGAGGTTGATAACAGCTGCCAATACAAACTACTGTACTCAGAAAAACCTATGTGCTATACTTGACGGACAAAAAACTTTCCATGGTACAAACAGATTAAAGGAATTGATCAGTACAGAAGATACTTGAATGAATCCATCTATGAGGCTATGGGAAAGAATAAACCACACCAGGATAGTAGTTCAGGAAATGAGGAACAGGAAAACACCAAACAATATAAAATCAATAAGGTGACAGCACATTCTTTCCAATAATACCTCTAAACAGTAATGATCTCAATGATCCAATCAAAAGACACAGAGTGGGCTGGAGAGATGGCTTAGCAGATAAGCGCTTGCATGTGAAGCTTAAGGACCCTGGCTCGAAGCTGGATTCCCCAGGACCCAAGTTAGCCAGATGCACAAGGGGGTGCATGCATCTGGAATTCATTTGTAGTGGCTGGAGGCCTTGGTGCGCCCTTTTCTCTCTCTCTCTTTGTCTGTTGCTCTCAAATAAATAAAAATAAAAAAAATTACAAAAAAGACACAGAGTAGCAGATTAGATTAAAAAAATCAGGATCCAGAGCTGGAGAGTTGGCTCAGCAGCTAAGGCACTTGCCTTTAAAGCCTGAAGACCTGAGTTTGATTGCCCAGCACCCATGTAAAGCCAGATGCCCAAGATGGCACATGTGTCTAGAGTTTGTTTGCAGTGGCTAGAGGCCCTGGCATGCCCACTCTGTATGTCTCTCTTCTCTCTCTCTCCTCTTTTTTTTTCTTCAGTTTTTAGAGGTAGAGTCTCACACTAGCCCAGGCTGACCTGGAATTCACTATGTAGTCTCAGGGTGGCCTTGAACTCAAGGCGATCTTCCTACGTCTGCCTCCCGAGTGTTGGGATTAAAGGCGTGTGCCACCACTCCCAGCTGTTTCTCTTCTCTTTATCTCTTTCTGCTTGCAAATAAATAAATAAAATACAAAATTAAAAACAAACAGGACCTCTGTTGTTGTCTCCAAGAAATGCACCTGATCATCAGGCAGACTCTGCTTTTGGGTGAGAGGATGGAAAAAGTAAATGGAACCAGGAAACAAGCAGGCATACTGTTCTATTATCAGAGGAAGGAGACTTCAGATCGAATCGAGAGGACATTACTGTTAGGGTTGTTTCGAAGCAGAGATTCTGGGGCACAATTTCTTTGAAGGTAGAGAAGTTTATTGTAGCAGTAGTGGCGTGGAGCCCAAAAGGGTTAGGAAAAGAGAGAGGAGCAAATGGATCAGTTGAATGGAGTAGAAAGAATGTAAGAGCCAGAAAGGATGGAGTGGAGTGAGGTGAAATGCTGTCTTTGTAGCATGACATCACTGTTAAACGCTTGATCTCTCAGCAGTTGTGATTGCGAACATGAGATTGGGCCAGTCGGCATCCTAGCATGCTGGAAGCGGGAAGGAGGGGCCCATGAAGCTCCGCCCCTCCCTGAGGATTTATAGTCAGATAATGGTAGCTAGTGAGGAAGGGCACATGTGATCCCTATAATTAGAAATGGTTGCTGGAATTGGGAGAGACGTTTTCTATTTCTTTTATTTAAATCTTTATGATTTTAATTAATTAATTAATTAATTTTGGTTTTTCCAGTAGGGTCTCACTCTAGCCCAGGCTGACCTGGAATTCACTCTGTAGTCTCAGGGTGGCCTCGAAGTCTTGGTGATCCTCTTACCTCTGCCTCCCGAGTGCTGGGATTAAAGGTGTGCGCCACCACACCTGACTCTTTAAGATTAAAAAAATATATATATTTTATGAGCTGAAGAAATGGCTTAGTAGTTAAGGTATCTGCCTGCAAAGCCAAAGGACCCAGGTTTGATTCTCCAGGACCCACATGAATCAGGTTATTTTTTTATTTTAATTTTTTTTATTAACAACTTCCATGATTATAAAAAGTATCAGATTTTTATTTTATTTATTTAGCAGACAGAGACAGAGAGAGAGAGCACGAGCGAGAGCAAGAATGGGCACACCAGGGCCTCCAGAACCCCTGCACATGAACTCCAGATGCACGTACCTACCCCCTTGTGTGTCTGGCTTACAGGGGTTCTGGGGAATCAAACCTGGGTCCTTTGGCTTTGCAGGCAAGTGCCTTAACTGCTAAGCTATCTCCCTAGCCATATGATTTTTCTTTTTATTAAGTAGAAACTCTGGATGTTGGTACCATTTCCCTCCTCCCTGCCCCCATTCCACTCAGGCCTCTCCTCAGGGTGATACTGGTACTCCCCATGGGGTTGCGGGTTAGGAGTTGAGAGCAGCCGTCAGTCATTGTGGGGGGCAAGGCCTCTGGATAGTCCCTCCCACCCTGTAGCTCTTACATTTTTCCACTCCCTCTTCCACAAACTTCCCTGAGCCTTGTTGGGTGTGTCTCAAGTCTACTTTAGTGTCGAGCAGGACAGACGTTTTCTTTCATGGTGTAGCCACATGGTCCTGTAAATAGTCCCTCATCCAGAGTCCTATGAGAAACCCTAATAAAGTGCATCAGCAATAGAAACAACAAAGTCGCGCGTGGCGGTGCATGCCTTTAATCCCAGCGCTCAGGAGGCTGAGTAGGAGGATTTCCGTGAGTGCAAGGCTGCCCTGAAACTACATAGTGAATTCCAGGTCAGCCTGGGCTAGAGTGAGCCCCTGCTGTGAACCCCCCCTCAAAAAAAAAGAGAGAGAATAGATGAGAAGAAGGGATTGGTGGGAGTGAGAGGGAAACAAGAGGATAATAGGAGGGGAGGGTAAATACACTAAATATACATCATAGACATATGTGAGAATGTCAAATTGAAACCCATTGTTGAGCTGGGGAGATGGCTCAGTGGCTGAAGGCACTTGCTTGCAAAGCCAGCTGACTTGAATCCAATTCCTCAGTCCTCATGTAGACCTGAACACACAGTGAAGCATGTGTCTGGAGTTTGCAGAGGCAGGAGGTTCTGGGGCATCTATACTCACTCTTTCTCTCATAAATAAATAAATAATAAATAAATATAAAAATTTATGGGGGTTGGAGAAATGGCTTAGCAGTTAAGGCGCTTGCCTACAAAACTAAATGACCCAAAAGGTTGTTAAGAAACCTTTTTCCCTCATTTTCTCTCTTTTTTCATTCTCTCTCTCTTTTGTAGTTTTTTTTTTTGAGAGAGAGAGAGAGAGAGAGAGAGATGGAAAGAAAGAGGCAGACACAGAGAGAGTGAGAATGGGCACATCAGTCCCTCTAGCCACTTAAGATGAACTCCAGAAGCATATGCCACTTTGTACATCTGGCTTTATTTTATGTGGTACTGGGGAATCGAACCTGGGCTGTCAGGTTTGCAAGCAAGTGTCTAACCACTGAGCAACCAAACTCTCCTGTTCCCCCTCCTTTTTTTTTTTTTTCAAGGTAGGGTCTTGCTCTAGCCCAGGTTGTCTTGGAATTCACTATGTAACCTCAAGGTGATCTTGAACTCACAGAAATTCTTCTAGCTCTTCCTCCCAAGTGATGGGATTAAAGACATGTGCCACCATACCAAGCACTCTCTTTTTTTATAAAAGTATTTTTGGATTTTTATTTATTTATATGAGAGAGAGAAAGAAGCAGGTTGAGAGAGAAAGAGAGCGAGAGAGCGAGAGAGAGAGAGCAAGCTACAGGGCCTCCAGCCACTTCAAACAAACCCCAGATATATGCCATTTTGTACATCTGGTTTATGTGGGTCCTGGGGAATTGAACCTGGGTCCTCTGGCTTTGCAGGCAAGTGCCTTAACCACTAAACCATATCATCAGCCCCCCACCTCTTTTTAAAAATTATTTATTTATTTATTTGACAGTGATAAGAGAGAGAAAGAGGCAGATAGGTAGAGAGAGAATGGGCGCGCCAGGGCCTCCAGCCACTGCAAACGAATTCCAGATGCGTGCTCCACCTTGTGCATCTGGCTAACGTGGGTCCTGGGGAATCGAGCCTTGAACCAGGGTCCTTAGGCTTCACAGGCAAGCACTTAACCACTAAGCCATCTCTCCAGCTCCCTCTCTTTTTTTGATAAGTGAGCTGATAGGGTGGCTTCAAGGTGTCTTGCATGGGGCTACAATCTGTTAAAGTAAAACCAGGAGGTATTAGAGCTACACAAGGGTTTATTCTCTGTGAATCAAGTTCCTGGTGAGATTCCTAGAGTGATCTTAGGCAGCTATTAATTGTGCTGGAATTCTTGCTTTATTTGAGATAGAGAAAGAGGGAGGGAGAAAGGGGGAGAGAAAGAGAGTGAGAGAGAGACCCTTTGTGCATCTGGCCTACGTGGATCCTGGGGAATCAAACCTGTGTCCTTTGGGTTTGCAGGCAAGTGCCTTAATCGCTAAGCCATCTCTTCAGCCTGTAACCACTTAATTTTTGACAGAGATGCCCCAAATAATCACTGGGGGAAAAAAGCCTCTTCAACAAATGGTGATGGAAAAATGGGATATCTGCATTTGCAGAATAAAACCAGGGCTGGGGGGGGGATGGCTCAGTGGTTAAAGGTGCTTGCTTTCAAAGCCTGCTGGCATGGTTGATTCCCTAGCACCCATGTAAATCTGGAGACCTGTAGCTTATGGGCTCGAATTGTCTGTGAAGCACAGATACCTCAGAGTTGTCCTCTGACCTCCACATGTGTGCTGTGGCTAATAAAAATTAAAAGAAGAGCCTGGCGTGGTGGCACATGGCTTTAATTCCAGCACTCGGGAGGCAGAGGTAGGATGATCACCATGAGTTCAAGGCCACCCTGAGACTACATCGTGAATTCTAAGTCAGCCTGGGCTAAAGTGAGACTCTACCTTGAAAACCAAAAACCAAATAAACCAAAAAAAGAAGTCCTTGGGCCTAGAGGAACAAAATTATTCTTTCCACCTTAGCAACAGCCAAGCTGCCAGGGTGGGAAGGATGAAATCATGTTGTGGAGACCTCAGTTGCTGGCAGATGAACGGCCCAGGTGCCAGGAAGAAGATAGATGTTCTCAGAAGGCTCCGTGAGCAGCCAGGCTTTTTATTTGGGGTTTAGGACTGAATCTGGAAGGAGCCAGCACACCTGGGTGCAGCATTTGGAAGAGGCTGGGCTTGAACTCTGTGCGTACCTGAGTAATTCCAGCTCTGTGGCAGCTGCTGCAGACAGCAGGGTCAATGTGTGATGTGTGCAGCAGCATTTGTAAACGGCCAGAAATCAGTTTAAGATTCCTCTTATGAGCCTTTTTCTAATTATCTAATTTCCCTCTTGCTACCACATATCGCTCTGTGCTTACTATTTATTTATTTGGGGGGGGGGAGAGAGAGGGAGGGAGGGGCAGAGGGAGAGAATGGGCATGCCAGCGCCTTTAGCCACTGCAGATGAACTCCAGACACTTATGCCACCATGTGCATCTGGCTTATGTGGGTACTGGGGTTCTTAGGCTTTGTAGGCAAGCATCTTAACTGCTAAGCCATCTCTTCAGCTCTCTGTGTGTTTTAAAAAATATTTTATTTTATTTTTATGTATTTGAGAGGGGGGAGGAAGAGAGAGAGAGAGAGAGAGAGAGAGAGAGAGAGAGGGAGGGAGGGAGAGAGGGAGGGAGAATGGGCACGTCAGGGCTTCTAGCCACTGCAAATGAACTCCAGATGTATGTAGTATCTTGTGCATCTGGCTTACATGGAGTCCTGGGGAATTGAACCGTGGTCCTTTTGGCTTTGCAGGCAAGTGCCTTAACTGCTATGCCATCGGCCTCCAGCCCCTGTTTTTTTTTTTTTTAAATTAAGAGTTAGTCTTGAGCAAGACCCATAATCTTCTCTTCTGTTCCCTTTAGGGCAGCCATTGAAGAGAAATATGGCAAAGATCTGCTCAACCTCTCCAGGAAGAAGCCATGTGGACAATCTGAGATCAAGTAGGTGTCATTTGCCTTTCTGGGTTCTAGGACATCTAAGATGGCCCAGAGGCCCCACTGCTTCAGCAGGTGGAGTTGGCCAGCAGAGTTGCAGTGTGTTTGGTGAAAAAAAAATATTTTTTTTCCAAAAGAAAAATCTTTGTTCCCTCAGAAGTCCTAATGGGACAGGTAGGAATTGCTGGTTCACATAACTAATTTTATTTTCATCATAGAGTTCTAATCTAGAAATTTTTTAAAATATTTTTTAAAATATTTTTATTTATTTATTTATTTGAGAGTGACAGACACAGAGAGAAAGACAGAGAGAGGGAGAGAGAGAGAATGGGCGCGCCAGGGCTTCCAGCCTCTGCAAACGAACTCCAGACGTGTGCGCCCCCTTGTGCATCTGGCTAACGTGGGACCTGGGGAACCAAGCCTCGAACCGGGGTCCTTAGGCTTCACAGGCAAGTGCTTAACCGCTAAGCCATCTCTCCAGCCCTAATCTAGAATTTTTAAAAAATATTTTATTTTTATTTGTTTATTTGAGAGAGGGAAAGAGGCAGAGTGAGAGAGAGAGAAAGAGAGAAGAGAGAGAGAATGGGCACACCAGGGCTTCCAGCCACTGCAGACGAACTCCAGACACAGTGCTACCTTGTGCATCTGGCTAAAGTGGATCCTGGGGAATAGAACCTGGGTCCTTTGGCTTTGCAGGCAAGCACCTTAACTGCTAAGCCATCTCCCCAGCCCTCTAATCTAGAATTTTAAACAACGTTTCTTTAAACAGTTTTACTTTTATTTATTTGAGAGAGACAGAGACAGAGACACAGAGAGACAGAGAGAAGGAGAATGGGTATGCCAGGGCCTCCAGCCACTGTTAACATACTCCAGACACATGTGCCACCTTGTGCACCTGGCTTACATGGATCTTGGTGAATTGAACCTGGGTCCTTTCGCTTTTCAGGCAAGTGTCTTAACTGTGTAAGGTCTTTACTTACATGACATGAATCAAACTGTGATGGTTAAGGTCTGGTCAACTTGGTCGGACTTAGAAAGACCATGGAAACAAATCTCTGGGGGTATCTGATAGGGATTTTCTAGACAATGTTAATTGAAGTGGGAAGACCCAACCTGACTGTGGGTAGCACCATGCAATGGGCTGGGCTTCCAGAACTGAATAAATAGGAGAAAGTGAGGTGAGCATTAGTGTTCATTGCTCTCAAAAAAAAGGTCAGATCTTCAATAACAGAACTTTAAGTTTTTATATATTTCTTAGTAACTATTTCCATTCTTACAGATAATAAACCATTATAATTCTCTCTCCTCTTCCACTTCCCCTTCACAGATCTGTACTCCATGATATCCCCTCCCTGTCTCCATTAAGTCTCTTGTATTTTGATGTCATTGTCTTTTTCTCCTATTATGAGGGCCTTGTGAAGGTAGTGCTAGGCACTGTGAGGTCATGGATATCAAGGCTAATTTCTAAGATGATTACATTGTGAGCAGTCCAACCCTTCCCTTGGCTCTTACGTTCTTTCCGCCACCTCTTCCACAGTGGACCCTGAGCCTTGGAAGGTGTGATAGAGATGTCTCCATGCCAAACACTCCTCTGTCACTTCTCAGCACTAAAGCACATTTTGGGTCATCCCAGTGGTTACCACCATCTGAAAAGAGAAGCTTCTCTAACCGAAAGTGAGAGCAGTGTTAATATATGGGTATGAACGTTAAGTGAAGTGCTTGCAGGGCAGTTTGGTGAGCACAGTGTATGCATTTAGCCAGACAAGAGCTATGTTACACTCGTAAGGCTCATGACCATAGGCCTTTTTCGTTTTGTTTTCCGAGGTAGGGTTTCACACTAGTAGCTCAGGCTGACCTGGAATTCACTACGTAG
This sequence comes from Jaculus jaculus, assembly GCF_020740685.1. NCBI lineage: Eukaryota > Metazoa > Chordata > Mammalia > Rodentia > Dipodidae > Jaculus > Jaculus jaculus. Next base: position 44,594,430 of record NC_059103.1, read on the forward strand.
TTTCAGGGTGGCCTTGAACTCATGGTGCTCCTCTTACCTCTGCCTCCTGAATGCTGGGATTAAAGGCATGTGCCACCATATTCAGCTACCATAGGCTTTTGGTTAGGTTTTCAGTACCAGCCATATATTCCTCCCATAGAGTGGGCCTCCAGGCCATTAGACAGCAGTTGGTTTTCCCCAAAACAGACAGGGCACTATTACACCTGTTCAGTCATTTGCCTGGCTGGCCAAACTTGAGGCTTCCAGAGTCCACTGTTTTCACCACTGATGACTTCTCTCTCTCACAAGGCTGCATGCAGTACAGCTTTTTCCAGCTTTCTGTCAGCTGGTTTACAAGGAGTTGGTTTTCTCAGCCCCATTTTGAGTTCTCAGATCTTACAGCCCAAGCATGTGGAGTCTTCAGCAATAGGGTTTTGCCATCTATTTCTGGTGGGAAACGAAGAGCCTTGGCAATTGCCTGTAGTTTTTGGGGGGGCAACAGGGACCTCCCTAGCCAATAACTCACTGGAAGATATGCCATCCCTGGCACTGAAATTTTTCTAGTAACAATCTATGGCTTCTGGGTGTGCAGTTATCCAAAAAAGTAGGTTTTCATATGGCTTATTCATAATATATTGAATTTTGATTAACTCTTCCCCACCTTTCTTTTATTCAATCTCTTCCCCTGACTTCACTTAGGCCTTTCCACCCCCAGTAATCTGTTTATTTACTTATCATACCATTCCCTTAAGTCCTCCCCTTTTCTCCCTCCCTTAGAGGTTGTTTCTAGCTTACTGGTCTCTGCTACTTATTTTTTTACTCCAACTAGAACTTCAATTTTTAATTTTAATTTTTCTTGTTTTTTTTTGAGGTAAGGTCTTCTTCTAGCCCAGGCTGACCTGGAATTCATTAGGTAGTCTCAGTCTGGCCTCAAGCTCACAGTGATCCTACTACCTTGGCTTCTTGAGTGCTGGGATTAAAGGTGTGCACCACTACACCTGGCTTGCAAGCATTTTTTTTTTAAATAGCTGGGCATGGTGGTGCATGCCTTTAATCCCAGCATTTGGGAGGCCAAAGTAGGAGGACTACTGTGAGTTTGAGGCACCTTGAGACTATGTAGTGAATTCCAGGTTAGCCTGGGCTAGAGTGAGACTCAACCTCGAAAAACCAAAAAACAAAAGTTTGTATTTAAGGGCTGGAAAGATGGCTCAGCGGTTAAGGAACTTGCCTGCAAAGCCTAATGTTGGGTTTGATTCCCCAGTACCCATGTAAATCCAGATGCACAAAATGGCATATGCATCTAGAGTTCTTTTGTAGTAGCTAGAGTCCCTGGAGCACCTCTTCTCTCTGTTTTACTTCTTTTTCTCTCTGCTTGCAAATAAATAAATAAATAAACATTTTAGAAATTGTATTTATTTGTAACAAAGAGATAGAAGAGAGACAGAAAGAATGGACATGTCAGGGCCTCCAGCTGCTACAAAGGAACTCCAGATGTATGTGCCACCTTGTGCATCTTGCTTTACATGGATATTGGGGAACTGGACCCAGGTTATTAGGCTTTGTAGGCAAGCACCTTATATACTGATCTATCTCTCCAGCCTAATAACTGGAACTTTTGAAGGATTTAACTTAGGAACAAGAGAAAACAATTCAGTATGAAATGTCTGAAGTACAAGAAGGAATGGTAGAGAAGTAATATGGTAGATATGAGAAAATATAAACAGTTTATGAAGAAGTATTTATGTTAACTTGGGGGATTTGAAAAACAAGATGGAACAAAAAGATTGGACAGTGATAAAATAATGTGATAGAAGGATAATTGTTATTAAAGTGTACTTAGGCATTTTCTTGTTTTGAATAAAGGTAAAATGTCTAGACTTTGAGCTGATAAGCAGAGTCTTGCCCTGTCAAGCCTGCAGTTAAAATTCAGCTTGGGGGCTGGAGAGATGGCTTAGCGGTTAAGCGCTTGCCTGTGAAGCCTAAGGACCCTGGTTCGAGGCTCGATTCCCCAGGACCCACGTTAGCCAGATGCACAAGGGGGCGCACGCGTCTGGAGTTCGTTTGCAGAGGCTGGAAGCCCTGGCGCGCCCATTCTCAATCTCACTCTCTCTATCTGCCTCTTTCTCTCTGTCACTCTCATATAAATAAATAAAAATGAACAAAAAAAAATTTAAAATGCAGCTTGGCCAATAGTTCCCTGCAGCTCGTAGCAGTATAAGCATAAAATCCAACTAGACCTTGTCCACACTGTGAACCAACTGGTGTCTATTATTTGATATGGCGGAGTTTGTTGTAACAGAAAAACTAATACAGGACAATTTGTTTAATTTTCTTCCATTATACTCTGAGGTTGAATTTCCACCATTTGACATACCACCTAGCTCATATTTCCTGGTCAATAAATTATATGAATGATTGAATAAAAGGAGAGGAAAGCAGTCAAGAGCTCAGGTTTAAGCCAGGCATGGTGATCCATGCTTGTAATCCCCGCACTTGGGGGGAATAGGCAGGAGGGTTAGGAGTTCCAGGCTAGCCTTGGCTCTATAGCATGTTGGAGGGCAGACTGGGCTAGGTGTCTCAGACAGATAAGCAAACAAACAAGCAAATGAATAAACAGAGCTATGATTTGGATTCTTTTTTGTTTCATTTTTTATTTTTTTGTTTTTCGAGGTAGGGTCTCACTCTAGCCCAGGCTGACCTGGAATTCACTAATGTAGTCTCAGGGTGGCCTCGAACTCACAGCAATCCTCCTACCTCTGCCTCCCGAGTGCTGGAATTAAAGGCGTGAGCCACCACGCCCGGCTTGGATTCCTTTTTAAAAAATATTTATTTATGTATTTTGAGAGAGAAATACAGAAATAGGCAGGGAGAGAGAGAGAGAGAGAGAGAGAGAGAGAGAGAGAGAGAGAGAGGGGGAGAATGGGCACACCAGGACCTCCAGCCACTGCAATATGAATTCCAGATGCATGTGTCCTATTGTGCATCTGGCCTACATGGGTCCTGGGGAATTGAACCTAGGTCCTTTTGCTTTGCAGGCAAACGCTTTAACTGTTAAACTGTTTCTCGAGCCCTGGATTCTTTTTTTGTTTGTTTGTTTTCTTTTTTTGGTTTTTCGAGTAGGGTTTCACACTAGCCCAGGCTGACCTGGAACTCCCCATGTAGTCTCAGGGTGGCCTCGATCCTCCTACCTCTGCCTCCCAAGTGCTGGGATTAAAGGCATGTGCCACCACGCCTGGCTGCTGCTGCTGCTTCGGTTGCTGCTGCCACTTCTTCTTCTTTAATGTTGCTATGATTGCTTTATTTTTCCTAGATTTATTCATGAGAGAAAGAGAGAGAGAGACAGAGAATATGTGTGTGTCAGGGCCTCTTGCCACTGCAAATGAACTCCAGACACATGTGCCACTTTGTGCTTCTGGCTCCAAGTGGTACAGGGGAATTGAATCTGGGCAAGCAAGCTTTGCAAACAAGCACCTTTAACTGCTAAGCCATTTCCCCAGCCCTGACATCTTCCTTTCTTTATGAGAGAGAGAGAGAGAGAGAGAGGCACACACACACACACACACACACACACAGAGAGAGAGAGAGAGAGAGAGAGAGAGAGAATTGAGAATTGGTACTCCAGGGCCTCCAGCCACTGCATTCAAACTCCAGATGCTGTGCCATCTTGTGCGCATGTGTGACCTTACGTGCTTGCATCACCTTGTTTGTCTGGCTTAAGTGGGATCTGGAGAGTCAAACATGAGTCCTTAGGCTTTGCAGGCAAGCCCTTAACTCCTAAGCTATCTCTGCAGTCATGTAATCTTTCTCTATTGCCTTGTTTTCACCTTCAAATCCAAAGTGCAACATATTCTTCTGAGCAAGTGAGCATAATCCATATATTGCCACCAAGGAAATAGTTTTTGCAACTTTTATTAAAAGTATTTTAAAATATTTATTTAATTTATTTGAGAAAGAGGCAGATAGATAGATAGAGAGAGAATGAGGGAGAGAGAGTATGGGCGCTGCAGGGCCTTCAGCTGCTGTAAATGAACTCCAGACGCGTGTGCTACCTTGTGCATCTGGCTTACGTGGGTCCTGGGGAACCTTGTGCATCTGGCTTATGTGGGTCTGGGGGAATTGAACCTGGGTCCTTTGGCTTCACAGGCAAACACCTTAACTGTCTCTCTAGCCCTGTTTTCTACGCCTTGTTCCACCCAGGGCAGATGGGATTGAGGAAGTTGGATTTAAGAACTTTTGCTCTTTTTTTTTTTTGTTTTTTTCGAGGCAGGGTCTCACTCTGGCTCAGGCTGACCTGGAATTCACTATGTAGTCTCAGGGTGGCCTCGAACTCACGGCGATCCTCCTACCTCTGCCTCCCGAGTGCTGGGATTAAAGGCGTGCGCCACCACGCCCGGCTTAGAACTTTTGCTCTTATACTGTTTTTTCAAGCTCAAGGGCCAAGTTGAGTCTGTAGATTCTAAGTTAAGATGGAGGCAGAGAAATGTGGAAATCACCATGATAAAAGAGTCCAGATGCCTGCCAGAACTTAAATGACCTATGTGCTTGTTTTTGCAGCACCCTGAAGCGAGCCCTGGAGGTCTTTAAGCAGCGTAAGTTTTTTTCAAAAACTGTATTTGCTGCCCTTTGGTAAGCACTGTGTCTGACATTGGAGGTGAGTTATAGTTTGAACGGTAGTTTTATATTGGGTGAAAAAGTAATTAGAGCTGCTCCTCAGGCGAGAAATAGCTCTGCAGAGCACAAAACAGGCAGAGGACCTTGCACCTCTGTCTCACATGCCTCTGGCTTTTTTCGATCACTGGAATCACCTGGAGGATTTTACTGTTGACACATGTTCCTAGGCCCATCCCAAGTTTCTGACTCAGGAGGTTTGGGTGGGGGCCTGAGATTCTGTGTGCTGTCAAGTTCCAAGTGACATTGGTCAGGGGACCCACGGGGGACTGTGGATCCTGCAGTATTCTAACTCAGAGACGAAGTGTCTCAGCCAGACTCGTCTGCCAGTCAGACCCCTCGAGTGTGCTCTGGTGTGTGTGTGTGTGTGTGTGTGTGTGTGTGTGTGTGTGTGTGTGTCTGCTTTTGCCTCCCACAGACATTGCTGCAGGTTTGTAGACACGGGGACGGTGTTATAAATCTTACCATTTCTCCCAGATTGCTAGATATTTTTTATATAAGACCCTACCTCGAACCTCACCCCCCCCCCCCAAAAAAAAAAAAAGAAGAAGGAGGAGGAGGAACAGTTAGCTTCCCTTCTGGACTCGCCGGTGGCATTCATCACTGTCGGGCATTCCATCTCCTCTGACTCACATGCTTCCCCCTGCTTCTCCGCTTCCTCTTTGCTGGCTCTTCTCTGCCCAGGTTTTCAATGTTGCGGGTCTCAGAGCCTGAGCCTGTCTCGGCAAACTTACCCTCATCTCTTGCCTTTGCTCAGAGACTGCACAGATGGGTATCTTTTGAGTCTAGAACTCAGCACTGTGCCTCCATCCGGCCTCAGGGGCCCTAAATACAAATTGCTTGAGTTGAACCCATGACCTCTCAGGTTGTGTGCCTTTGGGAGTTTGAGATTTTTTTTTAAAGATCTATTTTTATTTATTTATTTATTAGAGAGAAGGAGAGAGAGAGAGAGAGAGAATGGGCGCGCCAGGGCCTCTAGCCACTGCAGACGAACTCCAGACACATGCACCACCACGTGCAGCTGGCTTTTGTAGGAATTGGAGAATTGAACCTGGGTCCTTAGGCTTTGCAGGCATGTCCCTTAACTGCTAAGCCATCCCTCCAGCCCCAAGATTTTTTTTTAAGTATTATATCCCATTGTCTCCTTAATCCTTTTTTATTTTCTTAGTTTTCTTTTTTATGTTTTCTTTTTATTTATTTTTAGAGAGAGAGAGAGAAAGAGAGAATAGGTGCAGCAGGGCCTCTAACCACTGCAAACAGTCTCCAGACACATGTGCTACCATGTGCATCTGGCTTACGTGGGTTATGGGGAATCAAACCTGGGCTCTTAGGCTTTTCAGGCAAGTGCCTTAACTGCTAAGCCATCTCTCCAGCCCAATTCCTTTCTTTTAAATTTTTTGTTTGTTAATTTTATTTATTTATTTGAGAGCAACAGAGAGAGAGAGAGAGAGAGAGAGGGAGAGAGAGAGAGAGAGAGAGAATAGGCAAGCCAGGGCTTCTAGCCATTGCAAACAAACTCCAGACATGTGCACCCCTTGTGCATCTGGCTAATATGGGTCCTGGGGAATTGAGCCTCAAACCGGAGTCCTTAGGCTTCACAGGCAAGTGCTTAACTGCTAAGCCATCTCTCTAGCCCTCTTTTTTAAAAAAATATATGTTTTATTTATTTGAGCAAGAAAGAGGTAGAGAGAATGGGTGTGCCAGGGCCTCTAGACACTGCAAATGAACTCCAGATGCATGCAACGTCCCCTTGTGCATCTGGCTTACATGGGTCCTGGAGAATTGAACCATGATCCTCAGGCTTTGCAGGCAAGTGCCTTAACTGCTAAGCCATCTCTCCAGCTCCCAATTCTTTTTTATTTAATTAAAAAAATTTTTTTTTGAGATAGGGTCTCACTGTAGCTTAGGCTGATCTGGAATTAACTCTATAGTCTCAGGCTGGCCTCAAACTCACAGCGATCCTCCTCCTTCTACCTCCTAGTGCTGGGATTAAAGGCATGTGCCAATATGCCCGGCTCCTTGCTTCTTATTCTTTTCCTCTCCCAAGTCAGAATACTGTTTTCTAGAGATGACAGGGCTCCTTCTCCATCCTCTCCATTCTTTCCTTCCTCCTTTTAGGAAGATAACTCGGTGGGAAGGTGTTCCCTCACTGTTTGGACTTATTTCTTATTGTTTTTCTTGTGTGTGGGGTGTGTGCATGTGGGTACTGCATACACTGGTTTGCAGCAGGGTTTGCTCATCTGTGGTGTTCCACTTGTCCCCATTCTCATTTTGAGATGGGTATGAACAAATTATGTGTTAGTTACATTCCCCTCATGGTATCCTCTTGTATACCCTCTCCCCCCCACCATTTCACTGAGGGCCTTCCTAAGTGGGGCTGTTGGTATTCACCATGGGGTTATGATTATTTTTTCATTTACGAGAGAGAGGGAGGGAGAGAGAATGGGTTGCTCCAGGGCCTCTAGCCACTGCAGTCGAACTCCAGACTCATGTGTCACCATGTATACCTGGCTTAAGTGGGTTCTAGGTAATCAAATCTGGGTCCATAGGCTTTTCAGGCAAAGTGCCTTAACTGCTAAGCCATCTCTCCAGCCCACTGTGGGGTTATAAATGCACGCTATTTTTTTGACAGCCTACGCAATAATTCCCTGGTCTCTATGCCTCTGCAGAGCTGGGATGTATTTAGACACATACAGCCATGGCCAAGAAGCAAGTGCCTTTAATTCTAGCAGCCCAGCTCATTTTTCCAAAACTTCCCCCCCTTCTCTCGCTTTCCCTCTCTCTCTCTCTCTCTCTCTCTCTCTCTCTCTCTCTCTCTTTTAATTTGAGGTATGGTCTTGCTCTCTAGCCCAGGCTGACCTGGAATTCAATGTGTAGTCTCAGGCTGGCCTTGAATTTACAGTGATCCTCCTACCTCAGCCTCCCTAGTGCTGGGACTAAAGGCATGCACCACTATGCCCAGCTTTCTATGTTTTTGAATTTGTGAAAATGCTTTTACCATCAATATTGGTGACCAAATAAACCTTTCTTGATTTTACCACTTGCTGCAGAATTTCATGTATATGACTGCATTCTCTTATACATTTGAATTCAGGCCTATGTGGACTTTGACATGGTTTTATTTAAAATTTCTTCTTGCAGAAGTAGACAGCGTGGCACAATGTCATATTCAACTTGCACACACTCTCAGAGAAGAGGCCAGGAAGATGGAGGAATTCAGGGAAAAGCAAAAGTTACAACGGAAAAAGGTTAAGTTTGTTCATGTATAAAAATGTTGCTTTTCTTCCTGCAGAAAGGCTCTTGCATGTCATGATGAGATTTCTCAGCTTGGTTCCCCTCCGGTATCATAAGCTTTTTCTTTTTCTTTCTTTCTTTCTTTCTTTCTTTCTTTTTTTTTTTTGTGGGAGGAGAGGGTTTATTTTGGCTTACAGACTTGAGGGGAAGCTCCCTGATGGCAGGGGAAAATGATGGCATGAGCAGAGAGTAGACATCACCTCCTGGCCAACATCAGGTGAACAACAGCAACAGGAGAGTGTGCCAAACACTGGCAAGGAGAGGTTGCCTATGATACCAATAAGCCTGCCTCCAATAACACAGAATAGTCTAATACCCAAATTGCCACCAGCTGGGAACCTAGCATTCAGAACACGTAAGTTTACGGTGGACACCTGAATTAAACCACCCCATTGTTTTTTTATTTTTTAGTTTTATTTATTTATTTGAGAGAGATAGAGAAAGAGGCAGAGAGAGAGAGAGAGAGAGAGAGAGAGAAAGAGAGAGAGAGAGAATGGGTGTGCCAGGGCCTCCAGCCACTGCAAACAAACTCCAGACGTGTGCGCTCCTCATGCATCTGGCTAACGTGGGTCCTGGGGAATCGAGCCTCGAACTGGAGTCCTTAGGCTTCACAGGCAAGCGCTTAACCACTAAGCCATCTCTCCAGCCCAAACCACCACATTCTGACTCTGCCGCACATAGCCATAGGCGCGTTGGGACCACAGACACATCTGGCACTTTGGGTCCTGTTTCCGTGTGGGTGCTGGGGAGTTGAACTTGGGCTGGAGGGTTTGTTAGCCTTTAACAGCTGAACCATCTTTCCAGGCCCTCCCCTTTCAGATATGTGGATGTGTTTGGTGGTGGTGTATGCACATGTGTGTGCAGATGCACATGCCTTGCTTGCATGCATGTAATGTGCATTTTCTAACCCAAGAAATTATTTACTGGAGTCTCCATGTGGAGACTTAGTATAGAAGGTTTTGCTTTTGTACCCAAGGCCTCCTTTAAAAAAAAATTGTACCTTGTCCTCCTTTTTAAAATGCCACAGGAGTCAGGATGCCTTTATTTTTATTTTATTTTATTTTATTTTTTTTCGAGGTAGGGTCTCAGTGTAGCCCAGGCTGACCTGGAATTCACTATGGAGTCTCAGGGTGGCCTCGAACTCACAGCGATCCTCCTACCTCTGTCTCCCGAGTGCTGGCCTTTATTTTTTAATTTAATTTTTTTTTTTGTGCCATATTCCTTCTTATCTGTATCAAACTCATACTTAACAATGAGCTCTGGTTTGCAAAAGAGGATTTATTTCTGCACCTGTCTTTAAATCTTTGTCCATCAGTTCAACAAAGACAAGGACAAGTGCTGCCAGGGTGCCTTTAAAAAAATTATTTATTTATTAGAAACAGAAAGAGGGAGGGAGAGAGAGAGACAGAGGCAGAGAGAGAGGGAGGGAGAAAATGGGCGTGCCAGGGCCTCTAGCTACTGCAAATGAACTCCAGACACATGTGCCACCTTGTGCATCTGTCTTATGTGGGACCTGGAGAGTCAAACCTGGGTCCTTAGGCTTCATAGGCAAGCCCTTAACCACTAAGCCATCTCTCCAACCTCAAATATTTTTGTTTATTTAAGAGAGAGAGAGGGAGGGAGAGAGAGAGGGAGAAGCAGAGAAAGAGAATTGACATGCCAGGAGAGAGAGAAAGGAGCAGATAAAAAGAAAGAGAGAGAGAGAAAAAAATGAGTTTGCCAGGGCCTCTAGCCTCTGCAAATGAACTCCAGACTCTTGTGCATCTGGCTTACATGGGTACTGGGGAATTGAACCTGGGTCCTCTGGCTTTGCCGGCAAGTGCCTTAACCACAGAGCCATCTCTCTAGCTCCAGGGTACCTTTTCTTTCCAGATCCAGTATTAAATCCATGACTGGACAGCCCCCCCCCCCCACTACTTCAGTGAAATCTAGCACATCCCAGCGAGTGACTTCCCAGATCACATTCCTTGTGGGGAAGGGCAAAGAAGTGCAAGAGGTTCACCCTCTCCTTGAAGTTCGTAATGGAAGGGAAGAACCCTGTTTTACAAACAGGAACTGGGGCCCTGGGCAATCCAAGTTGTTTTTGTTTTTAGGCAGCTCTGCAGGGACCCTTTCCATTGACATGGTGATTCATTCTAAGTACAGGGAGAGATGGGAGTGAATAAAAGTGACAAATGTTTGGGGAATGGAAGGGATCAAGAAAGAAGTCCAGGTTTATATGAAAGTGTTCTGGGGCTTAGTGGTTAAGGCACTTGCAGGCAAAGTCGAAGGACTCCGGTTTGATTCCCTAGTACCCATGTAAAGCCAGATGCACAAGAGTCTGGAGTTCATCTGCAGTGGTTAGAGGCCCTGGCAAACTCGTTTTTTTTTTCTCTCTCTCTTTCTTTTTATCTGCTCCTTTCTCTCTCTCTCTCTCTCAATAAATAAATAAAATATAATTTTTTAAGAAAAGTAAAGTGTAAGCTGGGCGTGGTGGCACACGCCTTTAACCTCAGCACTTGGGAGGCAGAGGTAGGAGAATTGCCATGAGTTCAAGACCACCCTGAGACTACATAGTGAATTACAGGTCTGCCTGGGCCAGAGTGAGACCCTACCTAGAAAAACAAAACCAAAAACAACAAAAAAAGAAAAGTGTTCTAGAGACTGGACCAGCCATGATTCTAACTCATTTCTGTTTTGTTTCTGAACGATTTGCATAGGTTGACCCTGGACAAGTAAGGCTTGCCCGTTAGCAATTTCTTTCTATATCTATGCTTCAGGACTGGGACCCCAATCTCACTCACATGGGGCACCCAAAGCTTTCCCCAAGTCTATCTCTCTCTTTTTAAATTTTAATTAATTTATTTATTTTGAGGGAGGGAATAAGGTAGGGAGATGGGGTGAGGAAGAGGAAGAGAGAGGGAAAGGCAGATAGAGAAGAGAGAAAATGGGCACACCAGGGCCTCCAGCCACTGCAAAATGAACTCCAGACACATGTGCCACCTTGTGCACCTGGCTTATGTGAGTACTAGGGAATTGAACCTGGGTCCTTAGGCTTTGTAGGCAAGTGCCTTAACTGCTAAGCCATCTCGCCAGCCCTATTTATTTATTTTATTTTTGAGGAAAGCCCAACAGACTGGCCTTTTTTAATGCAAGATTGTGTGTGTGTGTGTGTGTGTGTGTGTGTGTGTGTGTGTGTGAGAGAGAGAGAGAGAGAGAGAGAGAGGGAGAGAGAGGGAGAGGGAGGGAAAGAGAATTGGCATGCCAGGGCCTCAGCCACAGAAATTGTACTCCAGATGTGTGTGCCCCCTTATGTGCATGTGTGACCTTGTGCCCTTGTGTCACTTTGTGTGTTTGGCTTACGTGGGACCTGGAGAGTCAAGTGCTTTAACAAATAAGTCATCTCTCCAGCTCATTCATTTTTATTTTTTTTTTAAATACTTTTTTGGGCTGGAGAGATGGCTTAGCGGTTAAGCACTTGCCTGTGAAGCCTAAGGACCCCGGTTCGAGGCTCGGTTCCCCAGGTCCCACGTTAGCCAGATGCACAAGGGGGCGCACGCGTCTGGAGTTCGTTTGCAGAGGCTGGAAGCCCTGGCGCGCCCATTCCCTCTCTCTCCCTCTATCTGTCTTTCTCTCTGTGTCTGTCGCTCTCAAATAAATAAATAAAAAATTAAAAAAAAAAAAAAAGAAATACCATATCAAGCGCTTGCACGTGTTCTCTCAGGTTCTGGCCCAAAGTAGAAATAGCCTGCTTGTGTGCCCTTGGGATGTCACAACTTTTGTGTCTGACAAGGCCAGCCTGCCACCTCTGTTGTTTTATTAGAAGCAAAAAGCCTTAGACGGCCAGAGTTGATGCACACACGAGTCCACCATGTGAAGTCATTTCCTCATGTTTTCAAGTAGTCCTGGCCCTCTGAGGGGAGATTTGGTAATTTGTAAGGCTTCTGTAGTTCTCCTTCCTAGCAGACACACCCATAAAGTTCTTATGTTTTGAAGAACTCTCTGCATGCTCAACTCACTCTCACCCAAGTTCCCTCTGCCGCAGGAAAATACCTTAGAGGTCGAAAAGTCCAAAGTTCATTAATAAATTTGTAATGATGTGTGTCACAATGAGCTGGGGGGTTGCAACATTATGTAGTTAGATCCTTTTTTGCTTTTACAAAAAGAATGTACATTAGGAGAAATGTGCTAACTTCTCATTTCTGTAATGGTCAGGCTCTGTACACTTTAGTCTACTTGGAAATTAAGCTACTTAGCAAAGAAAGTCATAAGTTGTTTCTTTCTCTTTCTCTTTCTACTTCTTCTTCTTCTTCCTCTTTTTTTGTTTGTGTTCCAAGGTAGGGTTTCATTCTAGTCCAGGCTGACCTGGAATTCACTGTGTAGTCTCAGGGTGGCCTCGAACTCATGGCGATCCTCCTACCTCTGCCCTCCCTCCCTCCCTCCCTCTTCTTTCTCTCTCTCTCTCTCTCTCTCTTTCTTTCTCCTGCTATTGGGTTTCAAATTTAGAACCATGCTCATGCTAGGCAAGTGTTCTACCATTGAGCTGTGTCCCAGCCCTACTTGATTTTTTTGTATTTTAGTATGCAGGGGCAGAGGAGATGTGGGTGGGACGGCTAGTCAAATCCACTCTCCTACACATGATGTTTTCTGAGGGTGGATGCCGAGATGGACATGTTTTCTTCCCATGAAGCACAGAGTGTAGCCAGACACACTGACAAGACCCAGAATCAAGTTAAGCATGCTGAGCCTTGTGTAGTAGTAGGGGAAAGGAAGGAGCCATCTGATCACCCAATGGAGACATACAACCTCCTCCGTGAGGCCAGGAAAGCCTTTGTGAGGAAGGACACTCAAGCCAGTAGAGAAAGGCCATTAGGTGAGGTGGTAAGAGGCAAGGCTCCCACCCCTGGAGGTGGACAGATTAGGGAGGGTTAAATTTTTTTTTGTTTATTTTTATTTATTTATTTGAGAGCAACAGACAGAGAAAGAGGCAGATAGAGAGAGAGAGAGAGAGAGAGAGAGAGAGAATGGGCGCGCCAGGGCCTCCAGCCACTGCAAACGAATTCCAGATGCGTGTGCCCTCTTGTGCATCTGGCTAACGTGGGTCTGGGGAACCGAGCCTCGAATCGGGGTTCTTAGGCTTCACAGGCAAGTGCTTAACTGCTAAGCCATCTCTCCAGCCCAGGGAGGGTTAAATTTTTTTTTTTATTTTTTTTATTTTTTTATTTTTTTTTATTAACATTTTCCATGATTATAAAATATATCCCATGGTAATTCCCTCCCTCCCCACCCCCACACTTTCCCATTTGAAATTCCATTCTCCATCATATTACCTCCCCATTACAACCATTGTAATTACATATATACAATATCAACCTATTAAGTATCCTCCTCCCTTCCTTTCTCTACCCTTTATGTCTCCTTTTTAACTTACTGGCCTCTGCTACTAAGTATTTTCATTCTCACGCAGAAGCCCAGTCATCTGTAGCTAGGATCCACATATGAGAGAGAACATGTGGCGCTTGGCTTTCTGGGCCTGGGTTACCTCACTTAGTATAATACTTTCCAGGTCTATCCATTTTTCTGCAAATTTCATAACTTCATTTTTCTTTACCGCTGAGTAGAACTCCATTGTATAAATGTGCCACATCTTCATTATCCACTCATCTGTTGAGGGACATCTAGGCTGGTTCCATTTCCCGGTTAAAATTTTTACAAATATTTTGTTCTTATTTATTTATTAGAGGTGGGGGGGCATGCCAGGGCCTCTAGCCACTGCAAACGAACTCTAGACAATGTGCCACCTTGTACATCTGGCTTACGTGGCTTCTGGGGAATCGAACCTGGGTCCTTAGGCTTCACAGGCAAGTGCCTTACTCTAAGCCACCTCTCCAGCCCCAGGGAGAGCTTTCTGAACTGCATTCTTAGGAGCAATATGTTTGAGGGTGCTGGTGTTTCTTCTCCAGCCCCAAATGTCTTTGAGCATGACAAAGACAGCACCTGTCAATCACTGCTATCCTGTGGTATCCATGTTGTTTTAGTAGCAGAGACTGGGATGCTCACAGGGGCTCTTTGTGCTGCCTGCCTAGAGGCCATTTCCCAAGTCAAGAGCCCAGGAATACAGCCAAGGTGGAGGCAGGCATGAAAATGAGCCACAAAGCATTTTAGTAATATGTCTCAGGGTTATTTGATCCTTCACAAATCTCTTTCCTTTCCCTCTTGTTTTTCATATAGGATGTGAGGAGTGCAAATATTATTAAAATTATTACTCATTTAAAATAATTGCATCTAAAAAAAAATAAAATAATTGCATCTAGGCTGGAGAGATGGCTTAGTGGTCAAGGCACTTGCCTGTGAAGCCTAAGGACCCAAGTTCCATCTCTCCAGATCCGACATAAGCCAGCCACACAAAGGTGAGGCAAGCACAAGGTTGCACATGCACACTAGGTGGCGCAAGCGACTGGAGTTCAGTTGCAGTGGCTGAGGCCCTGGTGTGCCGGCTCTCTCTCTCTCCCTAAAAAAAATAATATATATAGCATATATCAGATGAGATAGTTGCAATCTTGTACTCCTTTGTGTTAGCAACAATAAAGCACATGCCCACTTGATTTGGTCTGAGCCCTGGATGGGAGTCATCCCTCAGAAGACCTGGAAGTGAATCTTTGACTCACTATGGTTACCATAAGTAGGGCACCTTCTCAGGGAGCATGCACATGAGGAGAATGCAGTCAAGGCTGTGTGGCAGACAGAGGTGGACCTGACATCTGGAATGACCTTGAGCAGAGCATGGTGCCTCTTGGGCCTCAGGGTCACATTGGATGGCCTGGAGTTGGGTGGCTGCTTTTTAGGTTCCCAATAACTTTTGTTTACTTTTTACTTTTTTTTTTTTGCTCATTTCTTTTCTTTTCTTTTTTTAATTTTTAAATTTTTATTCACATTTTCCATGATTATAAAAAAATATCCCATGGCAATTCCCTCCCTCCCCCCTCACTTTCCCCTTTGTAATTCCATTCGCCATCATATTACCTCCCCATTTCAATCATTGTACTTACACATATACAATGTCAACCTAACTTTTTACTTTTTAATTTAATTAATTTATTTGCAAGGAGAGAGAGAGAGAGAGAGAGAGAGAGAGAGAAGGAGGGAGGGAGAGAAAGAGAGAGAATAGGCACACCAGAGTCTTCAGCCACTGCCAACGAACTCCAGACACATGCTCCACTTTGTGCATCTGGCTTTATGTGGGTCCCGGGGAACTGAACCCACGTCATTAGACTTTGCAGCTAAGTGCCTTAACCACTGAGCCATCTCCCCCACTGCCTATTTATTTACTTTTAAAAAATATTTTTATTTATTTGTGAGGAGAGAGAGAGAGAGCATGGGTGCGTCAGGACCTCTTGTCAGCACAAACTCCAAATGCGCGCTCGACTTTGCACCTGGCTTTACACTGGTCCTGGGACTCAAACCCAGGCCTTCAGGCTTTACCGGCAAGCACCTTTTATCTCAGAGAGCCATCGATCGCCCAGCTGCTTGACAATTTTTACATGCTCAGCATCCTGTGAAGGCAGAGGGGGTGTGGGTGAAAGGAAATGAAAAGGTTTGGTTAGTGTGGACCGTGTGATGCCTGAGAGGTGCTGTGCAGAACTCAGAGATAAGAGAACTATTTTGGGCTACCAACTATAAAATAGTAGCAGATCTCAAGTGGACAAATAGCAGAGTGTATTTTTGGACTATAAGGACCTTAGCAAAGATCAGCATTGCTAACTGATCTCCTGTAGCCTAGGAAAATCAGGAGCCATTATTAAATAAAGAAACACAGCTCTTTTTCTTGGCTGAGGCCTAGTGTCTGATATGAACCTCAGTGCCTATAAGCCGTAGCAAAGATCTACTCTGGGTCCTTCAAAAGGGGACTTATGGGCTGGAGAGATGGCTTAGCGGTTAAGCGCTTGCCTGTGAAGCCTAAGGTCCCCGGTTCGAGGCTTGGTTCCCCAGGTCCCACGTTAGCCAGATGCACAAGGGGGCGCACGCATCTGGAGTTCGTTTGCAGAGGCTGGAAGCCCTGGCGCACCCATTCTCTCTCCCTCTATCTGTCTTTCTCTCTGTGTCTGTTGCTCTCAAATAAATAAATAAAAAATTTAAAAAAAAAGGGGGGGGACTCATATAGAAGCCTATCTCTGGGTCTACTTCTGTTTCCCCGTTAGCAGATATATGACCGCTTCCTGGTGCCTCTCTTTCACCTGGGCTGAAAGGTAAATGCTAAGTTTTTGCAGGCATTTGGGCCTTCCTCAAGGGAGTTCATATAGCTTATGCTTAAATGAGACCACCTCAAGTATTTTATTAAAATAATTTGAAAATCCATACATGTTTATATGTTATAGTAATGGGCAAGACTCCAATTTTTATGTATCTAGAAGGAACTGAATTTGAATTTTATTTTTGACATTATTTTATCATTTTTTACATAAAATCATTACCTTTGCTCATTTTATTTATTTTTTAAAATATACATTTTAAAGTTTTTTACAAATTTATTAGAGACAGAGAGAAGCAGTGAGAGAGAGAAAATGTGTGCCCCAGGACCTTTAGCCACTGCAGATGAACTCCAGACGCATGTGCCACCATGTGCATCTGGCTTACATGGGGCCTGGAGAATTGAGCCTGGGTTCTTAGGTTTTGAAGACAAGTGCTTTAACCACTAAGCAATCTCTCCAGCCCTCATTTTAGTTTTTATTTTATGATAGAGAGCATGTGTGTGTGTGTGTGTGTGAGAGAATGAATTGGTATACCAGGTCCTCTAGCCACTGCAATCAAACTCCAAATGCTTGTGCTGCCTTGTGCATATGGCTTACATGGGTACTGGGGAAGTGAACCTGGGTCCTTGTGCTTCCCAGACAAGTGCCTTAACTCTAGCTGCATTACTCATTTTAAAAATATTTTATTTTTACTTATTTATTTTTTTGAGGGAAGAGGGGACAGATAGAGAAAGAGAGAGCGAGGGAGAGAATGGGCATGCCAGGGCCTCCAGCCACAGCAAATGAACTCCAGATGCAAGTGGCACCTTGTGCATTTGGCTTATCTAGGTTATGGGGACTCAAACTGTGGTCCTTTGGCTTTGCAGGCAAGCACCTTAACTACTAAGCCATCTGTCTAGTCCCCATTACTCATTTTAAGTGATTGATTTTTTTCTTTTTTCTTTTTTTTTTTTCCAAGGCAGGATCTCGCTCTGGCCCAGGCTGACTTGGAATTTACTCTGCAGTCTCAGGCTGGCCTCGAACTCATAGTGATCCTCCTACCTCTGCCTCCCGAGTGCTGGGATTAAAGGTGTGTGCCACCACGCCTGGCTCTGATTTTGTCTTTTTTTAAAAATATTTTTTGTTTCTTTTTATTTATTTATTTGAAAGCGACAGACAGAGGGAGAAAGAGGCAGATAGAGAGAGAGAATGGATGCGCCAGGGCCTCCAGCCACTGCAAACGAACTCCAGATGCATGTGCCCCCTTGTGCATCTGGCTAACGTGGGACCTGGGGAATTGAGCCTCGAACCAGGGTCCTTAGGCTTCACAGGCAAGCGCTTAACCGCCAAGCCATCTCTCCAGCCCTGATTTTGTCTTTTTATACTACTTGGATTTGAAGTGCTATCATAAGGATAATGGCAGGTCAGGGTAGTGAGTAGTAACGAGAGCATTGAGCCAGGCTCCTTGTTGCAGACTGAGCTCTGCTACTTGCTGCCTTTGTTATCAGCAGGGAAACGGAGATAGAGTACTCACATAGCTGTGTGGCTGACAGCTGCTTAACACATAAATGCTTGATAAAGGGGAGTTCACTGTCAGAGAGATACCCATTACACGCAGCTTTATTTCACGAATGAAAAGCACTGACATCACAACTACAGCTCTCAGGGCTGGAGAGGTGGCTTAGCAGTTGAAGGCACTTGCTTGCAAAGCCTGACAGCCCGAGTTAGATTCCTTAGTACCTATGTAAAACCACATGCACAAAGTAGTGCATGTGTCTGGAGTTTATTTGTGGTGGCGGGAGGCCATGGCATGCCATATTCATTCTCTCTTCTTGCAAAGAAATACATAAATTTTTAAAAAGAAATTGCTCAGGCTGGAGGGATGGCTTCGTGATTAAGGCATTTGCCAGCAAAGCCAAAGGACCCAGGTTTGATTCCCCAGAACCCATGTTAGCCAGATGCACAAGGGGGTGCATGCGTCTGGAATTCGTTTGCAGTGGTGGAGGCCCTGGCATGCCCATTCTCTCTCTCTCTCTCCCTTTTTCTCTGTCAAATAAATAAATAAATAAAAATAAAATATTAAAAAAATTGCTTTAAGTAACTTCTGGAGACGTTTGCCATTGCTGGTTAAGTAGAGCAAAGGAGAGCATAGCAGTTTCACTTAGCAGTCCTACAAACACTTCTTCCTCTTATTCCCCGGACAACTTATTGGTAATGTGAATGTCACTGATGGTCATAGAAGTGAGCTTTAGATCCGGGCATGGTGGTGCACGCCTTTAATCCTAGCACTCCGGAGGCAGAGGTAGGATTGCCAAGAGTTCAAGGCCATTCTGAGACTACATAGTGAATTCCAAGTCAGCCTGGAATAGAATGAGATCTTACCTTGAAAAAACAAAAACAACAAAAACAAAACAAACAAAAAAAAGAAGTGAACTTTAAATTCCCACTTCATCTGTGCTGGCATAGCTTTTTTGTCTTTTTTTTTTTTTGAGGAGGGGTTTCACTCTACCTCAGGCTACCTGGAATTCACTATGTGTCTCAGGGTGGCCTTGAACTCACAGCGATCCTCCTAACTCTGTTTCCAAAGTGCTGGGATTAAAGGCGTGCGCCACCACGACCGGCTTTCTTTCTTTTTTGACATAGGGTCTCACTCTAGCCCAGGCTGAACTAGAACTTACTCTGTAGTCCAGGCTGGCCATGAAATCATGGCTGTCCTCTTATCTTGGCCTCCCAAGGGTTGGGTTTAAAGATGTGACCCTCCTATGCTGGGATTCTGACATAGCTTTTATAGAATAAAGACCCTTTTAAAACTGGTGTTTTGGGGCTGGAGAGATGGCTAGCTGTTAAAACTTTTGCATGAGAAGCCTAATGACCGGGGTTCAATTCCCTACTACCCATGTATAGCCAGATGCATAAAGTGACATATGCATCTGGAGTTCTTTTGCCGTGGTTCTAGGTCCTGATGTATTCATTCTCTCTCTCTGCTTGTAAATAAATAAACCAATTAATTAAAATGGTGTTTGGGGTTGGTAAAATGGCTCAGAGGTTAAGGCACTTGCCTGTAAAGCCTAATGAGTCCTGTTCCCCAATACCCATATAAAGCCAGATGCACAGAGTGGCACATGCAGCTGGAGTTTGTTTGTAGCAGCTAACGGCTTCGGTGTACCCATTCTCTCTCTCTGCTGAGCATGGTGGCACACTCCTTTAATCCCAGCACTTGGGAGGCAGGGCTAGGAGGATTGCTGTGAGTTCCAGGCTAGTCTGAGACTACATAGTCAACTCAAGGTTAGCCTTGGCTAGAGCAAGACTCTACCTCAAAAAAAAAAAAAAAAACAAAAAGAGGTATTTGAACAAAGAACTTAAAATTCTTTTTGAAACCAGTGTTCTTGAGTCCAGACTCACTGAAGTGAGCACTCTATGGTGACCAAATGTGTCTCCATGGTATCTGAGTGTTTAGGCTCTGGTGTGGGAATGCCCATATTTAAAGACAAGCACTGCCATTAAGTAGCCATGAGATTTTGGGCAAATAGTTCAGGTTGTGTGTTCTGTAGTCCTCATTTGGAAAATGGGATAATAGAGAATTACATTTGATTTCTTGGAACTATGAGGACCAAACTCATAATCCATGTTGAATACCTTGCACTCGAAATAAGATGTTGTTTACAGTAACATTATGTTATTTAATTTTTTTTTATTTATTTGCAATAAGAGAGAGATGAGAGAGAGAGAGAAAATGGGTGCCCCAGGGCATCTAGCCACTGCAAACAACTCCAGATACATGCATCACCTTGTGCATGTAGCTTTACATGGATACTGGGGAATGGAACCCAGGTAGTTAGGCTTTGCAGGCAAGTGCCTTAAACACCAAGCCATCTCTGCAGTCCTGGCAATATGTTCTTTAATAATAGTTCTTGTATTTTCTTCACAGACTGAGGTTATAATGGATGCTGCCCATAAACAAAGGAACTTACAATTCAAGAAAACGATGGATGTGAGTCATACTTGATGGATTTTTTTTTTTGTAATAGTGACATTTTTTGAAACTGTGCTTATATGAGCATATTCTTTCTCAAACAACATTTCAATAACATACTTATTAGAACACTGTTGTTCTGTGTGTGTGTGTGTGTGTGTGTGTGTATGTGTTTTTGAAGGTAGAGTCTCGCTCTAGCTCAGGCTGTCCTGGAATTCACTATGTAGTCCCATGCTGGCCTGGAACTCACAGAAATCCTATCTCTGCCTCCCATATGCTGTGATTAAAGGCATGAGCCACCACACCTGGCAATGTACTGCATTTTTTTTTTTAATTTTATTTTTATTTATTTGAGAACGACAGACACAGAAAGACAGGGAGAGAGAGAGAATGGGCGCGCCAGGGCTTCCAGCCTCTGCAAATGAACTCCAGATGCATGCGCCCCCTTGTGCATCTGGCTAACGTGGGACTTGGGGAACCGAGCCTGGAACCGGGGTCCTTAGGCTTCACAGGCAAGCGCTTAACCACTAAGCCATCTCTCCAGCCTTGTACTGCTTTTTAAAATATGTTTATTTATTTGAGAGTGAGAGAAAGAGAGAGAGAGAGCGAGACAGAGAGAGAATGGGCACACCAGGGCATCCAGCCACTGCAAACAAACTCCAGATGCACGTGCCACTTTGTCCATCTGGCTTACATGGGTCCTGGGAAATGGAACCTGTTTCCTTTGGCTTTGCAGGCAAGTGCCCTAAACACTAAGCCATCTCTCCAGCTCATTTTATATTTTATTTTTATTTTATTCATCCATTTTGAGAGAGAGAGAGAGAGAGAGAGAGAGAATGGGTACACCAGGGCCTCCAGCCACCACAAACGAACTCCAGATACATGCACCACCTTGTGCATCTGGCTTACATGGGTCCTGGGGAATTGAACCTGGGTCCTTAGGCTTTGCTAAAGTATTTGACTTATTTAAGAGAGAGAGAGGAAGAACGAGAGAGAGAGAGAGAGAGAGAGAGAGAGAGAGAGCGAGAGCTGACATGCCAGGGCCTCCAGCCACTGCAAACAAACTCCAGACACATGCGCCACATGGTGCATCTAGCTTAGGTGGGTACTGGAGAAGTGAACCTGGGTCCTTAGGCTTCACAGGTAAGTTCCTTAACTGCTAGCCATCTCTTCAGCCCTAGTGTACTATTTTAAGGGGAAAAAAATTAGGGGGATGACTTTCCTTTGTAAGGCCTTGGAATGCTTGAAGATGAAATAAGATAGTGGATACAATGATGTTTCTTTCAGGTAACCTTATTTGTGGAGCTCTGTCCTCTCTGTGACAAGGCCATTGTCTTCTGGAAATCAGAGTAGCTGTGATGGTCCCCATGAGACCCTCACAAGATTGGGCCCATTGACACTCCCTTGTGGAGAGAAGGGCGAGCTTGGGAGCAGCTCACTAGGGACCTCGCCCATCCCTGAGGATATATAGTCAGTTAAGTGCTGCTGGGAAGGGAAAGGCTTCTCTTTGGTGGTATAACTTCCCACCAGTAGCTTATGCTTCTGTAGGTAAACTCATACCCATGCTGCCATAGTTAAACTCACTGATTTCCCAGACTAACTTGAGTGGAATTGTTTCTTTGGTCTGTCACCGGTGCCTTATCTAGGGTGGGTAGATGTTTGCTCATGTCCTGAGGAAAAGTTATCACAATACCTGGGGAAGCAAAGCAAGTCAATTTAAATATTTCAAGTCAAGATTCAAAAGCATAGCTGGCACCTATTTATCCTTCACTTCACTGAGTTTTATAGCATTTTTTTAAAAAAATTTTTTTTGTTTATTTTTTATTTATTTATTTGAGAGCGACAGACATAGAGAGAAAGACAGATGGAGGGAGAGAGAGAGAATGGGCACGCCAGGGCTTCCAGCCACTGCAAATGAACTCCAGATGTGTGCGCCCCCTTGTGCATCTGGCTAACGTGGGACCTGGGGAACCGAGCCTCGAACCGGGGTCCTTAGGCTTCACAGGCAAGCGCTTAACCACTAAGCCATCTCTCCAGCCCTAGCATTTTTTTTTTAAATGTAGTTACTGAACTTTTTAGTTCTGGAATTTCCATCTGGGTTATTTATAGCCTCTATTTATTTGTTTTTCTATATCTTTGCCATACTATGTGCTTTAAAAATTTGTTTCATGTGTAATTGCTTGAGAAATACCTTTACAACAGCTGCTTTAAATGTTTAGTAGGTAATTCTAACATAACTGTCACCTGAATGCTGGCATCTACTGAGTGACTTTCTTCATTCAGTTTGACATCTTTTCTATTTCTCAGCTTTAGTGACTCAATTGATTTTAGATATCTTGGGTATTGTGATCGAAGACTCTGGATTACTTGGATCTGTTCTAGCTGGTTTCCTGTGATAGACTCCAATGCGGGGGAGGTGAGGCATTGCCTCATTACTGCTATCTGGGGTTCCTCTTGCCCTTCACTAATGCCACAGAGTGGGTGTGGCCCTGTTAGTCCTGGAAAGAGGTCAGAGTTCTGACTCTTACTAAACTCTGCCACCACCCCAGTCAGGGAGGGGACCTTATCACTGCCAAGCAGGGGTCCAAGTCCATGCTTCCCACAAGGTTTCCACCATGCGGTGCTTGTTGGTAAGGCATCCTTACTTCCTGGTAGGGAAGGAGCATCTTGCTTCCTATTTGTCTTCTGGGGCTTCTGGCACGGAAGCTGGCTGTCTCTTTACAGCTCTGTGACTGTGGAAGCTTACTTCTGTTTGGCCTTTCCTGACATGTATGAGAGGATCCAGTCTTTTAAAAATATTTTATCTATTTAGTTGAGAGAGAGAGAGTGAGAGAAAGAGGCAAATAGATAGACACAGAAAGAGGGAGACCAAATGGGCATGCCAGGGCTTCTAGCCACTGCAAACAAACTCTAGATGCATGTGCCACCTTGTGCATCTGACTTATGTGGGTCCTGGGGAATCAAACCCATGTCCTTAGGCTTTGTAGGCAAGTGCCTTAACCACTGAGCCTCTCTCCAGCCCCGGCTCCAGTCTTAAAATATTTTATTCTTTGCTTATTTATTTCAGAGAGAGAGGCAGATAGAGAGAATGGGTGTGCCAGGATCTCTAGCCACTGCATACAAACTCTAGATGCATGTACCACCTTTGTGCATCTGGTTTTCCATGGGTCCTGGGGAGTTGAGCCTGGGTCCTGTGGCTTTGCAAGCGAGTGCCTTAACCACTAAGCCATCTCTCCAGCCCGCCAATCTTTTATGGGAAGTTCAGCTTCAGAGGACTGGTTATTGATAAGGTTTATGTTCTTCTCAACTGGCCCATTTCTAGTCTTTCAACTTTGGCTAGAGGGAGCAGGCTTTTAGTCCATCTTAACTTAGCTGTATTTGTGTGATATTCCGGCTACCTGCTTCTTTGGCACTCAGGCTGTGACACGCGAGGGAAGAGGAAACCCAGGACACTTGCTCCTCAGTTGCTGCTACTTTCGTCCAAGCTCACTGGCCAATCTGCCTTCTTCTCTGACCTTTCAGAGTCCTCTGATGTTTGTTTTAATATAATGCTTAGAATTTTTAGATGTACTAATGTGGAAGAAGGAAAAATAGTATATTTTCTGTACCTCCCTCCTCCTCTTTTACTGTTTTTAGTTTTTTGAGGTAGGGTTTCACTCTAGCCCAGGCTGACCTGGAAATCTTCTTTTTTGAGGTAGCATCTTGCTCTAGCTCAGGCTGACCTGGAATTCATTATCTCGTCTCAGGCTGGCCTTGAACTCATAGCGATCCTCCTACCTCTGCCTCCCAAGTGCTGGGATTAAAGGCATGCACCACCATGCCTTGCTTCACTCTTTTTAAAAAAAATTTTAAATTTTTATTTATTTTTTATCGACAACTTTCATAATTATAGGCAATAAACTATGGTAATTCCCTTCCCCCACTTTCTCCTTTGCAACTCCACGTTCCATCATACCCTTCCCCTTCTCAATCAGTCACTCTTATTTTTATTTTTTACTTTTTAATTTTTTTTTTTTTTTGGTTTTTGGTTTTTGGTTTTTCAAGGTAAGGTCTCACTCTGGTCCAGGCTGACCTGGAATTAACTCTGTCATCTCAGGGTGGCCTTGAACTCATGGCGATCCTCCTACCTCTGCCTCCCGAGTGCTGGGATTAAAGGCGTGCGCCACCACGCCCGGCTACTTTTTAATTTTTTTATTAACAACTTCCATGATTATAAAAAATACCCCATGGTGATACCCTCCCTCCCCCCACTTACCCCTTTGAAACTCCACTCTCCATCATACCCCCTCCCCATCTCAGTCTCTCTTTTACTTTTGATGTCTTGATCTTTTCCTCCTCTTATGATGGTCTTATGAAGGTAGTATCAGGCACTGTGAGGCCATGGATATTCAGGCCATTTTGTGTCTGGAGGGAGCATGTTGTATGGAGTCCTGCCCTTCCTTTGGCTCTTACATTCTTTTTGCCACCTCTTCCGCATTAGACCCTGAGCCTTAGAAGGTGTGATACAGATATTGGAGTACTGAGCAGTGCGGTCATTTCTTTCCATCACCATGATACCTTCTGAGTCATCCCAAGGTCATTGCCATCTGAAAAGAGAAGAATCTCTATCAAAAGTGAGAGTAGCCTTAATATAAGGGTGTGAACATTAACAGAAGTGCTTACTGGGCAGTTTGATAAGCATAGTATATACATTTAGCCAGACAACAGCAGACGTTACACTCCTAGGGCTCATGAGTACCCCTGTTTTAAGTTTTCTGTATCAGGATGTATTCCCTTCCCATGGAGCGGGCCTCTAGTCCAATTAGAGGGAAGTTGGTTTCCCCCATAATAGACATGCCACTATTGCACCTATTGGCTCATTTGGCCTGGCTGGCCAATTATAAGGCTTGCAGTATCCACTGATGAGTATCTTCACTGGTGATTTTTCTTTCTCCCATTGAACTGCATGCAGAATGGCTTCTTCCAGCTTTTGGTCAGCTGGTCTACATAGAGGAGGTTCTCAGCTCAGTTCCAGTAAGATTTCTCAGTGGCCTTTTGCAGCCCAAGTATGTGGAGTCTTCAGCAAAAGGGTCTTACCATCTATTCCTGGTGGGAAATCAAGGGCCTCGGCAATGGCCTATGATGTTTTGGGGGCATCAGGGACCTCCCTGGCCAACAACTCACTGGAAGATATCCCATCCCTGGCACTAAAAATTTTCTAGCAACAATCTACAGCTCCTGAGTGTTCCATTGTCCAAAAAAGTAGGATTACATATATTTAATTTATATCCTCTTAGCTTTTGATTAGCCCTCCCTCCACATTTCCTTTACTCAGTCTCTTCCCCAGACCTCATTTTGGGCCTTTTCACCCCCATTAATCTATTCTTCTACTTACATATATACAATACCATCCTATTAAGTACCCCCTTCCCTTCCTTTCTCTTTCCTTTCTATCTCTTTTCTAGCTTACTGGCCTCTGGTACTGAGTCTTTTCCTTCTTACACAGAAGCCCAGTCATCTATAGCTAGGATCCACATGTGAGAGAGAACATGGGTGCTTGGCTTTCTGGGCCTGGGTTACCTCACTTAGTATAATCCTTTCCAGATCCAGCCATTTTCCTGCAAATTTCATGACTTCATTTTTCTTTACTGCTGAGTAGAACTCCTTTGTATAAATGTGCCACATCTTCATTATCCACTCATCAGTTGTACTCTTTTATTTTGAATTTATCATCTTTTCCTCCTATCATGATGGTCTTGTGTAGGTAGTGTTAGGCACTGCAAGGTCATGGATGTTCAGGCCATTTTGTGTCTGAAAGAGTGCATTTTAAGGAGTCCAACCCTTATTTTGGCTCTTACATTCTTTCCACCACCTCTTCTGCCACTCTGATTATTATTCTTATTCTTATTTTTTGGGAGGGGATTCACTCTAGTTTAGACTGACCTGGAATTCACTATAGTCTCAGGATGGCCTTGAACTCACAGTGATCCTCCTACCTCTGCCTCCTGAGTGCTGGGATTAAAGGCGAGCGCCACCACGCCCGGCTACTCTGTTTTTTTGAGACAGGGTTTCGTGTAGCCCAGGATGGCTTTAAACTTTAAAGTTCCTGCCTCCATCTCCCAAGTACTACTTCCTCATATTTCAATACCTCCTTTGAAAAAGTACTTTTGGGGGCTTAGGAGAGAGCTCATTTTAAGTGCTTGTTTCACAAACATTAATTTGAACCCCAGCACTCATATGTCAGGTGTGGTCATGTGTGTTTATAATCCCGGTACTGGGGTGGTAGAGACAGGAGGATCCCTGGAAATCTCTGGCCAGCTAGTCCAGCCTGCTTGATGAGCTCCAGGCCAGTGAGTGACCCTGTCTCACAGGAGGTGGTCCATGTGCCTGAGGATGACACTTCACCTTATTTCAGCGTACAGTTGAGGCCACACAGTCCTTTGTGGTAGGGAAGGCATGAGATAGAAGAGCATGAAAAAGCTGCTGGTCACATTTGGTGCATAGCCAGGAAGCAGAGAGTAGTGAATGCTAGTACTCAGGGAGGTTCCCCCCCCTTTTTTTTTGTTTGAGGTAGGGTCTCACTCTAGCCCAGGCTGACCTGGAATTCACTATGGAATCTCAGGGTGGCCTCGAACTCATGGTGATCCTCCTCCCTCTGCCTCCCAAGTGCTGGGATTCAAGGTGTGTGCCACCACGCCTGGCTAGGTTTCCCCTCTTTATACAGCCTGGGACTCCCAGTGCTTGGAACGGCACCACCAGTTCTGTTGGGTCTTCCCGCCTCAATGAACTCATGTAGAAAAAGCCCCAAATCTTTTTTTTTTTTTTGAGCCTTTGTGAATATATCACTTATGACTTCATTTATTTTATTTTATTTTTACTAATTACTTTTATTGTTTTATTTTTATTTATTTATTTATTTGAGAGTGACAGACAGAGAAAGAGGCAGAGAGAGAGGAGAGAGAGAGAGAGAGAGAATGGGTGTGCCAGGGCCTCAGCCACTGCAAAAGAACTCCAGATGTGTGCGCCCCCTTGTGCATCTGGCTAATGTGGGTCCTGGGGAACCAAGCCTCGAACTGGGGTCCTTAGGCTTCACAGGCAAGTGCTTAACTGCTAAGCCATCTCTCTAGCCCTTTACTAATTACTTTTTTAAAACAAAGGTGGAGAAGTGCTATTGGCAGAAATATAAATTGTTAAAAAAAAGAAATATAAACTGGTGAAGGAAGTCTGACATATATATTGTTTTCCAGATAATTATACTTCTAAGAATTTGTCCTATAGAAGAAAATTTATACTGCTCAGAATATAAGTGGGGTATTATTCTGTCTAAAAAAATGGGAATCAAGTATTATGTCCAACATTGTAGCATATATTATTTCATATCTATGATACATGCAACATGATTTGGAAGCTATATGTTTCTGTATACATATGATGACCATTAAAAGTGTCAAAACAGGGCTGGAGAGATAGCTTAGCAGTTAAGGCGCTCACCTGCAAAGCCAAAAGACCCAGGCTCGATTCCCCAGGACCCATGTAAGCCAGATGCTCAGGGTGGTACATGTGTCTGGAGTTTGTTTGCAGTGGCTAGGGGCCTTGGTGTGCCAACTTTCTCTCTCTCTTTCTCTTCCTGCCTCTCTCTCTCTCATATAAATGAATAAATAATTTTTTTAAAAGTGTCAAAACAGTATGCACACCTGTAATCTCAGTATTTAGGAGGCTGAGGCAGGAGGATCTTGGGTTTGAGGCCAGTTTAAAGAATTTAGTGTAATCCTGTCTTACAAAATCACAGGCTCAAATGTAGCTCACCAGCATAGTGTTTCCCAAGTATGTGCAAAGCCCTGGGTTTGATGTGTGATGTGTGGGTTTGAAGTGTGGAGCTATAAGGATCATGTGTGATAGAGAGATAAGTCTTTGAAATATGGTTGCATTAAAAAAAATTGTTAGACGTATCTTGTTGCAGGACTATCTTATGTTTTTGTAACTAATTATGAAAACTATGGACTTCATATTTCAGTATGTGCATAGCTTAAAGAGAGGATTGCCAGCATATTTACTGAAAGGCTGAACCTAACTGCATTCCAAGGGGTACTCAGAAATGTATGGAAGTGCATGAAATAATCAGTTCAGATCATCTCTCCAAAGGAGTTGTTCTTTGTAAATTATTGATAATTTCAATTTCATTAATTTTTGTGGCTTGAGTTTGATTTATAAATGTGTAATCATTATTAAAAAGTACAATTTTTTTTTTCATATAAGTTTCCTTTTATTTTGAATTGAAACAGCAGAATGAATTGGTTTGTGGCTGAAACAACCTTCACAGGGAAGAAACCTGGAGTACTCATTCATTAGGAAAAAAAAAAATAAAAGTACAATTTATACCTTCTTTTACTTTCATATCTATTTGAAAATAAATATGCATGCATATATATGATCCTTACTTTCTAGATGGGGAAGTTGAGATACAGAGAGACTAACTTCTTTTCAAGAGCTTATGGACAATGAAGGGGCTAGGATTTGAACCTGTGCCTCTAGTTTCAACACTTAATCTGTGGTTCACAGGCAGCCTCAGAGAGCTCAGCAAAAAGTGACTCAAAGGAGAATGTTTTCATTCTTAGTCAAGCATTTTTTTCCCATCATTTTTAATTTTCATTTTTTCGAGGTAGGGGTTCACTGTAGCCCAAGCTAACCTGCAATCTGGTCTGTTGTCCCAGGCTGGCCTTGAACTCACAGCAATCAATCCTCCTACCTTTGCCTCCTGAGTGCTG
Organism: Jaculus jaculus; assembly: GCF_020740685.1. Classification (NCBI taxonomy): domain Eukaryota; kingdom Metazoa; phylum Chordata; class Mammalia; order Rodentia; family Dipodidae; genus Jaculus; species Jaculus jaculus. The sequence continues at coordinate 44,623,295 of NC_059103.1, forward strand.
GGATTAAATGCTTGTGCCACCATGTCTGGCCCTGTTTCAGTCAAAAAATTGTTTTGGGGGGCTGGAGAGATGGCTTAGCGGTTAAGCGCTTGCCTGTGAAGCCTAAGGACCCTGGTTCGAGGCTCGGTTCCCCAGGTCCCACGTTAGCCAGATGGACAAGAGGGCGCACGTGTCTGGAGTTCGTTTGCAGTGGCTGGAAGCCCTGGCATGCCCATTCTCCCTCTCTCTCCCTCTATCTGTCTTTCTCTCTGTGCCTGTTGCTCTCAAATAAATAAATAAATAATTGAAAAAAAATGTTTTTTGAGGTTGGGTTTCACTGTAGCCCAGGCTGACCTGGAATTCAGTATGTAGTCTCTGGGTAGCCTCGAACTCACCTCTGTCTTCCAAGTGCTGGAAATCAAGGCATGTGCCACCATGCCCAGCTGTTTCAGTCAACTTTTAAAGCTCATTTACTTTGCACTACCAATCGTACCTTGATTGAGTTTCCACTCCATGCAATATTTGGAAGAGGGCTAAGACCTCGTGAGAGGTTTTTTATTTTTTATTTTTTCCTTCGAGGTAAGGTTTCACACTAGCCCAGGATGATCTGGAACTCACTGTGTAGTCTCAGGGTGGCCTTGAACTCACAGCAATCCTTCTACCTCTGCCTCCCGAGAGCTGGGATTAAAAGCATGCACCACTATGCCCGGCTTCTAGCGTGAGCATCTGCCTTTCCTCGTGAGAGCCCACAGGCTAGTGGAGAACATAGGATGACATTGCAGCACCAGTTGGCCTTGGAAGGTGATGGCAGCTACTTCTCAAGGTTGTGTGTCTGACCACCTCCTCTGTCCTCTCCTTGTTGATAACAACGAAGGCCAAGAAGAACTACGAGCAGAAGTGCCGGGACAAGGATGAGGCGGAGCAGGCTGTCCACCGCAGTGCCAATTCTGTCAACCCAAGGCAGCAAGAAAAGGTACCTGGGAGGGCTGCAACGTGACAGCCTGAAGGTTTACTTATGTCACTGAGCCACATAGACGTTTACTTATACCAGTTTAATGCTAACTAAGAATCAGGTCTGATGCTGCTTGTTTGTAACTCCACTACTCAGGAGGTTGAGGCAAGAGCACCATGATGAGTTCGAGGTCAGCCTGGGGTACAAAGTGTCTCAGAAGCAAAAAATATACAATAAAAAATAAAAAATATATACACAATAAAAATTAAGCCAACTGAGAATAAACACTGGATTTGCATTCTAAGCCTCTGGGTCTTCCGAATAGAAAGCCCCTTTGTCACATGGTTGGGGCTGGGGAAGGCACTAGAGAGGCATAACCACTGGGGGATGAGGGGTGGAAGAGCAGACTTGATTTAAAAAAAAAAAAATTTTTATTTATTTACTTGACAGACACAGAGAGCGAGGGAGAGAGAGAGAGAGAGAGAGAGAGAAGGGGGGGATGGGTGCAACAGGGCCTCCAGCCACTGTAAACAAATTCCAGATGCATGCATTACTTTATGCCTCTGGCTTTACATGGGTACTGGAGAATCGAACCTGGATCCTTAGGCATTGCAGGCAAGTGCCTTAACCACTGAGCCATTTCTCCAGCCCCTGATTTTTTTTTTTTTCTAATGTCTTTGAAACTCAGCTCATGTATTCCTTGTTGCCAGACTGCTCCTTGGGAGAACTGCAAATTTAACAGTATTTTATCTGAATATAAGATTTTCTACTGTGAGGCATTGTCCTCCCCGCAGGAACTGACTAGTGTAACCATGACCCACCCACAGTAACTGTAGCTACCCCACTGAAGAGAGCCCTCAGGGGAATGGGAACAGGGGAGAGCAGGCATAAGAAGATAACCTGATGGGAATATGACCAATTTGCTATATGTTCATGTATCAAAGTTCTCAACGTTTAAATAAAAACTGAAAATGGCATAAGTAAAGTCATTATTTTGAAAGATAATGCTTTAGAAAAATAGACAAGATTATTAGCTACTAGAGGACAGAGTATGTCTTTAGGAGAACATAGGATGACATGCTTTATGGCTGTTTTTAAATATTTTATTTTTATTTATTTATTTGAGAGAGAGAGAGAGAGAAATACACGTTGAGAAAGAGAGAGAGAATAGGTGTGCTAGGGCCTCCAGCCACTGCAAGCGAACTCTAGACATATGTGTCCCTTTGTGCATCTGGCTTATGTGGGTCCTGGGGAATTGACCTTGGGTCCTTTGGCTTTGCAAGCAAGCACCTTAACTGCTAAGCCATCTTTCCCGCTCCCTTTTAAATATTTTTATTTATGTTTTGCAAAGAGAGAGAGAGAGAGAGAGAATATGAATATGGGCACACCAGGACCTCTAGCCACTGCAGAAGAACTCCAGATGCATGCTCCACCTGTGTATCTGGCTTTACATGGGTACTGGGGAATCGAACTTGGGTTGTCAGGTTTTCAGGCAAGCGGCTTACCCACTAAGCCAGTTCTCCAGCCCTTTACACCTGTTTGTCTAATGATAAGGCAATTAAAGGGTAAGTGTAAAGATTTGCTCGTAAGGAAAATGAAGACAAGACACAGGCTAAAACCTCGCCTCCTTGTTCTTACTGCTTTTACATGTGCTTGGCCTACCAAGTCTGGCTCAGTGTTCCTGATCTCTTGCCCTTTTTGGTCCTCACAGCTTTTTGTGAAACTGGCAACTTCAAAGACTGCATTAGAGGACTCAGGTGAGCGGCCTGCTCCCCATGTGTGGAGGGTTGGTGGTGGGATTTACAGTATCCTGAGTTTGTCTTGGAGAAACTCAGTTCTACAATACAGAATACATGGGCGCATCGTGGTAGGATTAACAGATAGCATAAGGGAAGAGGAGGTAATTAGGGCCATCCAGTGTTCAGAGCTCCTTGGGGGCCCGTGAGCTCGCCACAGCCACAACTCCCACAAGCCTGTGGTTTCTAAGCCCGGTTCCCCATCGTTGCAGACAAGGCGTACATGCTGCACGTCAACATGCTGGATAAGGTGCGAGAAGACTGGCAGAGCGAACACATCAAGGCCTGCGAGGTATCCGGAACAGGAAGCTGCTGGGGATGGGGCCCCGTCTTTCTCCTAGAAAACCTGAAGGTCTACTTCCCAGAAGCACCCTGTCCCCACCCCTTTTGTCATTCAGTTGAATGGCCTGAGGGCAAGTTAGAAATCAGGAATTTGAGTAAAGAATGGAAGGCACTGGAATAGTTTCCTCCAAACCTCATCTTTCTGCCTCTGCCCCATCACAACCACGCTACGGTCAACTAAGTCCAAAGATTTAGTCTAATGTTCGGTTAGCACGAGCATGAGCCGGCTGAGCGGGTTAATGGTGGGTTGGGTACAGTAATTGCCTTGACAAGCCTTGCCTGTACTTGCTAGGCTCTAAGGGGATGCATGTGACTTCACAATTTTGGAGAGAAAACTTAGAAGAGATCGTCTCGATTTTCCTCGTGTTTCTGGCATCATTTTCTTAGTGGTGATCCTCCAAGTGAGGTCCCAAAGCCAGCAGAGTGAGTGTTACCTGAGGACTCGTTAGAGATGGAGATTCTCTGCCTGATCCCAGACCCAAGGAACATGAAACTCTGGGGGTAGGATCCAGCAATATCCCCAGTTCAAGAATTAGAACCACTGGATTTGCAGCCCTCTTCCATAGAATGGAAAAGGGGTTATTTTCAGCCCTGTCGAGGTCTTAAACCAGCCAGCTAGCCTTTCCCTTCCCCACCTTGCCCCCTTGGGCTCACTACATTTAATGTGAACTGGTGTCTTGAAAACAGGCTTAGTTCATTCCTAGCATTAAAGCTACCAGCTCACCAGATGTGGTCTTGCATACCTGTGATCCTAGCGCTTAGGAGAATGGGACAGGAAGATTACAAGTTCTGGGACAGCCTGAGTAAGACCCTGTCTCAAAACAAAGTGGTTAGCTGGGCGTGGTGGTGCACGCCTTTAATCCCAGCACTTGAGAGGCAGAGGTAGGAGGATTGCTGTGAGTTTGAGGCCACCCTGACACTCCTTAGTGAATGCTAGGTCAGCCTGAGCTAGAGTGAGACCCTACCTCAAAAAACCAACCCCCCCGCCAAAAAAAACAAAGTGGAACCCAAAAGCTTTTGCTTATTTTTTTAAAAAAATATTTTATTAGCCAGGCATGGTGGCCTTTAATCCCAGCACTCGGGAGGCAGAGGTAGGAGGATCGCCGTGAGTTCACGGCCACCCTGAGATGACAGAGTGAATTCCAGGTCAGCCTGGACTAGTGTGAGACCCTACCTCGAAAAACCAAAAAGTTTAAAAAAATATATATTTTATTAGTCGGGTGTGGTGGTGCACGTCTTTAATCCCAGCACTGGGGAGACAGAGGTAGGAGGATCGTCGTGAGTTCGAGGCCATCCTGAGACTACATAGTGAATTCCAGGTCAGCCTGGGCTACAGTGAAACCCTACCTCAAAAAACCAAACAAAACCAAAAATATTTTATTTTGCCGGGCATGGTGGTGCATGCCTTTAATCCCAGCACTCGGGAGGCAGAAGTAGGAGGATCGCCGTGAGTTTGAGGCCACCCTGAGACTACATAGTGAATTCCAGGTCAGCCTGGACCAGTGTGAGACCCTACCTTGAAAAAAAAAAAAAAACAAAAAACAAACAAAATACCCAATATGTGTGTGTGTGTGTGTGTGTGTGTGTGTGTGTGTGTGTATAACTTATTAGAGAGAGAGAGAGACAGCGAGAGAATGGGCATGCCAGGCCAAACTCTAGCCACTGAACATGAACTCCACACACATGTGCCACCAAGTATATCTGGTTTATGTGGGTTCTGGGGAATTACACCTGGCTCTTTAGGCTTCCCAGACAAGCACCTTAACCGCTAAGCGATCTCTCTAGCCCTGCATTTTTCTTTAAATTAAGGAAACCTTAAACCCGCACAAAGTCCTCTGCAACCAGCTTCAACAGCTATAACCATCTTGCCAATCACACTCTTCCATCCCAGAGTGAGTGGGCCAGTTTTGGACCTGGAGCTCTGGCAGATGCTGATTACTTCTTGCCTTTAGATCTCATCCAGTCCTGTTTGTGTTAATATGAAATGAGAATCTATTAATATTCTTTGACTGTGGTAAGAGTCTGGTAGTGGGGGGAGTATCTGACATTGACTAATAATCTTAGGGGTCATTGAGGGTTAGCATTAGGTCATAGCCAGCCTAAATGAATAGCTCCTTTCTTTGCACAAATATATACATACATACATACATACATATATATGTGTATGTGTGTAAACACACACACACACACATATGTGTTTTTCTGTAGGTGTTTGAAGCTCAAGAATGTGAACGAATAAACTTCTTCCGGAATGCAGTGTGGTTACATGTGAATCAGCTGTCACAACAGTGTGTCACAAGTGATGAAGTAAGTCAGAAGTGCCCGTGGAGGACTGTGCTGTGTGTGTGGGAGTCATTAGAGTGGAAAGAGCTCAGAGATGCTTATTAGTTCATACTCCCTCAACTCCTTGCTTCACCTTGAGATCTAGAACCGCAGTGAATTGATAAAAGGACCCTGCTTAACATGTAACCCACCTGACTCCTGTCTGTTTTTTTACCACCATGACTCCAATAAAGAAATTCAAGACTGGGCGTGGTGGCACTTGCCTTTAATCCCAGCACTCGGGAGGTAGAGGTAGGAGGATCACCATGAGTTCGAGGCCACCCTGAGAATAGAGAGTGAATTCTAGGTCATCCTGGGCTAAAGTGAGACCATAACTTGAAAAACCAAAAAATAAAAATAAAAATAAATATATTCAGTTAGGGTTGGAGAGCAGAGAGTGGAACCGAAACCCAGTTTAAAGTAGGGAAGACAGAGATGCCCCACAGATCAATGTGAATCCTCAAAACAGCTCCAGTCTTGAAGGAAGTCATTTAGCCCAGTACCAGGTATTAGCAGACTGACCTGTGTGCAGGCTAATAATGATCACTCCAGGGCTCAAGATTTTCTTCTGAATCCCCAGGGCTCTTATTTAGGATTAATCTGTGCATGGTAACAGGACCCCAAGATAGTAGAGGCATCAAGTCAGGTTATCACAATCTTCTTTGCTAAGAAATAGCTCCACTCAGCCAGGTATAGTGGCTCATGCCTTTAATCCCAGCACTCTGGAGGCAAAGATAGGAGGATCACAATGAATTCGAGGTCAGCCTGAGCTTGAGTGAAACCCTACCTCAAAAGACCAAAAGACCAAAAACCAAAAAACCAAAAAAAAAAAAAAAAAAAAAAAGAAAGAAATAGCTCTACTCATTTGGTTGGGACACTCACTTTAGAATATTGGTCACCAGGAAAATCCATAAAAATTAATGGAAGATTTTTTTTTCCTCAAATTAAGTAATTGTCTTTGCATTTGTGGATTTTGTGTTATGGGTCTTGGTATATAGTTTTCAGCCCCATCAGTATTAAAACAAACAAACAAAAAATCAGCCAAAGTTTGGTTTGGTTACAAAGATACTGGAATTTTTTTTGAGGCAAGCCCAATAGACTGGCCTTTATTTTTTAATGCTTGGGGGAGAGAGAGAGAGAGAGAGAGAGGAGGGAGGAAGAGAATTGGTATACCAGGGCCTGAAGCCACTGTAATCAAACTCCAGATGCATGTGTCACCTTGTGCACATATGCGACCTTGCACGCTTGTATCACCTGTGTGTCTGGCTTATGTGGACCTTGTGAGTCAAACGTGTGTCCTTAGGCTTCACAGGCATGCTCCTTAACCACTAAGCCATCTCTCCAGCCCAGTACTGGGACTTTAAAAAAGGTAATAGCACAGAAACACCAGAGAAAAGAGCCTGTATGTGTCTGAGACTTAGTAATTTCTTCTTTCTCTTGTCAGAACAAAAATTGAAAATAACCATTTTATCAAAGTTATTTTGTGGGGTATGTATGTATGGAGATGCTTGTGGAGAGGCCAGAGGTTGACGGCAGGCATCTTCCTCAGTGGCTCTCCAGAGCTCATGAATTCAGCTAGTTTAGCTAGCCAGTTTGCTTTGGGATTCCCAGTCTGAACCTATATCCTGGGATTACAGTGGCTGCCATCCCCAGCCAGCATGTACATAGATGCTGGGGATTCAAACTCTGCTCTTCATGATGGTGCTGCAGACGCAGCAAGGTCTCATGTAGTCCAGGCTGGCCTCAAACTCCCTATGTAGCTGAGAATGACCATGAACTTCCGTGCTGCAATTACAGTCATTCCCCCACCTCTGTTTTTGTTGTTGTTGATTTTTTTCTTAATTTTTATTAACATTTTCCATTATTATAAAAAATATCCCATGGTAATACCCTCCCTTCCGCCCCTCGCTTTCCCCTTTGAAATTCCATTCTCCATCATATCCCCTCCCCATCTCAATCATTCTACTTACATATTTGATTTTTATTTATTTATTTGAGAGTGACAGAGAGAGAGAGAGAGAGAGAATAAGAATGGGCACACCAGGGCCCCCAGCCACTGCATACGAACTCCAGATGCATGTGCCACCTTGTGCATCTGACTTACATGGGTCCTGGGGAATCAAATCTCAAACTGGGATCTTTAGTCTTCATAGGCAAGCGCTTAACCACTAAGCTATCTCTCCAGCCCCAGTTTTTAAAAAAATATTTAATTTATTTATTTGCAAGGAGAAACAGAGAGAAAGAGGCAGATAGAGAGAGAATGAGCACTCCAGGGCCTCCAGCCACTGCAAACAAACCCCAGATGCATGTGCCACCTTGTGCATCTGGCTTTACATGGGTACTGGGGAACGGAACCCAGGTTCTTCAGCTTTGTAGGCAAGTGCCTTAACCACTGAGCAATCTTTCTAACCCCACCACCTCTGTTTTTATGTGGTGCTCAGAACCAAACCCAGGGCTTCATACATGTTAGGCAAGCACTCTACCACCTGAGTTACGTCCCAGTCCTGAAGTTGTTCTTTTGTGGAGTTGTGTCACCACTATCAATATGCCTCCATTTGCTGCTTTATCTTCTTTTCATTAGATGTATGAGCAAGTCCGTAAGAGTTTAGAAATGTGCAGCATCGAGGAGGACATCAAGTATTTTGTGGACCAACGCAAAACTGGGCAGGTTCCACCAGGTGAGTGAGTGGCAACATGGGGAGGGTTGGTGAAGTGATTCCAGTAGTCTTTTTTGTCAGGTGTCCCTAAGGGTGTAAGGGATCTGCTGTGTTAGTCAGCTTGTGGTACTGTTTACTTTATGGCCAGAAGTGAAAGAGGCAGAAACCAGACTCCCATAGTCTCCTTCAAGGGCAGGCCCCCAATGACCTGGAGGTTCATCCTAGGTTATACCTCTTAAAGGTGTCATCACCTCCCAGTAGTGCTAAGCTGGGGACAAGGCCTCTCACATGGGCTTTTGGGAGCCATTTAAGATCCATATTACAGCACCCCTCCCTTCTGCCCTCATTTCCTATGAAGTCTCAGGATAGCCTTGAACTCACAGTGATCCTCCTACCTCTGCTTCTGGAGTGCTGGAATTAAAGGTGTGCACCACCACACCTGGCTAATGTCTTGTTTCTTAATGACTCTCCTAGCACCTATCATGTATGAGAATTTCTACTGCCCCCAGAAGAATGCTGCTCCACCAGGAAAGGCTACAGGGCCCAATTTAGTAAGGTAATAAATAATTGCCATTCATGTGAAGAAACATATTTTAATAAATGTCTCTATTATCATTGTTATAAGACATTCCTTTTTTGTTTTGTTTTGTTTTGTTTTTCAAGGTTGGGTTTCACTCTAGCCCAGGCTGACCTAGAATTCACTATAGAGTCTCAGGGTGGCCTTGAACTCACAGTGATCCTCCTACCTCTGCCTCCCGAGTTGCAGGGATTAAAGGCATGTGCCACCATGCCCGGCAAGGCATTACTTTTTTGTTGTTGTTGTTTTTTCAAGGTAGGGTCTCACTGTAGCCCAGGCTGACCCGGAATTCACTATGGAGTCTCAGGCTGGCCTCAAATTTACAGCAATCCTATCTCTGCCTCCCTAGTGCTGGGATTAAAGTTTATTTTTTATTGACAAATAAAAATTGTACATTTTTATTTGGTTAGGTCTCTAGCTTTTCAGAAATATTATTTTTTGGACATGTTAAATGGATTTTACTAGTCATAGTTCAAGGAGGACAAATATCTTATTTGAGTGTGATCATTCTCATTTGTTTATGAGTACTGTGCCTTTCTATGACCTGTAGAAAGTAGGAGCCAGCGCACTGTGGCCTCCTAATAGGTAGATTTGAGCTACTGATTTTTGTAGGGCTTGTGAGTTAAGAATTTGTACATTGTGTGTGTGTATGTGTATGTGTGTGTGTGTGTGTGTGTGTGTGTGTGTGTTTATGTGTGTTTGAGATAGGCTCTAATCTGTAATCCAGGCTGGCTTGGAACTCACTATGTAGTCCACGCTGGCCTCCAATTTATAGTAATCCTATTTCCTCAGCCTCCTCAGTGCTGGGATTCAGGCATGAGCTATTGCATCCAGCTTACTTTTATTTATTCATTTATTTATTTTTGAGGTAGGCTCTAGCTCTAGTCCAGGCTGACCTGGAATTTATTTATTATGTAGTCTTGGGGCTGTCCTCAAACTCAAGGCAATTCTCCTACCTCTGTCTTCCAAGGGCTGGGATTAAAGGCATGCACCACCCAACCCAGCCCTGTTTACATTTTTAAATGGATAGATAAAATAAAAAAGATACTATTGTGGATGTGAAAATTCTATGAAATTCAGACTTCAGTGTTCGCATAGAAAGGTCTACTGGAAGCCAGACGTGGTGGCACATGCCTTTAATCTCAGTGCTCGGGAGGCAGAGATAGGAGGATTGCTGTGAGTTTGAAGCTACCCTGAGACTGCATAATGAATTCCAAGTCAGCCTGGGCTAGAGTGAGACCGTACGTACCTAAAAAATAAAAAAATAAAAAAAATAAAAGAAAGAGGGAGAAAGGTTTACTGGAGCCTGGAGCACAGCATCAGTGTTTGCTGGGATGCTTCCTAACTAGATGGCTGTGTCCTCACTAGACCTGAGCAGAGAGGTGCAGCGGAGATGAGATGCAGCCGGTTGCCAGTGTTCTGCTCCTAAAAGAAAGGATCCTGAGGCAGAGAAACTTCTGTTTCACATAAAGTCAGCTGGGAGTCCAGCCATCTGAATTGCCCATCTAGATTTTGAAGAGGCAGCGGAGAGCGTTAGGGGGGACTGCAGGCTCATCATCGGCAGTTAAGAAGCATCTAGAACACATCATACGAAGTAGCTGGCAGTTCCCCCATTGAGGTGCGATCTGCTTGGCTTTCCCACTCTAAGCACAAGGTTCTGACGCACAAGAGTTGCAGTTCTTTTCTTGTGAATATTTACATTCTGTGTCTTGATAATTTCATGTGTGTACATTGTATTTTGACCATATTTACCCCTCCCCCACCCAGAGATGGGTAGATCTTGTTCTCACAGCTGAGGTCATAGTCCCGGGAGCCTGCACTGTGGGGAAAGGGCTCTGCTCTCCTGACCACTATGTGTCCTGCCCCTTAGTATCCTATGATGCCTGCTTCTTAGAGTTCAAAGGGTCAGGGCTGCATCTCAGCCTTCTTGACTCTAACACGGAATACAGAGCCAATTACAGTATAATGTGCTTATAGCATGAAGTAGAAAAATTACAAAAATAAAGCCAGGCGTGGTGACCTACGCCTTTAACTCTAGCCCTTGGGAGGCAGAGGTAGGAGGATCGCCATGAGTTTGAGGCCACCCCGAGACTACGTAGTGAATTCCAGGTCAGCTTGAGCTAGAGTGAAACTCTACCTCCAAAAAAATTAAATGAATGAAAATTACAAAAATAATAAGACTTTATCTGAAAGACTTTGGTTTTTGTTTCTTACAGGAGAGGACCTCTCCCAGTTCCTAAAAGTTTACCAGGTAACATCAAGAAAGACCTTTGGAATTCTTAGGTCAGGCTTTCTTTAAGAATGAATATCTAGGATTTCAAAAGAAGAGAAAAGGTTTAGGTAGAATCAATTTCCTAAGAATATGTCTGTATTTGAGTTTTTTTATAATACTGTTTGCTACAGACTGAAATTTCAAGATTAGTGTTCTATATAGCTTATCCACAAGAATTCAGCTACTATACTACCAAAGAAGGGGCTAGAGAGATGGTTCAGTGGGTAATGGTGCTTTTTTGCAAAGCCTTCTGGTCCAGGTTCAATTCTGAAGATGCAAGAAGCACCAATACCAAAAGATGGGCTGAAGACATGGCTTACTGGTTAAGGCACTGGCCTGCAAAGCTTAAGGACCCAGGATGGATTCCCTAGTACCCACATAAAGCCAGATGCCACAAGATAGCACATGCTTCTGGAGTTCATTTGCAGTGGCTGGAGGTCCTGGTGTGCCCATTCTCTCTATCTCCCCCCCTTCCTCTCTCTCTCCAATAAAAATTAATTTTAAAAAGTACTAAAAAAAACTTATGATAATACAGTCTTATCAAAGAAATCATTTAATAGCAGAATTAAGATTTGGTTTCCTTTGGGTTTGAGAGGCATAGAATTGCTAGAAGGTTTAGATTTTGCACAGTATTCATAAAGGAACCTCTCACCACCCTCACCTCATTTTAAATTCTGAACTCTTCCAATACCTCTGAAAGAACCACATATCTCAATAGTAAAAACAAAAAATTAATGTTTTTTATTTACTTATTAGAATAGAGAAATGGGGGAGGCCCTGTTAAGATCTTTAACTACTGAGCCACCTCCTCAGGCCCACATCACAACCTTTAAATGAAATATTTCTATTTATTTTCAATCAGAGAAAGGGAGGGAGAATGGGCATGCTAGGGCCTCTTGCTGCTGCAAACAAACTCCAGATGCATGTGCCATTTTGTGCATCTGGCTTTACATGGGTACTAGGGAATCAAACTCAGACCATCAGGCTTTGCAAGCAAGTGCCTTTAACCACTGAACAGTCTCCCCAGCCCTTAGCGTGCGCACACACACACATGCACACACAGATACTGTAGCAGACAGCTTCAGGTTCACTGAGATGAACTTTCAGACCAGACAAAGTTATGGAGGAAGGGATATTTATTGAAGCTTACAGATCAAGGGGAAATTCCATAATGGCAGAAGAAGCTGGTCTGCCTTCACAGGACCAAGAGAGAGAGAAGCACAAGCCAAAAAGTCAAAAGCCACAGCACACTTCAGGAACTCCAGCTAGGCATACTTTGCATATCTTTAGATCATCACCACACCCAGTGACACTGCCTCCAGCCAGGTGGCTGCAGATGCAAACTACAAACAAATAAAAAACTGGATATATTGCGGGCCATCTATTCAAACCACTACATACACACACACATATACACATATTTATTTATTTGTACACATGTGGGCCTATGTGCATGTGCACAGTAGGGCCTTTTGCGTCTGTAAACAAATTCCTGATTTTTGTGCCACTGTGCATCTGGTTTTACATGGGTTCTGGGGAATTGAATCTTGATGGTCAGGTTTTGCAAGCACTTTTAATTGCTCAGCCATCTCCCCAGCCCCCTCAACATTTTTGCTAGTTGTATTCCCTAGTTTATTACAACATCGTTGAGGACCCATTCACCCTTTTGTCTTCTCTTGTGTCACTTTCAATACTTAACACAGTACTAAGCACATAGTAGGTGCTTCACATACTATTATTTTTGGGCAAAAAAGGTTTACCAGGGGATTGAGAGAAGAGGCAACTTATGCTTATTTGGCAGTTCAATTAAAATTTAATCACTAGGGGCTGGAGAGATGGCTTAGTGGTTAAAGTGCTTACCTGCAAAGCCAAAGGACCCAGGTTCAATTCCCCAGGACCCCATGTAAGCCAGATGCATAAGGTGATGCATGCATCTGGAGTTGGTTCGCAGCAGCTAGAAGCGCTGACACACCCATATTCTCTCTTTTTCTCTCCCTCTCAAATAAATAAATAAAAATATTAAAAAATTAATCACTACAAATGAGTGGCTGAAATTATATAATTGACTCATATGACTTAAATTATCATTTTTAAATACTTTATTTATTATTTATTTATTTATTTGAAAGAGCATATGCGTGAGAGAAAGAGGCAGACAGGGAGAATAGGCACACAAGGGCCTCTAACCACTGCAAAGAACTACCTATGCATGCACCACCTTGTGCATCTCGCTTTATGTGGGTACTAAGGAATTAAACTTGGGTCCTTAGGCTTTGCAGGCAAATGCATTAACTGCTGAGTCATCTCCCCACCCCAATTTAAATGATTTCTTGTTGCCTTATAATCACCACTTCATGTGTGACTTCATTTCTGCCCATCTTTGAGGATGACTTTTCTGTGGATGCTGTCCTCTGAACATGCATTAAAGAGGGCAAAGACATCATAATACTGACATCCAGACTGACAACTGGTTTGTAGTCATGGCTACAAACTGTGGCTTTTGGTGCCAGATATATTCTGTCCTTACAGAATGCTTTGGCTTGAACAGGGGCTATGATCTTGTCAGGGAAAAAAAAGGATTAGCTTCAGGGGCTGGAGAGATGGTTTAGTGGTTAAGGTACTTGCCTGCAAAGCCAAAGGACTTAGGTTCCATTCCCCAGTACCCATATAAAGCCAGAATGCACAAAGTGGTGCATGAATCTGGAGTTCGTTTGCACTGGATGGAGGCCCTGGCACATCCATTCTCTCTACCTGTCTTTCTTCTGTCTCTCTCTGCTTGCAAATAAATGAATAAAAATAGGGTTGGAGGGATTGCTTAGTGGTTAAGGCGTTTGCCTGCAAAGCCAAAGGACCCAGGTTCAATTCCCCAGCACCCACGTAAAACAAATAGACAAAGTGGTGCATGTGTCTGGAGTTCATTTGCAGTGGCTGGAGGCCCTGGCATGCCCATTCTCTCACACTCTCTCTGACTCTCTCAAATAAATAAATAAATAAAGCTTTAAAAAATTAAAGAGGGGAATAAAAAAGAAAAAGATGAGCTTCATTCTATGCCATGTTCTTCCTTTGGCAGATGACCCTGATTACTCGCTGGTCGATAACTACAGCTTGCTCTATCAGTAGCACCCGTGGTAAGATCCTTTCCATCTTCGGGCCATCGAGTTGAGCTTTGACTGGTGATTGCGTTTCCGAAGCCCCTGAAGTCAGTCAGCTCTTGCGCCAGGCCAGCACCGTGGTTCCTTCAGGCTGGATCCCACTAGTGGAAGCTGACTGGGGACCAGTTTGAATAAGGGCATTTCCCATTCATTGCGGACCTACGGACCTACACGTCAGCATTCCCACCATCAGAACACATGTAGTTCTCAGTGTAGTCACTTAACCTTTATTGTGCTAACCCCTCATCTCCCTAACAGGGGATAAGCCAACCCCAAGAAGCCAGTGAACTGGGAAAGTAAATGTAAGAGCTTGCCTAGCACAGGTGAGGCTGTGGATTCAGTTCCCACTGTGAGCCTCAAAAGGACATAGGAACCTAAACGGGAGGCAGTCAATGCAGAGAGCACACTGTGCACATCCCAGGAGTCATGAGGGAGGAGGGGCGGGGTCAACCTGCAGTAGGTTATCACTGCTCTGAACCAGCAAATCACAGACAACTCAGCAGTGCTGACCACTGCTGTACTTGGAACCCGCCCCAAGTCAAAATCAGCCTGTAGAAATGCAAAAGGGAATGCCTCCGAAGCCCAGATAGCAATCTAAATGAAACTCCTTGCGGTGTGGATTTCTTTTATCCTGGATTTTAACTCTGCAGGTATAATATGATATTTTATAAGCAAAGTCTGGAAGGATATATCCCTGAGTAAGTAGTATTGTTATTTTTCAATTTATCCTGCTTTCTGATTTGTCTAAAATGAGTCACCGTAAGGAAAGAGTAAGAGAAAAGCAAAGGAGAACACCGGGTTTGATCTCTACAGACAGACTGTTTTACTTAGAGAAAACAGCGAGGGGCCTCAGCTTTCCCTCGGGATGAAGGCTGAAGCACTGGGCCAGGCTAGGTATAAGTTTATAAGGAGGATCCTAAGGAAAACAGACTGTGTACCAGGTGCGGTTGATAATAAAATTGTAGCTGCTTGTGCCCTTGTTCAGAATCGGCTTCTTCAGCCAGGAATGTCTTAAGGAAGATACTCAGGTGGTCTCTGGTCCTTCAAGGCCAGCTAGCCTAAGGGGAGTACATAAATCAGGGAAGGTGCCAAACTTCTTTATTGCCTACAAGCTTTGGGATAGCTATCAACTCTTTAGTTTGCTTTAGTTTTCAGGGAAGGCTATTAACCCTTCAGCTACTTCTTCCATACAAACCCATTTTCCTGACCTGTGTGCATCTGAGAGTGACAGGAAGTGGGTGGATGAGATGCTAGAGGTCATCAGAGAACTGGATAGTCTCCCTCCTATCCTTCCTGCTTGGCGTTAGTGACATTTAACCAAACAACCAAACAAGTTTTAACAGTACTCCATGGTGATTTCCTACAGTGTTTTAACCACCGAAAAGTGCGGCGAAATTAGCGTAACAAACATTGCTTCAGTCTCTTTGTGACTTAAAGTAATTTGCTGCATAGGACAGGAGCCAAATTATCTTAATTAAATAGAAAGAACTAGTTAGTATCAATTGACATTTAAATGTATGTCCTAAAATTGCTTTAGAAATATATTTAATATGTAAGCAACTTTCCTGGAGGTGACATACCAGGTATAACGTCTGACATACATATAGATTGTATTCTTTGTAACCGGTCATAGTTTCTTCTTCATAAGCTTTCTTTCTCAGGAAGTGGGGCAGAGGCCCTGATTAGAGGCAGAACAGGGGCGTGGTAAGTATATCAGTGATTTAGGATCTGCATCATGATGTAGGTGATGGCTGTGAGGCACCCAGGCATTGACATTCCCATGAGTTGACTTTTTTTTTTTTTTTTTACAAATTTTAAAGTATTTTATTTTTATTTATTTATGAGAGAGAGAGAGAGGAAGGGAGAGAAAGAGAGTGGGTGTTCCAGGGCCGCTAGCCACTGCAAATGAACTCCAGATGCATGTGCCACCATGCGCACCATGAGTTGACTTTTCATTTTTTTAATATTTTATTTTTTTAAATTTAAAAAAAAAATTTATTTGAGAGCGACAGACACAGAGAGAAAGACAGATAGAGGGAGAGGGAGGGAATGGGTGCGCCAGGGCTTCTAGCTTCTGCAAATGAACTCCAGATGCGTGCGCCCCCTTGTGCATCTGGCTAACGTGGGACCTGGGGAACCGAGCCTCGAACCGGGGTCCTTAGGCTTCACAGGCAAGCGCTTAACCACTAAGCCATCTCTCCAGCCCTAAATATTTTATTTATTTGCTAGAGAGAGAGAGAGAGAGAGAGAAAGAAAGAATGGGCATGCCAGGACCTCTGGCCACTGCAAATGAACTCTAGATACATGTGCCACTTTGTGCATCTGGCTTATGTGAGTACTGGGGAATTGAACCTGGTCCTTTGGCCTTGATGGCATGTGCCTTAACTGCTAAGCCATCTCTCCAGCCCTCTTTTCTTAAACCTCTTTCTTGCTGAATAAAGCATATATACTAGTAGCTTACTAACAACACTTGACCTAGAACTCTAGCTCCTTATAGTCCGAGATTCTGATGTGTGAATACCACATATCAGTGCCTATATATTGACTTGAGTAGTCTTCCTCAACTTACATAATTTTAATGTCCTGTACTAGCTTGATGAATAGGGAGAGGCTCAACATGTATACACATCATTGATTCATTTTAGAGTTTTAAAGAAAGGACCTGGTTTAGGTAACTTAGTTAAGCAATTTATTACAATATTTAAGATGTCTGAATGTGCCTTTAGAATTGAACTCTAAACAGCAGGATGTAGGAATTTGTGATTTGTTCTGCAGTTGTTAGTTTTTTTATTAAGATTTTTATTTATTTATTTGAGACAGAGAAAGGAAGAGAGAGAGATAAACAGAGAGTTAGAATGGGAGCATCAGGGCCTCCAGCTCCTGCAAATGAACTCCAGACTCATGGGCCACCTTGTGCCTCTGGTTTACGTGGGTCCTGGGGAATTGAACCTGGGTCCTTAGGCTTTGCAGACAAGTCCCTTAACCACTAAACCACCTCTCCAGCCCTGCAGTTATTAGTTTTTTAGAGCCAATTATTGGTTATAATTCTGACATATTTAATAACGGCTGATTGCAATTTTTGAATTAAAATGTATATAAACATATAAGTCCATGCATTATTTGCCACCAAGCATGTCCATGATCATAACAGTCCATCTCTCATCCGTTGGAGTCTGTTCCTCAGCATTTATTTTCTGCAGTCAGACTTTATTGAATGCACTTCCAGGGTAGGAGCTGGTGACAACATAAGTAAGTCATTCAAGTGGAATATCTTTTTTGCTGTTTTCTTTCAGAGAGAAAGCTTTTCCCAGCTAGTGCTTCTGTGGCATGGAAAGAGGCACGGGAGCAGCAGAATCCTGTCAATCATGAAGACTGATGTGAACCCTTATTGTAATTTTTTTTGATATTTTAAATTTACAGTAGACATTTTGCTGAACTTAACTAAGTAGAGTTCTGAAATTTGTTGGTAAAGTTTACACATTACCCGAGGCTGAAGAATTATTCTTTCCTGCTCAGTTACTAAAGCCAGGAAAGGTGTTTCCTCCCCGAGATGCGGGATGTCTCTGGATTCCCTGCATTGGTTTTTGAGGAGGGCAGACGTGGTGGCGGAGGAGGCGAGCTGTCAGTTTGGCAGATGCTCCTTGGGCTGTAGGAAGCATGGCTATGCAGTGTTTACAGTGACACCCCCTCCCAGAGACACTGAGATTTAAATTTACCTTCCTTTTTGCCTAGAGGACCTAGAAGCTACCTGATCAAACTTGCTCAAGAGCCACAAGTGTGAAATCAATTTCTTTACAGTTCTTTCAGCTGATTAGAGACAGAAGTAGATGTAGAGTATGGATGAGTTCATTCCACCTCACCCTTGAGGAGGCTATGATGTTAATGCTAAAGTTGAAACACACACACACACACACACACACACACACACACACACACACACACACAGAGCCTGGTCATTTTTTGTTGTTTGTTTTTTGAGGTAGGGTCTCACTCTGGCCCAGGCTGACCTGGAATTCACTATGTAATCTCAGGCTGGCCTTGAACTTACAATGATCCTCTTACCTCTTCCTCTTGAGTGCTGGCATTAAAGGCATATACCACCATGCCTAGCTATATATATATTTTTTCATTTGGGAAAAATTACTAGGATTTAAATGTCAAAACTGCTGTACATTGAACTACAGAGCATATTTCATCTAATCTAAGAAGCCATTGTTTGTAAATAGCCTTTAGTTCATGTACCACTAAGGAGGTATGGTGGAGGGGTTACCAATTAACTTGTGGCAGGCCATAGATGGCCACTTTCATTTGAGAATGAGACAGTATATCCGGGCGTGGTGGCATACTCCTTTAATCCCAGCACTCAGGAGGCAGAGGTAGTCTGCACCATGTCTGGACCATGAGTTCAAAGCCACCCTGAGACTCCATAGTGAATTCCAGGTCAGTCTAGGCCAGAGTGAGACCCTACCTCGAAAAACCAAAAAAAAAAAAAAAAAAAAAAAAAAGAATGAGACAGTAAAGTGTGAAGCAAAGATCTTAGAATCAAAGAAATGTGGTATTTTGAGTATTCCAGAAGAGAATTCTGAGTTTCGAAGCCAATTTTCAGTCCTGGGTCATCATAGAAAATCTTCCCCTTGCTAGACTCTGGAATCTTTCACAAGGACATTCTTATTCTGTCACAAATATTTGGATCTTTCTTTGTTGCCCACGAACAGCAAGGAGATGGCACACATTTTGTATAATACTCACACCTGCGAAAATGGTATGTTTTATTTCTAAATGAATCACAATGGTACACTTACTCATTTGGGATGTTACAAAGGTCTTTGTCACCATAAAGAACAAATGCTTTCCTGTCCTGCTTAGTGCAATAGCTTCCCCAAGACTACGGGCAAATTGATTAAAAGAAGATCAGAAGCTAGACATGGTGGTGCATTCTGATAATTCTGAAGGCTGATGCAGGAGGGTTTCGAGTTTGATGTCAAGCCTGGGCTATTAGTAAGCCCAAATCTAAAAAAAAAAAAAAAACCCAAAATATAAAAATATAAAAAATGAGAAGATTATTTCCCCACTTCAATACAGGGAGGTACTGAATGTGGCAGCCTCTTGTCATGACAGGAAATTTGCATTAGTTGACATCCTTTTAAGAAACTAAGGTTTGCAAAGGGCCATTGACTTCCCCAAACTGAACAGGCTCAAAAAAGTTTTCTTTTGCACTCAGAACATTCTATTTTAAGTATATTATTTATTGTTGGCAAGTCCTCAGGGATTTCACATTTCTGTCTGTATGGCTTATGTAGAAGTGTTTCTCGAGTGGGAAATGATATTTGTATGTTATTACTGTTCTTTCAGTTTTATCTGAAGCAAAATAAAGGTTCTTGGTGATTTGTGATTTATCTTGCATTGTGTGCTTGTGTTGTGTGTGTGTAGTCTGTGTGGGATGATGTGTAATGTGTTAGGTGTGTGCAGATGCATGTGCCCTATGCATGTGTGGAGGCCAGTGTACTTCCATTTCCTTGAGATAGAGTCTGTCCTGTCTCTGTCCCCCACAGAACTAGGGTTATGGAGCTGTGGGTCTCAGTGATTCTCCACTCTGCACCCCGCTGGCCTGGAGTTATAGCTGCATCAGATGCATGAATATGATGAATGTGCCCAGCTTTTTATTTTCCCAAGGTAGGATCTCACTCTAGCCCAGGCTGACCTGGAATTCACCATATAGTCTCAAGGTGGCCTTGAACTCATGGTGATCCTCCTACCTCTGCCTCCTGAGTGCTGGGAAGGTGTGTGCCACCATACCTGGCTTGCCTAGCTTTTTATATAGGTGCTAGGGAATCAAACTCAGGTGGTCTCAGACTTGCTTAGGCCTTCGTACTTAAGCAATAAGAACTCTTAATTCTAAACTAACTCCCCAGTTCTTAGTTTGCATTTTTTTTTTTAAAAAAAACTTTTTATTTATTTGCTACAGAGAGAGGAAGAGGCAGGGAAAAAGAGAATGAGAGGGAGAGAGAGAGAGAGAGAGAGAGGAGGGGGAGAACAAGTGTACCAGGGACTACAGCTGCTGCAAATGAACTCTAGAGGCATACACCACCCTGTACATCCACCTTATGTAGGTCCTGGGAATCAAACCTGGGTCCTTAGGCTTTGCAGGGAAGCGCCTTAATCACTAAACAATCTAGTTTGCATTTTTTTATGTTAAACATGTTTCTTCTGAGCTTTATTTAACCCTTTTTCCAATTTATACTTTTTGGACTGCAGAAAAAAAAAATGCTTGTCAGGGAGGCTAAGTGGAGATGGTAGCATAATACTTCCCTATAATCTTTCTCAGGTCAATTGCAGTATTTCTCTGCAAGGCACTGTCCCACTACTGGACTAGGTTGTATCCCACTTATTTATTTTAAATATTTATTTTACTTATTTATTTGAGAGAGATAGGGAAAATGGGTATGCCAGGGCCTCTAGCCACTGCAAACAAACTTCAGACACATACACCACCTTGTGCATCTGGTTTACATGGGTCCTGGGGAATTGAACCTGGGTCCTTTGGTTCTATAGGGAAGTTTCTCAACCACTAAGCTATCTCTCCAGCCCTATTCTTTTTTTTTTAATTAATTAATTTATTTATTTGAGAGCGACAGACACAGAGAGAAAGACAAATAGAGGGAGAGAGAGAGAATGGGCGCGCCAGGGCTTCCAGCCTCTGCAAACGAACTCCAGATGCGTGCGCCCACTTGTGCATCTGGCTAACGTGGGACCTGGGGAACCGAGCCTCGAACCGGGGTCCTTAGGCTTCACAGGCAAGCGCTTAACCGCTAAGCCATCTCTCCAGCCCTCTTTTTTTTTTTTTGAGGTAGAGTTTCACTCTAGCTCAGGCTGACCTGGAATTCACCTTGTAGTCTCAGGGCGGCCTTGAACTCATAGCGATCCTTCTACTTCTGCCTCCTGAGTGCTGGGATTAAAGGAGTGCACCATCACACCTGGCTCCAGCCCTGTTCTTTAAAAAAATATTTTTATTTATTTTTGTTGGGTCGGGGGAGGGCAAGCATGGGCACACCAGGGCCTCCTGACACTGCAAACCAACTCCAGATTGCATAGACCACTTAATGCATCTGGCTTTACATGGATACTGGGGAACTGAACCCCAAGACCCCCAAGCTTTACACACAGACACCTTTAACTTCTAAATCATCTCTCCAGCCCTTTTACTTTACTCTTGAAATAAATTGTTCAAGGTCTGTTTTCCCACTGGACAGTAAGCTCCAAGACAGTAGGGCTGTCTTCTATCCTTTCCTCTGCTATTGTCAGCCCCTGACACATAGTAGTGAATTTTTAAACCTAGGGATGGAGAGATGACTTAGCAGTTAAGGGTGCTTGCTTGTGAAGCCAAAGGACCCAGGTTCTACTCCCTAAAACCCACATAAGCCAGATACACAAGGTGACACATGTGCACAAGGTCATGCATGTGTACAAGGTGGCACATGTCTGTGGCTAGAGGCCTTCGTGCACCAATTCTCTCTCTCTTATAAAAAATTTAGAAATATATTAAAATTTTATAAAGGTGAGCGTGGTGGCACATGTCTTTAATCCCCCACTCAGGAGGCAAAGGTAGGAGGATTACAGTGAGTTCAAGGCAGCCTGAGACTACATAGTGAATTCCAGGTCAGTCTGGGCTAGAGCGAGGCCCTACTCAAAAAAAAAAAAAACCACAAAAAACCCCCCAAATCCCAAAAGACTATTAGTAAGCTGGGCATTGTGGCACATGCTTGGCAGAGTCAAGAGGATTGCCAAAAGTTCAAGACAAGCCTGATCTACATAACACGTTCCAGACAGTGCTGCTCTTTCTCTCTCTCCTGCTCTCCAAAACAGCTACAGAAACACTTGAAAGGGGAGTGTAAAGGGAGTGAAGCAGGACAAGTATGTGTGTTAAATTTAGGGAATATGAATAACTAGGTATGATGGTACATGCCTATAATCCCAGCACTCAGAAAGCTGAGGTCAGAGGATCATTAGTTTTGAGGCCAGCCTGGGCTCCATAATAAGACTATGTCTCAAAAACAAGACTAACATCTCCCTCCCCCCACAACACATTTTAGGAGGTAGAGATGTAGCTAAGTGTTACAGTACTTGCCTAACACACATGGCCTTGGGTTCAATTCTAAGCATCACACAAAAATTTTATAGAGTGTTGGTATATTAATTATGGTCCTACCAGAAGTAGATTAAAAAATAATGATGGCTGGGCTGGAGAGATGGCTAAGCGGTTAAGCGCTTACCTGTGAAGCCTAAGGATTCCAGTTTGAGGCTCAATTCCCCAGGACCCACGTAAGCCAGATGCAAAAGGTGGCACATGCATCTGGAGTTCGTTTGCAGTGGCTGGAGGCCCTGGCACGCCCATTCTCTCTCAGACTTTCTCCCTCTGTCTGTGTGTGGCTCTCAAATAAATAAATAAAAATTTAAAAATGTAATAATGGGCTGGAGAGATGGATAAGCTGTTAAGGTGCTTGTCTACAAAGCCAAAGGACCCAGGTTCGATTCTCTAGGACCTATTTAAGCCAGATGCACAAGGTGGTGCATGTGTCTGGAGTTCGTTTGCAGTGGCTGGAGGCCCTGGCACACCCAATCTCTCCATCCCTCAAATAATTAAAAAAATTTTTAAATAAAAAATAATGACTTGATGGGACTGGAGAGAGAGCTCAGCAGTTAAGGTACTTGCCTGCAAAGCCTAATGACTCAGGTTCAATTCCACAGTAACCACATAAAGCCAGATATACAAAGTGGCACATGTGTCTGGAGTTTGCAGTGATTAGAAGCTTTGGTGTAACCGTTCTTCCTCTCTCTCTGCTTGCTAAAAATAAATAAATAATTAAAATAATGATTTGAGTACAAGTACTTTTTTGGGGATTGTTTTGGCTTTCCAAACTTCAGTCTGGAGTTGCTTCAAAAATTGCAGCAAGGGGGCTGGAGAGATGGCTTAGTGGTTAAGCGCTTGCCTGTGAAGCCTAAGGACCCCGGTTCGAGGCTCGGTTCCCCAGGTCCCACGTTAGCCAGATGCACAAGGGGGCGCACGCGTCTGGAGTTTGTTTGCAGAGGCTGGAAGCCCTGGCACGCCCATTCTCTCTCTCTCCCTCTATCTGTCTTTCTCTCTGTGTCTGTCGCTCTCAAATAAATAAAAAAATAAAAATTAAAAACAACAACAACAACAACAACAACAAGAAAACTATGTATCACCAAGCAAGCCATCCAGTGGGCAACTGGAATCTGATCTCGAAGGGGGACTCCCCTGCTCACTGGCTGAAGGCAGTTTCTGGAAAGCATTACTTCTTCACCCTCTGGCTGCCTCGAATGGTGGCAGAGTTGGACCCAGAAGTCTGAGTTATCAGGTCAGACAAAGTTCCTGGTGGTTGGAAGCTGGAGTGGTGCTTAAGGAAACGCTAGGTCACCGAGGGACGGTGGCTGGGACACTGGCAATGTGTGGCCCCTGCATAGCTCAGGTACATCTGTGCCCATCTCAACTTGGCTCTATTCTTCCTCTCAATTCTCCCAAGCAAATACACACATGCCTGACAAAAACTGGAAGCCTAATAATAACCCATTTTGGTCTGAATTATTCTAAGTCCATCATTGATATTCATCACCTTCTTCTGTCACTCTGTGCCTGTCACCACTGAATTCCTGAACCCCAGTGTTGGAACCTTGGTGCTGTGTCTGGAGGTAGGGTCTTCAAAGAGGCCCTGGGTATGCCCCAATCCAATATGCCTGGAGTCTTTAGAAGAAGAGATGCCAGGGCTGTGGGTTCCCAGAAGCTGAGCAGATACATAGGCAACAGGAGAGTACCTATGTCCAAGCCAAGGAGAGAGGCCTTAGAGGAAATCACCCCAGCTGGCACGTTGACCTCCTTGTTTTTAGACTTCCTTCTTCCAGAACTATGAGAAAACAAATTTCGGTCATTTAAGACACCCAAGTTTGTTATGGCAATCTTAGAAAACTAATATATTCTAAATCAAAATATTATGTTGGATGGGCTTGGTGGCCCACCCCATGCTGAGGCAAGAAGTGGAGGCCAGGCTGGTCTATCTGACAAGACCCGGTCACAAAATCAAATCATGTTATATTCTGTAAATGTAATATTTGTTTGTCAATTAAAATGGGTGAGTTAATGAATAAAAGACAAAAGGAAAGTAACACACACACACACATCTTTAGCTGGGCACACGTTTATGGCTCATACCTATAATCCCTGCACTTAGGTGGCTGAGAAGGGAGGATCACCATGAATTTGTGGCCAGCTTGGGTTTCAGGTCAACCTGGAAAAGAGTTAAATCCTGCCTCAAAGACTACCACTACAAGCTGGGCATAATGGCATATACCTTTAATTCCAGCACTTGGGAGGCAGGGGTAGAAGGAATGCCATAAGTTTGAGGCCACCCTGAGACTACATAGTAAATTCCAGGTCAGCTTGGGCTACAGTGAAACCCTCCCTCAAAAAAAAAAAAAAAAAAAAAAAAAAATATATATATATATATATATATATATATATATATATATATATATATCCCACCTCAGCCATCACTACAACAAATACACATACATTTAAATTTTTTTACTTATTTGCAAGCCAAGAGACAGAGAGGAAGAGAGAGAGAGAGAGAGAGAGAGAGAGAGAGAGAGGGAGAGAGAGAGAGGGAGAGAAAAGACAGAGAATGAGAATAGTCACACCAGAGTCTCTTACTACTGCAAATGAACTCCAGACATATGAGCCACTTTGTGCATCTGGATTTACATGGGTACTGGGGAATTTAACCCAGGCCATTAGGCTTTGCAAGCAAGTGCCTTTAACCAGTGAGCCGTCTCTCCAGCCCAAAAATTGTTTCTTGATGAGCAAAACAAATCTTATTCTCTGTTTGGATAAAATAGATACATACATACATATATATATGTGTGTGTGTGTGTGTATAGATATATATATAGATATATACACACACACATACGTGTGTGTGTGCATGTGCTTTAACACAACGAACATACATGTATCTCTGATTATGTGCCATAGATATGTATGTGTATGTATACATTTATCTGCATATATATCACATAAAATTAGAAATATAATAATTATATATTGTATACTTAATGTATGATTAATATATTCACTCACAGGCACATGATCAGAGATACATGTGTCTGTTGTGTTAAAATTTCATGGAGGTGGGGATTGGGGAGATGGCTTAGTGGTTAAGGCGTTTGCCTGCAAAGCCAAAGGATCCTGGTTCAACTCTCCAGGACCCACTTAAACCAGATGCACAAGGGGGCGCATGCTTCTGGAGTTCCTTCGCAGTGGTTGGAGGCCCTGGAATGCCCATTCTCTCTCTCTCTCTCTCTTTCAAATAAATAAATAAATAACTATAGTTTAACATATTTGTGCATCTGGCTTACATGGGTGCTGGGGAATTGAATGGAGGTCAATTGGCTTTGCAAGCAAACACCTTAACCACTAAGCCAGTTCTCCAGCCCAATAAAAAGTATTTAAAAAAATTTCATGGGGATGGCAATTGGGGAAAAAAAGTGTCTAAGAGACCTGGTAAGGAAGTGGTAATGCAAAGCAAGTAGAGGCCCTTTGTATCCAGGAGCACAGCAAACACGGCGACTACCGGCCCTAGGCTGTGCGCGCTCTGGCCAGCCCCGACGCCTTTGCACGCGCCCAGGGCAGTAACGCCCGGGCCCGCGCCGCGCTGCCCGCTGCGCCGCCTCTGGACCAGGACGCGAACCGTTCGGCCCACCCGGCGGCAGAAACGGTCTTGATGTGACTGCAGCCCACCGCCAGTGGGCCGTGTCCACCGAGCAGCTTTCCGGGCTTTGGTCAAAAAAAAAAAAAAAAAAAAAGACTGCTTGGGGAAGACCTTGACGATTTAAGTGTACCGTGAGTTGCCGAACCCTAATATGAGGATATCTTTGTGATAACTGAGCAATTTAGAATGGAGCACAAAGGCTTCCTTAAAACAAGAAGAGCAGAGGGAAAAAATATGAATTTGCTGTATAAAAAAAATTAAGGAACAGTCCAGAGCAAAAGGAAGAACAATAGAATAAAGAAACTTGAGATCAAACCAAACATAGCTTGGCTGCAGTACTGGGGACTGAATGTGGAAGTGAAGACTGGAGAATAATTTCAGTCAGAGGCTCACAGTTGAGATGGCCTTGTGATGTAGAAGAGTTTTGACCCTTTTTTAAAAAAAAAATTTTTTTTTTTTTTTTTTGAGGTAGGGTGTCACTCTAGCCCAGGCTGACCTGGAATTCACTATGTGGTCAGGGTGGCCTCAATCTCCCTGCAATCCTCCTACCCCTGCCTCCCAAGTGCCCGGATTAAAGGCATGGGCCCCCAGGACTGGCCGAGGCTTGGACTTTTGAAGAGGATTGGAACTGTGAGACTAGGGCCACCTTCCAAGTTGGACTGAACAGGCTTTGGGTAAGGAAGGCAAGCAACCTACCAGATGAGCGACATCCTTGTCCCCAGCTTGCATTTTGCATTATGAGATGGTCATGAACCTTTTGGCTGGTAGGGCCAGACTGTTAATAATGCTTCAAGTTGCAAGGAACAGCTGGGACAGGATACAAAGGTTGTATAATGTGCTGAGAAGATGCAAGATTACATACAAAATAAGTCGAGCAGATGAAGAATGGGAGGCTAGTGGAGGTCAAGACCAAAGTTTGCCTGGAGTCACAGCAGAAAAGGTCTTCACAATGTAGCACTCTCAATATATAAGACCTGGCCCAGAGTGCACTACTATTGGATATCTTGGTAGTAGAATCTTCATTGCCAGAAGTTTCCCAGAAAGAGTTCAAGAGAAAACTTAAATGTCCCTACCTTAAACCGAAGGCCTGTGACTGAGGCCATGCAGAGCTATGAGACCAGGGTTTGCGGATTAACTCCAGTCACACGGCCCTACGCGCAATCAGATGAAGCATGCTCAGCGTGACAGCACGTGTGGAGAAGGAAACAAAGTGGATCACCTTCGGGCATCATGATGCTATTTAAAAAGTTTCTACAAAAGACGTTCTTATCTCCAGGCAAATTGCAGAATACGTTGCTGCCTTCATCAGGTTTAGTGGGGTCACGGACGATCGGTGAGGTGACGACAAAGGTGACTGTAGAGACCAGCTTGGTACTCACGCCTCCTGCATGGAATTCACATGGGGCGGGTCTTACCTCACTTTGCTGTACTGCTAGGAGGAGGCCTCTGGGCTGGACATACTGAGCACATGGCAGTCTGGTCTTCTCGTGTGGCTCCTGACTGCAGCCCCTTGAGCCTGTGTCTGGCCAGTACCCCATAGGATGGCACCAGGATCCTTGAATCTCAAGGTCCTCTGGGTCTCCACCAAAAATGCCGAGAGACGAGACAAGTAGACTTTCTCAGTGACTTTGTAACGTACGTGACATGGACGTGACTGGTCGTCCTGACGGAAAACAGCTGTCCACGGTGACTCCTCCTGATTGTCTGAACTTTTGATTCCTTTCTCCAACAGCTCTCCTTTTGTCCTCTCCGACCTCCCAGCCTCTGATAACCATCACTCTATTCTCTATTTCTCATTGAACTTCCGTTCCAAGGTGATTTGTCTCTGTGTGAAGTAGCGTGACTTCATTACCCCGGTGTGTAGACATATCTACACATCACATTGGATCCTATTCATGGGAACACTTAGGGGTTTGTCCACTGAAAGGCGCGTGCATCTCTACTCCATTTGTTTCTCCTATTCCCTTTCATGGGAGCAATTTGACTGTTAAGCCGGGGAGGGGTCCTTTGATGCATGCAGCAACATATTCTGCACACAAAGCCAAAAAGCCTGTGCAGGCCCTGGCAGCGTTTCCTCTTGTCAAGGTGGAGTTGCCCGCTATGGCGGGGTTTCTCTTCTCCTGGGGTTCTCTGTGAGGACAGTCTGCTTTTCGTCTCCTGTCCACTACACACACAGGAGGTGCTGGGGACACTACTGTATTGCTCTGGGGTCAGAGGTGGGGTGCGTACAGACCGGGAGTGGGTGTCTTTTCCAGGCTACAGAGAGAAATGGTTGGCAAGGGACTCTTCTGAAAACCTTCTGACCTGTGGGCTCTTGTGATTTGGCCACTGGCACTTATGTAAGTACAAGGCTAGGAAGGGATAAAGGCCAGGCTCACTGGCTCACCGTTTTTAGTGGGGGAGCAAAGGTGGCAGGACTGAAAAAGATGTGACCTCCGCATTTATTGGCAGAAATTAAATGGTGCATTCTTCTTTCTGGTGGGCGTGGCTTCGTAGCATGAGGTAGGTCACTGTCTGTGACCGCACTGAATTTCCTTCTCAACCACGAGTAGTGGGTGTTAGCCCTTTGTGTACACAGTTTTCAAAACTGTAAAGTTCAAGTTTGGAGTGAGTGGCTTAACCAGGTTGATGGGGCACATATTCCCTCATTAAGCCATGAATGCTTCAAGATGTGCTCTAGAGCTGCCCTCGGGCTGCGGTTAATGTTCAGTAGCTGAGTCATTATCTTTGGCAATTTAGCCAAAAGGTGAGATTGTGTCTGTCCTTCCCTTCATAATCTGCTACTGTAGCTATGGTAGGGTGCTTGCCTGTGACTCTCAGGTGTCACATAAACCCCCAAGTTCTAAATATCTCCTATACGCACGTCTAGCTGTAAATGGTGATCCTATTGCCAAGTCAGAAATGTTGATGTTTGGTGTCCAGTAGAACCAAATGTATGACAACAAAGCAGGCCTCACACACCTCGTCTGAACACTACACAGGCTTCCTCCTCCAGGTGGCCATTCTTTCAGGATGAGTTGCTGTAGTTCCCCTCTGCCTCTCAGCTCCATTTTTCCAGTGTGAAGCAGACAGAATTCACATTCTGGATGTTCTGAAACAATTTGATATATCTGCATATTCCAAAACCTTCACAGTGTCCATTCTGATGAAGTGAAATGGTACGTTGGTCCTCCACTTTGCAGGGCTTTCACGGCCACATGGCCCCCAGGAAGCAGCGCTGGCCTAATTGCAGCCGGGCGGAGCTGCCTTTGGCAAAGGTTTTTTAGCACCTCACCCTGTGCTGCGAGGACTGCCCTTTCTGATGATCTCAGTCAGTCACAGTACCATTGCCTTACCAGTTTAGGTAATTCATTGTAGAAAGCATTTCTAATTGTTGATGCTGAGTTAGTAAAAAAAGAGAAAAGGAATGCGGGGAGACAGCGTGGTGATTAAAGGCCCCTGCCTGCCAAGCCTCCTGGCCCAGATTCACTTCTCTAGTATCCCTGTAAAGCCTAATGCAAAAAGGGTGCCAAGCATCTACCATTTGCAGTGGCAAGAGACCCTTGTGTGACACACACACACACACACACACACACACACAGCATATAAATTATTAAGAAAAAAGGAAAACTTAATTTTTTAATTAGTTTATATTTTATAATTAACAACTTGCATGATTGTAAAACAATATCCTATGGTGATTCCCTCCCTCCCCCCGACTTTCCCCTTTGAAACTCCATTCTCCATCATATCCCCTCCCCGTCTCAAGGAGTCTGTCTTTTATTTTGATGTCATGGTCTTTCCCTCCTCTTATGATGGTCTTGTGTAGGTAGTGTCAGGCACTGTGAGGTCATGGATATCCAGGCCATTTGGTGTCTGGAAGAGCATGTTGTAAGGAGTCCTACCCTTCTGTTGGCTCTTACATTATTTCCATTTTTCTTTTTTTGTTGTTTTTTCAAGGTAGAGTCTCACTCTAGCCCAGGCTGACCTGGAATTCACTATGTAGTCTCAGGCTGGCCTTGAACTCACATAAATCCTCCAACCTCAGCCTCCCAAGTGACAGGATTAAAGGCATGTGACACCACACCTAGCCTTTCTTTTTCTTTTTAATGAGAAAAATGAAAGCAATAAGCAAAACTAAGAACACTGGCTAACAAGCCAGCTATGTGTCAGTCTAATGAGTGATGTATCACCACTTACAGCCTCCTCACACTACACAGCCAGAAGTCCAGCTCAAGTGGGGGCCACACGCTGATGGTGTTTGCATTTCTCTCCCAGTGGCTCCTTTTGAGGTCAAGGCAAGAACTGGATCAATGACGGCTGGAAATAACTGATGATGTTTGTCATACCTTTGGTTCTTAAGAAAAATTTTCACCCTAATTAATAATGATTACAAAATTTATAATATTCAACCCCGAAGCCTTTTCTTCACTTCTCCATGGAGATTAATATTTACTTATTTACAAATTAAAGTCAGTCTGGGGAGATGGCTCCGTGGCTAAAGATGCTTGCTTGTAAACCTTGCCAGTCTGGATTTGAGTCTCTAGTACACACATAAAACCAGATGTAAAAAGTGTGCATTCATTTAGAGTTTTCTTTGCAGTGGCAACGGGCCCTAGTACACCCTCCTCCTCTCCTGTGTGTGCAAATAAATGAAAATAATTTTTACAAGTTAAAGTCAGTATTGGTCTTTTTATTTCAAACTCTTGACTCTGAAGGAGCTCAAATGTATAGTTCAAAGACATTCCAATCCAAATAACTTGTGTAAAAGGGAAGGTAGCACCTCACTGAATTCCTGCCACTATAGTAAAACTCTCTGTTCCCTAAAACTCCATGGGGACACATTAAGAATATCTATAGGGGGGGTGGGGAGGGAGGGAATTACCATGGGATATATTTTGTAATCATGGAAAATGTTAATAAAAATTAAAAAAATATTCATACAATAAATAAGTAAATAAAAAAAAGAATATCTATAGGGGGACTGGGGAAATGGCTTAGTGGTTACAGCATTTGCCTGTAAAGCCTAAGGACCTGGGTCTGATTCCCCAGGACCCACGTAAGCCAGATGCACAAGGGAGCACATGTGTCTGTAGTCTATCTGTCTCTTTCTCTCTCATGAATAAGTAATTAAAATATTTGCCAGGCATGGTATTCCCATAAAGCCTAATGCAAAAAGGGTGAAATTCCTTCTCAACCAAGAGTAGTGGGTGTTAGCCCTTTGTGCACACAGTTTTCAAATCTGTAAAGTTCAAGTTTGGAGTGAGTGGCACATGGTGGCACACACCTTTAATCTCAGCACTCGGAAGGCAGAGGTAGGAGGATCACCATGAGTTCAAGGCCACCCTAAGACTACATAGTGAATTCCAGGTCAGCGTGAGCTAGAGTGAAACCCTACCTCAGAAAACAAAAAAACAAAAAAATAAAGAATATCTATATGGGGCTGTGGGGATGGCTTAGCGGTTTAAGGCGTTTGCTTGCAAAGCTAAAGGACCTGGGTTCTATTCCCCAGGACCCACATAAGCCAGATGCACAATGGGGCACATGCATCTGGAGTTCGTTTGCAGTAGCTGGAGGTCCTGATGCATCCATTCTCTCACTCTTTCTCCCTCTTTCTCTGTCAAATAAATAAATAAATAAATAAAAATTGTAGATTGTGACTATAAAAAAAATATCTATAGGGCTGAGAGAAAGAGAATTTCAATCCTCTCCTAACCATAATATTCTCAGATGTCTCATCAGAGACCTTACCAATAAGAAGGCAGTGGGTTTAATATACTGAAACTGATGAAAGATAAGACCAGCAACTAAGAGTCCTGCCGCTGACACTGAGAAATGCAGTGGGAGCTGAGCTGGAAACCTCCCGCCTGTAGACTAGCTGCCATAATGCTGGAAAGAGCTATGCTGCCTGTTGGGGAACAGTCCTCAATGGTCTTCACCAGCAGTGGAGCCTGCAAGCTGTCAAGCTGGCCATCCGGGCTAACTGTCCCAACTGGTGTGATGGTGGTATGTCTGTTATGGGGGAAACCAACTGCTCTTTGATTGGATTTGAGGCCTTCTCCCAGGATGGAATTCCTGCCTGGTTCTGAAAACCTAATCAAAATACTATGGTTGCTGAGCTGAAGCCACCTTGTGCATCTGGCTTACACTGGTATTGGAGAATTGAACCTGGGTCCTCAGGCTTTGAAGGCAAGTGCCTTTAACTTCTAGCCATCTCTCAAGCCCCAGAATATCTATTTTTATTGTGAAAGCATTAAGCTTTAATAGATTGTTTTCTTTGCTTAAAAAAAAAAAAAAAACAAAACTGTTGTCAGGCTGGAGAGATGACTTAGTGGTTAAGCGCTTGCTTGTGAAGCCCAAGGATCCCGGCTCAAGGCTTGATTCCCCAGGACCCATGTTAGCCAGATGTGCAAGGAGGCACATGTGTCTGGAGTTCGTTTGCAGTGGCTGGAGGCCCTGGCATGCCCATTTGCTCTCTCTCTTTCTCTCTGCCTCTTTCTCTGTCTGTTGCTCTCAAATAAATAAAATAAAGAAAAAAAAATTAAAAAAATCCCTCTTGTCTGGGCTGGAGAGATGGCATAGAGGTTAAGGCCCTTGCCTGTGTAGGAAAAAAACCCCGCAGGGGGCCCCCACGCTCTGCCCGGATAAGGCGACACCCCAAATCACTCACGAGAAGCGGTCTTGATGCAAACTGCAAGAGGATTTTTTGTGCGCTGGGGCCCACAGTCGTACACCTCACAGGGGTAGAGGACTGCAGAGCCCCGAATGCAGGCACAGGACAGTTTTTATAGGGTTTCTAACAAAGCCTGTGCCTTAGACCAATCATTTTCTAATATTAGGAGCCCCGCAGGGTGTTAGCCAGTCAGTTGGTGCCACCCCATAGTTTCTAAGCCAATTAGTTTATGACCTTGGTGGTCAGCATTTGCGCAGGTCCTTGGGTGGGAGTAGCAGAGTGTGGTTCCAGTCTCCTATGACCTTGGAGGTCAGCACTTGTGTAATTCCTTAGGTGGGGGTAGCAGAGTGTGGTATCAGTCTCCTATGACCTTGGTGGTCTGAGGCAGGCTGCTACAGCTTATGGTGCGAGCTACTAAGGCTAACAGTGTGGGCTATTAAGGCTTATAGTGTAAGGCTTATAGTGCAGGCTATTTACAGAAACCAAATAAGTGGTTCACTTCATTACTCATTTCCCATCCTTGAGGGCTATCTCATGCCCTTTTACCTAGTTTTATATTAGGAGTGGGCTCTGATATAATGAGAAGAGGGATTCTTTACTTGCTTCCAACAGAGAGTAAAGCCTGGAGTTTGAGGTATGCAGGGAGCTCGCTTAAGCTCCCCTTGGAGCGTGATAGTATTTCTGAGCTTCTGAATTCTTGGGCCTTTCACCTGCAAAGCCAAAGGACCCAGGTTTGATGCTTCAGTACCCATATACGCCAGATGCACAAGGTGACACATGTGTCTGGAGTTCATTTGCAGTGGCTAGAGGCCTTGGTATGCCTTGCTCTCTTTCTCTCTCAAATAAATAAAATATAAAAAGCTGTAATAAAAATTTGTTGTCTGAGTTAAACCTATTCAACAAAAATGCCATAAAATTATACAGATCACCTAAATCATCATCAAAAAAGGGGGGTGTTGGAGAAATGGCTTAGCAGTTAAGACATTTGTCTGCAAAATCAAAGGACCTCAGCTCAATTCCCCAAGACCCGTGCAAGCCAGATGCACAAGGTGGTGCATGTGTCTGGAGTTCATTTGCAGTGGCTAGAGGCCCTAAACACCCATTCTCTTTCTTTCTCTCTGTCTCTCAAATAAATAGTTTTTTTTTTTTTTTTTTTTTTTTTTTTTTTTTTTAAAGAGGGCTGGAGAGATGGCTTAGCGGTTAAGCGCTTGCTTGTGAAGCCTAAGGACCCCGGTTTGAGGCTCAGTTTCCCAGGTCCCACATTAGCCAGATGCACAAGGGGGCTCAGGCGTCTGGAGTTCGTTTGCAGAGGCTGGAAGCCCTGGCGCGCCCATTCTCTCTCTCTCCCTCTGTCTTTCTCTCTGTGTCTGTCGCTCTCAAATAAATAAATTTAAAAAAAAAAGTATTTAAAAAAAAAAAAAGAAAAGAAAACGTCAAGAAACACTGTTCTAAGGTAGTGTTATGTGGACTTCCATAGGACACATCAGGGGCCCTAAAGCTCTATAGTGATACTGGCCCAGGCTCTGCAGGTCAAAGGGCAAATCCATTCTTAGAATCTTATCTCAGCAGGAAGGAATCTCTCTCTCTCTCTTTCCCTGGGTGGAAGGGAGTTGATGGTATCAACTGTAAACTAAATGGCTAGTTGATCTCATGGAAGAATGGTGATGTATTTAGAGTTCAGCCTCAGCCCCTGAGTTCATTGGTCAGATAATCATTAGAGCAGAGTTTGACAGTGGAGCGTCCCTGCGTTATCTCATTTCTTTGACTCAGGACCATTATGGATCCAAGGACAGAGGCTAGCTCAGTCCACTAGATGAGTCATCCTAGCCCCTGAGGTTGGCCTGCACCTCTCCTGTGGTGGAGATCCCTTGTAGGCACTGATCAAAGACACCAGTTGGGCATTTTGCTGCCTATTTGCATACAGACCCACCTGCAGGCAGGTTTCTTTCCTAAACCTCTGTCTTGTTTTTTAACTTCCTTCCCGGACCAGCCAGCCAAGACATTGTGCCATAGCTCACCAGTCCGCGTTCATATCCAGTCCAGTCCCATCTCTCTTCATCTGGATGTGACCAGCTGACTGCTTGCCCCACTGCCTGTTGGGAGCTCTCCTCTCCCGCGTTGTTCCCGCCAGCCACTTCGGAGTGGGGCTGCGAGGGAGTGGTCCACAGCCAGGAGCGCACAGAGCTGGACTGCTCTGGCACCAGGCCTGTGGGTTTTCTTGTCAACTGGGTCAAAAAATTTTCTAGGAGGCCACAAATGTGCGCTGAAGGAAAGGCGTATAGGTACAAGAGGAGGGTGACCGCAGTGTCTACATTACCTGTTCGGGTACCATACCTGTGCCTTCTAGATTTTCTTAGGCCTGCTGTAGAATGCAATGTTTCTTTCTTTCTTTTTTTCCCCTTCCCTCCCTCATTTCTCTTTTCCTTTACAGGTATGTAACACAGGCTGATCTTGAACATGAGATCCTCCTGCCTCTGCCTCCTGAATGCTGAGCCAGAACACAACATTCATTTCCAGCATGATGGATTGCTGATGTGCCTACTTGACATCCCTTTCACCGACCCGAGGAAAGTTCAAGTATTTTAGAAGTGACATCATCTCTTTTTCATATTCATATTTTTTATACCTTTAAAATATATTTTTATTTATTATTGTTTTTAAATTTTTTGATTTATTTAAAAGCAGAGAGAGAAAGAAAGTGGGTGTACCAGGGCCTATAGCCACTGCAAGTGAACTCCATATACATATACCACTTTGTGCATCTGGCTTTACATGGGTCCTAGGGAATTGAACCCTGGTCATTAGGCTTTGCAGGCAAGTGCCTTAACTGTTGAGCCATCTCTCCAGCCCCCTATTCTATTTTTAAAAAATATATTTAATATTTTATTTATTTAGTGCTAAATGAGACATTGTTATCATGCCCTCCAAAACTCAGGAGCCACTGTGGAAGAGTGGGCAGAAAGAGTATAAGAGCCAGAAGATGGGGAGAAATGCTTTGGAACAGTATCTCCTGGACATGAAGTGACTTGTGTTCATGGCCTCACAGCGCCCGTCATTACCTGCTGAAGACCTGCACAGTATTGGACTTGGTAAAATTCTATCAGGGATGGTGGAGGAAAGCAATAAATAAATAAATAAAATTTTAAAAAAGTAAAACAGTGGGTCAAATGAAAAAGGATGATGAAATAAGGTTGCCTACAGGGTAATATATACAGGAAACAACTGTAGAATGAAATTATCTGTACATGACATTGATGGGAAATTACCACCAGGTGGCAACAGAGACTCGGGAACGAGGTTTAGATGACATGGTTCAGAAAGGTCAACCCTAGGACTCCTTCAACCTTCCATGATTGTGAGCCCGGTTCCAGATACTGCCAGATTTATACATCACTGGCATATTAAATTTTGGAATGTTATCATATGGAATTATAGTCGTTTTATGAACGACTTTTTTTTTTCCAGGTAGGGTCTCACTCTACCTCAGGCTGACCTGGAATTCACTACGTAGTCTCAGAATGGACTTGAACTCATGATGATCCTCCTACCTCTGCCTCCCAAGTGCTGGGATTAAAGGCGTGTGCCACCATGCCCGGCTGAATCTTGTTTTTAATTCATTTTTTCTCATGAGATTTAAGTGTTTTAATTTCTCAGTGTTGTAATGAAAATCAATACAGCCGATTAGCGGGAAATTTGGAACATTTTTATCAACGTTTTAAAAAATGAGAATAACTCTGGTCGTATATCTCACAGAAATATACTTGTATACCAGGCATGTTGGTGCACACCTGTAATCCTAGCACTGTGGATGTGGAGGCAACAGGACTAGGAGTTTAAGGTAAGCATCAGCTACATAGTGAGACCAGCCTGGGTTGGCCTGCATGTCTCCTGTGGTGGAGATCCCTTGTAGGCACTGATCAAAGACACCAGTTGCACATTTTGCTGCCTATTTGCATATAGACCCACCTGCAGGCAGTTAGGAGTTTAAGGTAAGCATCAGCTACATAGTGAGACCAGCCTGAGGTTGGTACACGAGACCCTGTCTCAAATAATAAACAAAAACAAGAAATAAACATGCACAAAAATATGAATGAGTGGTCACTAGTTTTTTTATGGTGACTTTTTAAGTGTGTACACAAGCACCCTCTTAGCCACTGAAACTTTTCCCCAGACCTGAGACTTTTTTTTTTTAAATATTTTTTATTTATTTATTTGAGAGCGACAGACACAGAGAGAAAGACAGATAGAGGAGAGAGAGAATGGGCGCGCCAGGGCTTCCAGCCTCTGCAAACGAACTCCAGACGCGTGCACTCCCTTGTGCATCTGGCTAACGTGGGACCTGGGGAACCGAGCCTCGAACCGGGGTCCTTAGGCTTCACAGGCAAGCGCTTAACCGCTAAGCCATCTCTCCAGCCCAGACCTGAGACTTTTTAAAAAAATATATTTTATTTATTTGAGAGAGAGAGACAGAGGCAGAAGGAGAGAGTGAGAAAGAGAGAGAGAGAGAGAGAGAGACAGAGAGGTCAGAGAATGGGTACACCAGGGCCTCTAGCCACTGCAGACAAACTCCAGATGCATGTGCCCCCTTGTGCATCTGGCTTACGTGGGGCCTGGAGAGTTGAACTGGGATCCTTTGGCTTTTGCAAATGCCTTAACTGCCAAGCCATCTCTCCAGCCCCATTAAAATTTTTTTTTTGTATTTTTAATTTATTTGAGAGTGACAGGCAGATAGATAGACAGATAATGAGAGAGAGAGAGAATGATGCGTTAGTGCCTCCAGTCACTGCAAATGGAATCTAGATGCATGTGCCACTTTGTGCATCGGGCTTGCATGGGTCCTGGTGAATTGAACCTGGGTCTTTTTTTTGTTTTTGTTTTGTTTTTTGAGGGTCTCACTCTGGCCCAGGCTGACCTGGAATTCACTATGTAGTCTCAGGGTGGCCTCGAACTCATTGCGATCCTCCTACCTCTGCCTCCTGAGTGCTGGGATTAAAGGTGTGCACCACCATGCCCGGCTGAACCCGGGTCTTTTGACTTTACAGGCAAGTGCCTTAAACACTAGGCAATCCCCCCAGCCTGACATTGTTTTTTCTTTTTCGTTTTTTCAAGGTAGGATCTCACTCTGGCTCAGGCTGACCTGGAATTAACTATGTAGTCTCACAGTGGCCTCAAACTCATGGCGATCCTCCTACCTCTACCTCCCTAGTGCTGGGATTAAAGGCGTGTTACACCAGGCCTGGCTTGACATTGGTTGTAATTATGAAAAAATTGCAAACTAGTTAATGACCACCAAATTCTAGTTAAATAAAGATTAATTAAGAGGAAAATGAAGTAGAGTTAATCTATCCTTACAAGAAAATATCTTGACCCAGCTATACCATTCCTAGGCATATATCCTAAGAACTCGTATCACTACCTTAGAGATACTTGCTTAACCATGTTTATTGCTGTTCTATTCACAATAGTTAGGAAATGGAACCAGCCTAGATGTTCCTAAACCGATGAGTGGATAGTGAAGATGTGGCACATTTACACAATGGAGTTCTACTCACTGATAAAGAAAAATGAAGTTATGAAATTTTCAGGAAAATGGATGGATCTGGAAAGGATTATACTAAGTGAGGTAACCCAGGCCCAGAAAGCTAAATGTGTGTTCTCTCTCATATGTGGATCCTAGCTACAAATGATTGGACTTCTGTGTGAGTAGGAAGAAAACTCAGTAGCAGAGACCAGTAAGCTAGAAAGGAGATATAAAGGGGAGGAGGGAAGGGGACTTAATAGGATGGTATTGTATATATGTAAGTAGAAGAACAGACTAATGGAGGTGAAAAGGCCTAAGTGAGGTCAGGGGAAGAGATGGAGTAAAGGAAAGGTGGAGGGAGAGCTAATCAAAATCTAAGAGTATATAAATAAGTCATATGGAAACCTACTTCTTTGGACAATGGAAAAAGTCAGGAGCTATAGATTGTTGCTAGAAAATTTTCAGTGCCAGGGATGGGATATCTTCCAGTGAGTTGTTGGCCAGGGAGGGCCCTGATGCCCCCAAAACATTACAGGCCATTGCCGAGGCCCTTGGTTTCTCACCAGGAATAGGTGGTAAGACCCTATTGCTGAAGACTCCATATACTTGGGCTGAAAGGTCCCTGAGAAATCATGCTGGAGCTGAGCTGAAAACCTCCTCCATTTAGACCATTTGACAGCTGGAAAAAACCACACTGCATGCAGTTCAGTGGGAGAGAGAGAAATCACCAGTGAAGATACTCAACAGTGGACGTTGCAAGCCTTATATTTGGCCAGCCAGGCCAAATGAGCCAATGGGTGTGGCACATCGTTATGGGGGAAACCAACCACCCTCTAATTGGACTGGAGGCCTGCTCCATGGGAAGGAATACATCCCTGATACTGAAAACCTACAACAGCGGGTAGTCACGAGCCCTAGGGGTGTAACACCTGCTGGTTTCTGGCTAAATGCATGTACTATGCTCACCAAACTGCCCATTAAGCACTTCTCTTAATGTTTGTACCCATATATTAATGCTACTCTCACTTTTGGTTAGAGAACTTTCTCTTTTCAGATGGTAGTGACCTTGGGATGACTCAGAAGGCACCATCGTGTTGAGAAGAAGTGACAGAGGAGTGCTCAGCACTGAAATATCTTTGCTCATTTTTTTAAAAAATTATTTGAGAGAGACAGAAAGAGAGAGAGAGAAAGAGGCAGATAGAGAGAGAGAAACTGGGCGCTGCAAACGAACTCCAGACACGTGCGCCCCCTTGTGCATCTGGCTAACGTGGGTCCTGGGGAATTGAGCCTCGAACCAGGGTCCTTAGGCTTCACAGGCCAGCGCCTAACCACTAAGCCATCTCTCCAGACCCAGCACTGAAATATCTTTATCACACCTTCCAAGGCTCAGGGTCCATTGCGGAACAGATGGCAGAAAATGTAAGAGCCACTACTTACAACTTACTTATTTGCAACCAGAGAGAGATAGAAGAGAGGCAGACAGCGAGAATGGGTGGGCCACAGCCTCAAGCCACTGCAAATTAACTCCAGATGCATGTGCCTCTTTGTGCATCTGGCTTTACGTGGGCACTGGGGAATTGAATCCAGGTCCCTAGGCTCTACAGGCAACTGCCTTAACTGCTGAGCCATCTCTCCAGCCCTTTTTTTTTTTATTATTATTATTTTCAAGGTAGGGTCTTGCTCTAGCATAGGCTGACCTGGAATTAAATATGTTATCTCAGGGTGGCCTTGAATTCACAGCAATCCTCCTACCTCTGCCTCCTGAGTGCTGGGATTAAAGGCCTGCAGCACCACACCCGGCCCTAAGTATATGTTTATATTTTAAGTGATGGGTGATGTACCTGAGGGTGACACCTGAGGCTGTTATGCATGGGCATCTATACATACACATGCAACTGCACTCCTATGAACACCACATGCAAAAAGTAACTTAAATTTTTTTATTTATGAGAGAGAGAGAGAGAGGGAGGGAGAGAATGGGCATGCTAGAGCCTCTTGCTACTGTAAATGAACTCCAAACACATGCACCACTTTGTACATCTGGCTTTATATGGGTATTGGAAAACAGAAGCTTGGGTCATCAGTGTTTGCAAGCAAGCATCTTTAACTGCTGCACCATCTCTCCAGCCCAAATATATTTTATTATTTATTTACAAGAAGAGAAGAGAGAGAAGGGGGAGGGAGATATGAATACGTGAATAGACACACCAGGGCCTCTTGCCACTGCAAACAAACTCCAGATTCAAGTGCCACCTTGTGCATCTTCCTTAAATGGGTGCTGTGGTATCAAACCCAGGCCATCAGGCTTTGAAAGCAACTAGCCTTAACTGCTTAAAATATTTTTTTGTTTATTTTTATTTATTTATTTGAGAGTGACAGAGAGAGAAAGAGGCAGAGAGAAAGAGAGAGAGGGCGGGGGGGGAGAATGAGCACGCCAGGGCCTCCAGCCACTGCAAACGAACTCCAGACGCGTGCGCCCTCTTGTGCATCTGGCTAACGTGGGTCCTGGGGAATTGAGCGTCAAACCGGGGTCCTTAGGCTTCACAGGCAAGTGCTTAACCACTAAGCCATCTCTCCAGCCCTTGAAATATTTTAAGGAAAGATAAAATTTATTAACATTCAGTGGTCAACACTGTGACTTATGAGTACTGCAGTACTTTAAACATTTTAGTTGACACATAATAATTACACATTATTGCTGACTTAAAACATGCATAAAGTATATAATGATGAAATCAAGGTAATTAATACTTTCATCTCCTTAAACATATATCCTTCCTTCCTAACTTCTTTTCTTTCTCTCTTTTCCTTCTTCCTTTCCTTCCTTTCTCTCTTGTTCTCTTTCATTATTTTTTTTTTTTGGGTGGGGGTGAACCAATGAGTTTACTGGGGTTATTTACAAAGTAGGATGAGGGGTTGCTTATGGGAGCAATGGATGACTCAAAGGCAGCTGCGGCACCAAAAAGCCCACCCCAGCACGGTGACGACTCATGCAAGCTGCTTCTCTGGGGCACACTGACCAGCTTGTGGGCAGCTGGGCTGGTCAGAGTCTCAAGCACTCTATATGATTTGTGGGCAGCTCAGTTGAAGATTCTGAGTCCAGAGCACACTAGACCACTTGCAGGCAGCTCAATCCTTCCTTCCTCCCTCCTTCCTTTCCCTCCCTCCCTCCTCCCTTTCCCTCCCTCCCTCCCTCCCTCCCTCCCTCCCTCCCTCCCTCCCTCCCTCCCTCCCTCCTCCTTCCCTCCCTCCCTCCCTCCTTCCTTCCTTCTTTTTTTTTTTTTTTAAGTATTTT
Organism: Jaculus jaculus; assembly: GCF_020740685.1. Taxonomy (NCBI): domain Eukaryota; kingdom Metazoa; phylum Chordata; class Mammalia; order Rodentia; family Dipodidae; genus Jaculus; species Jaculus jaculus. Next base: position 44,664,595 of record NC_059103.1, read on the forward strand.
TGTTTATTTATTTGAGAGCGACAGACACAGAGAGAAAGACAGATAGAGGGAGAGAGAGAGAATGGGTGCGCCAGGGCTTCCAGCCTCTGCAAACGAACTCCAGACGCGTGCGCCCCCTTGTGCATCTGGCTAACGTGGGACCTGGGGAACTGAGCCTCGAACCGGGATCCTTAGGCTTCACAGGCAAGCGCTTAACCGCTAAGCCATCTCTCCAGCCCCCTTCTTTCTTTTTTGAGATGGGGTTTTATTCTGTAGTTCAGGATGGCCTGAAACTTACTGTGTAGCTGAGGCTGAACTTAAACTTGCGGCAGTCCTCATGCCTTAACCTCTCAAGTGCTGGGATTACAAAACTGGCTTCACTTCTTTCTGTCGGGAGCCTTTAAATTCTTTTCTGTTCTTTTTTTTTTTTCATCTTGTTTTTGACTCTTTTCTCATTTTTATAAAGTATACAAAATAAATTGCTGTAGATAAAAAGTGTATCAATGTGATAGTCAATCTACTGAGCTCTAACGTACTAGAAATTAATTATCCCTGTTATGTCATTGCATTTTGGTGTCCATTGTCCAACCTCTTTTTTTCCTTCCTCCCTTCTATTCTTCCTAACCTCTAGGGACCGCTATTCACTATTCTCTCTACTTCTATGAGATCAACTTTTTTTTTTGCTTTAACATGGAAGTTAGAATATGTATTATTTGACTCTCTACACTATCTTTTTATTGAAATATTTCTAATGTTCATCTTTTAAATTATTTTGAAAGTAACCAGCTTGGCAAAGTTCTACATTAAAAAAAATGTTTTGAGTGGGACGTGGTGGCACACGCCTTTAATTCCAGCACTCGGGAGGCAGAGGTAGGAGGATCGCTGTGAGTTCAAGACCACCCTGAGACTACATAGTGAATTCCAGGTCAGCCTCAGCTAGAGTGAGACCCTACCTCAAAAAAACAAAAAAAAGTTTTGCCAGGTGAGGAGGCACATTCTTTTAATCTTAGCACTTGGGAGGTCAAGTTAGGAGGATTATGGTGAGTTCAAGGCTACCCTAAGACTACATGGTGAATTTCAGATCAGCTTGGGCTAGAGTAAGATCCTACCTTACCCAACCTTAAAACAAACAAACAAACAAAAAAACCAAACAAACAAAAATGATTGTTGGACTGGAGAGATGGTTTAGCAGTTAAGGCACTTGCCTACAAAGCTAGAGGACCCAGGCTCAATCGCCCAGGACTCATGTAAACCAGATGCACAAGGTGGTACATGTGTCTGGAGTTCATTTGCAATGGCTGGGGGCCCTGGCACATCCATTATTTCTTTCTATCTATCTGCCTCTCTCTCAAATAAGTAAATTAAATTAAATATTTATAAAAGCTTCATTTATAAAAAAAACATTGTTTTGCTAGGTGTGGTGATGCATGCTTTAATTCCAACACATTTGAAAGGCTGAGACAAGAGTATACCGAGTTACCACTAGGAATAGATGGTAAGTAAGACCCTATTGCTGAAGACTCGACATGCTTGGGTTGCAAGGTCACTAAGACATCAAGCTGGAGCTGAGCTGAAGTTCTCCTACCTGTAGACCAGTTGACAGAAAGCTGGAAAAAGCTACACTGCATGCAGCTCTATGGGAGAGAGAAGTCATCTGTGGATACTGTAAGCCTTAAGTATGGCCAGCCAAGTCAAATGAGCCAACAAGTACAACAGTGGCATCTGTTATGAGGGAAACAATTCATTTCCCCCATAATTGGACTGGAGGCCCACTCCACAGGAGGGAATGCATGCCTGGTATTGAAAATGGGGGGGGTCATGAGCCCTAGTGGTATACCCCCTGCTGGCTTCTGGCTAAATGCATATCTTATGCTCACCAAACTGCCCAGTAAGCACTTCTTTTAATGGTCATACTCATATATTAATGATACTCTCACTTTTGGTTAAAGAAGCTTCTCTTTTCTGATGGCAGTGACCTCTGGGATGACTCAAAAGGCACCATAGTGCTGAGAAGAAGTGACAGAGGAGTGCTCAGCACTGAAACATCTCTCTCACACCTTCCAAGGCTGAGGATCCATTGTAGAAGTGGTGGAGGAAAGAATGTAAGAACCAAAGGAAGGGTAGGACTGTTTACAATGCAATCTTTTAGAAACAAAATAGCCTGGATATCTATGACCTCATAGTACCTGGTACTACCTACACAAGACCATAATACTAAGAGGACAAGATGACATCAAAATAAAAGAGAGACTGATTGAGAAGGGGAAAGGATATGATGGAGAGTGGAGTTGTGAAGGGGAAAGTGAGAGAGGGGAGAGAATTATCATGGTTTATTGTCTATAATTATGGAAGTTGTCAACAAAAATGTATATAAAAAAGAATATACTGAGTTCAAGGCCATAGCTTATCTCATAAAATTTTTAGTTTTCAAAACATAGTTTTTTATTTTTTATAGATTTTTAAAATTTTTATTTATTTGAGAGAGAGAAAAAGGCAGGGGCGGGGGGTGGAGAGAGAAAGAGAGAGAGAGAGAGAGAGAGAGAATTGGTGCTCCAGGGCCTTCAGCCACTGCAAAAGAACTCCAGATGCATGTGCTCCCTTGTGCATCTGGCTTAAATGGGTCCTGGGGAATTGAACCTGGGTCCTGTGGCTTGCAGGCAAGTGCATTAACTGCTAAACCATTCCTCCAGCCCTGCAAATTCTTTTAAAAGATTTATTTTTATTTATTTACTAGAAGCAGAAAGAAGGAGAGATAGAGAGAGAGTGAGAATGGGTGCACCAGGGCCTCTAACCACTGCAAACAAACTCCAGACGCATGTGCCACCATGTGCATCTGGCTTACGTGGGACCTGGAGAATCAAACCTGGGTCTTCAGGCTTCATAGGCATGTGCCTTAACTGCTTAGTCATCTCTCCAGCCCCCTGTAAACTTTTAAATTTGGCAAATTCTTTTTTTTTTTTTTTTTTTTTTTTGAGGTAGGGCTTTACTCTAGCTGAGACTGACCTGGAATTCACTATGTAGTCTCAGGGTGGCCTAGAACTTGTAGAGATCTTCCTACCTCTGCCTCCCAAGTGCTGGAATTAAAGGCGTGCACCACCATGCCTGGCTCAAATTTGCCAAATTCTTAATAAGCCAGCTGTAGGCTAGTTCCTTTGAATTACTTTCTAAAGAAAACAAAAAAAAAAACACTCATTTCTTTCATTTTTCTTCCCTGCCATCCTCTCTAACTCCTCTTCATATAAAACTTGCCATTGCCTGCTGTCAGCTTTTCAAGGTAGGCTTCTTTGATGCTCTGGAGAGTGATATCACGAATTATCTATGTATTGTGTTTGATTCCCAACTACACTGAGAAAATATACAAAAGCAAGGTGAGCTTGGTTCTGTTTTGCTGAACAACCACAGGGTGATATGTAGAGAACTTTGAAGACCAAAATAATTGGTGGAGGGAAGTGAGGATATTTCAAATTGGGAACAAGACCAGCAAAAGGCCACAGCCGGAGAATCGCTTGAATGCAGGGAGGTGTGGAGAGAGACTGATTAATCAGATAATTGTTAGTTGGGAGACTTAAAACTTTGGTGTTCTATTACATTGTTGGGTGTTGCAGTCAGGGTCGCATTGCTGGTAGAAATCACCCAACCAAGAGCAGCTTGTGGGAAAAAAGAGTGTTATTTTGGCTTACAGGCTCGAGGGGAAGCTCCATGATGGCAGGGAAAACGACGACATGAGCAGAGGATGGACATCACCTCCTGGCCAACATAAGGTGGACCATAGCAACAGGGGAGTGTGTCAAATACTGGCAAGGGGAAACTGGCTATACCACCTATAAGCTGCCCCTAACAATACACCGCTTCTAGGCAGTGTTAATTTCTAATTGCTATCAGTTGGGGAGACTAGCAGCCAGAATACCTAAATTTATGGGGGACACCTAAATCAAACCATCTTACTGGGTGACTATAGGTAATAGAAATATGCTGTGCACTTCAGAAAGCTAGAGGAGGGGCTGGAGATATTGCTCAGTGGTTAAGGCACTTGCCTGCAGAGCCTAAGGACCTGAGTTCAATTACCCAGCACCCAAGTAGAGCTAGATGCACAAAATGGCACATGTACCTGGAGTTGGTTTGTCATGGCTGGTGGCCCTAGTGTGCCCATTCTGTAAATCTATTTTCTATCTCTCTCTGCTTGCAATACACACACACACACACACACACACACACACACACACACACATAAAATTTAGGGCTGGAAGGATGGCTTAGTGGTTAAGGCGTTTGCCTGCAAAGCCAAAGGACCTTGGGTCGATTCCCCAGGACCCATGTTATGCAAAAGGGGGCACATGTGTCTGGAGTTTGTCTGCAGTGGCTATATGCCCTGGTGCACCTATTCTCTCTCTCTCTCTCTCTCTCTCTGTCAAATAAATACATAAAAATAAAATATTTAAAAATATATATATAATTTTAAAAAGCTAGAAGGATTGTTAATGTCTTCAAAAAGAAATGAAAAGGCTGAGGAGATAGTTGCCCACTTTAATCAAAGCATCACATGGTACTGTTGTGGATTTTGAGAACAACACGGCCTTTCTCAGCTCTGGCTGGGCTTAGCTGAGAGGTTGGAAATGGTCACTAAAATTTTCCAAGTCTGCCCTTGTCTTGTGACCCACAAAGAATGATGAGTGGAGATACAGGAAAGGCCAGTTAAGCACGGGGTTACCAGAGAAGAAAGTGAAAGTAGAGCAGAGAAGCTCTGGCGTTGGGAGCAGTCCCCAGAGAGCAGCTCGAGACTTGGATCAGGTCTTTTTATGCCCATGAAGATTGTCGTGTTCAGCTTCATGTTGCTGGGGTGAACCTCCAAACCAGACACAGCTTATGGGAGGAATGGGATTTATTTTAAGCTTACAGATCCAGAGGAAGTTTCATAATGGCAAAAAAGAGAAAACTCACCACCAAAAGCTACAGCAAAAACCAAACAGCAGGGGACACAAGCAGAACTCAGACTGCTCTCTGCATACCTTAGGCTGAAATTCCAGATCTGCCCCCAAACACACCTGAGGGCTGTCCACAGTGACATCTCCTCTAGCCAGGCAGCTGGAAATCCAACTTACAACCTTGATTAAAACTCTGGAATCTGGGCTGGAGAGATGGCTTAGCAGTTAAGGCATTTGCCTGCAAAGCCAAAGGACTTCGGTTTGATTCCCCAGGACCCACATAAGCCAGTTGCACAAGGTGGTGCATGCGTCTGGAATTCATTTGCAGTGGCTGAAGACCCTGGTGCGCCCATTCCCTCTCTCCCTCTGTGTCTTTCTCTCCCTCAAATAAATAATAAAATATTTTAAAAAACCCTCCTGAATCTATTGGGGGCCATCCATTCAAACTACCATGAGGACATAAATTACATAAATTAAGTATTAAATTGGGGGGAGCGGATTGGTTACCTTGAATGTATTTGGGGGCTCCTGGAGCTGATGAATTACAAAGGATTACTTTGTATGTGTAGGCCAGTCAGCATGAGTCATGGCGTTTTGGATTCCAGCTCTCCTCCTGTTTGGTTAAACACCTCTGTGTTCACTGGCTGTTAGGACAGATTATCTGTTTATTCCATGTGGACCTGTAACTAGCTGCATATAACACTTAATTCCTGTCAGTACCCCATAAACATGTATAATTTTATATACTAATTAAGAAATAAAGAAGCAAAAAAGAGCATATAGGCAGATCTGCAAAGGTTAGGTGCAAGTACCATGCCATTTTGTGGACTTTAGTATTTGTGGTGGTATCAGTAGGTGGGTCTAGGACAAGGAGTGCTGGAATCAGTGCCCTATGGATTAATATATATAAACCATGGATTAGTCTATACAAACCAAAGGGCACACAAAGTCCACCGATATTCTGGGGAGCTTGATAACTTTTTTCTTGCTGTTGATGATTTGTGATCAAAATACATGAAAATGGAGATGTAGCTCATTGGTAGAATGCTTGCTTAGCATGTGTGAGGCCCTGGGTTCAATCCTGAGCTCTGCAAAACACCCCATTCCTCACTGCAAACCCACCAAATTATTATTATTATGTAAAATATTTAATTTAATTAATTTATTTGAGAGAGAGAGAGAGAGAGAAAGGCAGATGGAGAAAGACAGAATGGGCATGCCAGGGCCTCCAGCAACTGCAAATGAAGTCCAGATGCATGTGCCACCTTGTGCATCTGGCTTACATGGGTCCTGAGGAATCAAACCTGGGTCCTTTGGCTTTGTAGGCAGATGCCTTAACCGCTAAGCCATCTCTCCAGCCCTGAATATTTTTATAATTAACTCATATACAAGACATTACAGACTGAGTTCCCATTTTCTTATTTCATAGTCCTGAATTTTCATTCTAGGGTAAACTATGAGGAGTGGGCAGTGTTTTTTCTTCTTCCACTAACCATGTAAACTGTCTTACCCAACTCCCAGACAAAAGAACTCCTAGCCATTGTTTCCACTCATCAAATAGTATGTACTATGTGTTAATCATTGTTCTAGAAACCTTTGGGATAATATCAGGGAAACCAAGAGCCAGGTGGGCAGAATATACTGTACTTCAAGTTATTTACTGCTCAGGAAAAATGAAGTCAGAGCCAGGAAAGTGAGAGAGAGCCAGGTTTTTCACATCTGGAACTTTCAAATGAAGCAGTGTGTAAAATGTACCTTAAGAATACTTTCATTGGAAAAAATAAAATAAAAAAGAAGAAGCCAGGCGTGGTGGCACAGGCCTTTCTTTAATCCCAGCACTCAGTAGGCAGAGGTAGGAGGATCGCTGTGAGTTCCAGACCATCCTGAGACTACATCGTGAATTCTAGGTTAGCCTGGGCTAGAGTGAGACCCTACCTCGAAAAACCAAAAAGCAAGCAAGCAAGCAAGCAAACAAACAAACAAAAAAAACCCCAACAAACTTTAATGGGCCTTACTGTCTTTTAATTTTTTTAAAAAAATTTTTAAACTTTTTTTCGGGAATTTGTATGGTGAAAAGTTGTCAAGCTCTCCAGAATGTATGTGGACTTTGTATTGTGTGTCCTTTGGTAATTAAACACTACTTATCGAGATGCTGCTGCTACAGGATACCTTCCATATTAACCATTTAATACTCGAGACATCCGATGCGGCAAGTGTCGTCATTCCCATTTACTGTATGTGCAGACTAGAGCGCATTTCCAGGGGACGTGAGGATTCTTCCCGTGAACGCAGGGCCGAAATGTAGGCGGAGTGGAATTAAGTTAAACGTTAGGATCGAAATCAGATCGCCAAGGTCTCTCCAGAGACTTTGAAACAAGACGCCGCAGCCAGACAACAGCTCGCCCGCGGAGAAGGCGCTCGCGGGACAGGGGCGGGGCCTGAGCCTGGGCGGGGGAGGAGCTTGCGGCACCCTTGCCAATGCGTCCAGGGTTTGTTTGTCCCTCGTCGCGGCCCGTACAGGCTCCTGAGGTCGCCTCCGGCCCGCGAGTGGTGGAGGCTTGATCATGTGACAGCCAGGAGCCCGGAAGTGGGCCGGCTGAGGGGAGCGCAGCCCTTTGACAAGAACTGACGGCGACGTCGCCGAGCTGGGGCTGCATGGCCGAGGCGGTGAAGCCCCAGCGCCGGGCCAAGGCCAAGGCCAGCCGGACGAAAACCAAGGTGAGGATCCGCCCCGCACGCCCGAAGCTCCGCGGGTGCGCTCGGCTCCCGCCCCTCTCTGGCCTCTCCAGCCCGCCCTTCCCACCCAGGGTCCCCTGCACCTTCCCCTGCCTCCACTTCCAGATCGGATCCCACCGGCCCTCCCTGCCGCTCTTCCCGCAGCCCTCTTTGCTTTCTCCCCCGGGTCACCTCGCGTCTGCCCGCCTCTTGGCTTCCCTCGCCGGCGTCATGCTGTGGAGCAGCCTAGTTTCTTCCCTGCGCCGTCTTTGACTTCCTCTTCTCCTAAGACGGGAACACTTGGAGCCTTTTCCATCCCCGTCCCCGGGAGAGGAGGGCCCTTTCCCCACCGGGGAGATGTGGTCCGGCCGAGCTTTATGGGTAGCAGGGGGTCAGACCCTGTGTCAGTCCTCTTTACCTTCAAAATCCAGCCTTTATGGATAGCAGACGGTCAGACCCTGTGTCAGTCCTCATTACCTTCAAAATCCAGGCTGGCAGTGCTGTTGTTGGTTTCTCGACAACCCGGCTGTGGTCGATGGGGCATGAATGTCCAGTCATCCCTGGACAAGAGGACCCAACACAGTGGGGAAGCGTTTGGAAGGCCTATGTTTCCTGCGTTGTTACATGAGATGTGCATGTGATTTTCAAGTTTTAAGAGTTTAAAGTCGATTTCCAGGAGCATTCTGGACTCTTGTTGCTGTATATTTGCTACAGTGAACAGATGAAATGCTACCTCTAGGTAGCCAGATCTAGACAAGCGTGCCCAACCTGACAAGAATTTACATGAAGGAATCAGTGAGGATGGCACAAGGCATTTTCTTCACCAGAAGTGGGTGTTATTACTGAGCAGGTGTGATTTAAGTATGCCAGAGTTTTATTTTGTGTGTGTGTGTGTGTAAGCAAGGTTTTGATTGTTGTTTATTTAGGGACCTGATTTTTTAAATTATTATTATATTTATTGAGGGGAGTACAGAGCCAAGGAAGGGCACCCAAATGTCTAGAGATTCCACATGGAGGGCCTGGAAAAGCCATGGAAAGAAAAGAGAGAAAGGAAAGTTCAAGGAGCTCCTGCCATGTGGGGAGCTGGAGGGGTTAAAGAACTCATGTGGAGAGTAAGGGCTGGGGGTCCTCCCCTCTGCTCAACCCTGCTGGGTCTGGGCCAGGGCCAAGCCAGCCCAGGCCCAGCCGAGAGAAAAACTCACCCACACCTGGAAGTTTAGTGACCTGATTTAATTGTGTAAATGATTCATTGTGAGTCCTTTTGTAAAAGGCTTATATAGAGTTAGGCATACCAGAAGCCTTTCCTCTTTTCCTTTTCTTTTAAAAACATTTTTCATGTATGAAGACAATGTATTTAATTCTTTTCTGTTCTTTTCTTTCATATAGGGTCTCACTGTGTATCTCAAGTTGTCTGTGCTCACTGTATTGCCCAGGTTAGCCTTGAACTTGTAATCTTCTTGCTGCAGTCTCCTATCAGTAACACTTTTTCTTTTAAAAAATGTTTAAATTCGGGCTGGAGGGATGGCTTAGCGGTTAAGGCATTTGCCTGCAAAGCCAAGGAACCCAGATTCGATTCCCCAAGACCCTCGTTAACCAGATGCACAAAGGGGGCCGGTGCACGTTCTGGAGTCCGTCTGCAATGGCTGGAGGCCCTGGCATGCCCATTCTCTCTCTGCCTCTTTCTCTGTCAAATAAAGAAAAAATTAAAAAGAACAAAAGTTTAAATTTTTCTTTATTTGAGAGAGAGATGAAGAGAGAGAGAAATAGCCAAGAGGGGGGAGGAGTGAGAATGGGCTCACCAGGGCAAATGAACTCCAGATGGGTGCGTCCCTTGTGCTTACGTGGGTCCTGGGGAATCAAACCTGGGTCCTTTGGTTTTTTAGGCAAGTGCCTTAACCACTAAGCCATTTCTCTGGTCTAGTTTTTCTTTTTCTGAGGCAGTGTCCTATTCTAGTTCAGGCTCACTTGGAACTCAGTCTGTAGCTCTAGGCTGGCCTCAAACTCACTTTGATTCTCGTGCTGTGACCAAGGGTGTGTGACACCACTCCTGGCTTTGTCAGTGACACTTTTTGAGAGAAATAATTTTGCGTTGTATTAGTTTGGTAGAGAACTGTCCAGGCAGAAGAAGGGTAAGAACACATCAGTCTCTGACCCGAGAATACAGTAGTACGTAACACAGAAACAAGAATCTGCAGAGAGTAGAATCTGAAATCCTGCTCTCTACTACCCACTCCCCAAATAAATGAAGAAACCAAAGCCTACAGAGAGAAAACATCCCAACTCATGCAGTTACCATGATTTAAGTCTGGGTGAGCCAGAAATCTTGCCTTTCAATCCAGTATCTTAATCATTTCACCTGTTTTTGTCTGTGTATCCAAACTACATATTACAAATACCTAAAAACAGTGAAGTGGATTCTCTCTCATTACTTCATTTAAATTGTTTCTAAATTACAAAATAAAGTCTTAAGCTTTTAAATCTTATGAAAAGCACCTTTTTGTTTTTCAGGGTAGGGTCTCACACTAGCCCAGGCTGACCTGGAATTCTCTATGTAGCTTCAGGCTGGTGTTGAACTCATAGTGATCCTCCTACTTCTGATTCTCAAGTGCTGAGATGCCATGTCTAGTGCTACCTGCTTATTTTATTGACACATTTTGAGCAGTTTTCCTGTGAAACACACAGTAGTTTATTCCCCTGTCCTCCCAGTCTCATCAGCCACTAAATCTTGCCAGTTGCAGCCAGTTATATTTCCTAAATATTCTTTCCATTTTTCTCCATTCTAAGTACCATGTCTTCCTTTAACGAGGATATTTAGATTACTAACAGACCTCTTCACATTCTTTCTTATTTCTCATGGACTGAACTGAAGCTACATTGATTTATTTTTCTCTGTTTTATTTTGTGCAGTCCAGTCTGGTCTTGAACTCAAGATCTTTCTGCTTTAGTCTCCCTGATTTTTTTTTTTTTTTTTTTTGACAGAGTCTTCTCCTTTTTAGTCTAGGTTGGCCTGGAATTCACTATGTAGCCCTTGCTGGTCTTGATCTCCTGCAATCCTTCTACCTCAACCTCCCAAGTGCTGGGTTATAGGCAAATGTATAATCTACCATTCTGACTAGATTTTTTTAAAAAATTATTTATTGCAGAGAGAGAGAGAGAGAGAGGGAGAGGGAGGGAGAGAGGGAGGAAGGGAGAAAGAGAGATAGAGACGCACGTGCACGTGCGCGCGCAGAGGCAGATAGAGAATGGGTGCACCAGGGTCTCCAGCCACTGCAACTAACTCCAGATGCATGTGCCACCTTGTGCATCTGGCCTAGGTAGGTGTTGGGGAAGCTAACTTAGGTCTTTTGGCTTTGCACATTAATGGCTAAGCCATTTCTCCAGCCCTAGATTTTTTTTTTTTATTTTTTTATTTTTTCAAGGCAGGGTCTTGCTCTGGCCCTGGCTGACCTGGAATTAACTATGTAGTCTCAGGGTGGCCTCGAACTCACAGTGCTCCCCCTATCTTTGCTTCCTGAGTGCTGGGATTAAAGTCATGTGCCACCATGCCCTGCTTAGATTTTTGTTTTAATATATATATTTTTATTTACAAGGAGAAAGAAAGAATATGACAGAGAATGGGTGCCAGGGCCCCTTGCTACTGCAAACGAACTCCAGATGTATGTGCTACTTTGTGTGTGTGGCTTTATGTGGGAACTGAACCTAGGCTTTCAGGCCTGTAATCAAATGCATTTAACCACTGAACTATCTCTCCAGCCCCTAAATTATATATATGAATGTGTATGTGTATATATATATGTATTTTTTTTTTGAGGGGTGTGTCAAGGTAGGGTTTCTTTCTTTTTTTTAATTTTATTTACTTATTGTGAGAGAGAGTCAGAGAGAGAGAGTGGGCACATCAGGGCCTCCAGCCACTGCAAATGAACTCCAGATGCATGAGCCACCATGTGCATCTGGTTTATGTGGGTTCTGGGGAATCAAGCCTGAGTCTTTAGGCTTCACAGGCAAGTGCCTTAATGCTAAGCCATCTCTCCCTCCCCCAAAGTAGGGTTTTTGTCTAGCCCAGGCTGACCTGGAATTCACTATGTAGTTTCAGGCTGGCCATGAACTTATGGTGATCTTCCTACCTCTGCCTCCCATTTTAGGGATTAAAGGCATGCACCCTCACACCCAGCCTAGATTGGTAGTTTTAAAAGCAAAAATGATCTGTCACTTCTCAAAACCTTTCAAAGATTTACCACCCTAGGGGTAGGAGTTGGAAGTATTAATTAAGGACCCTGCATGATAGAGCATCATCTTCCTCCTCAATGTTGGTCCTGTCCCCCATTTTTTCTTAATTCTTAGCCATGTATGTACTCTCCTGCTTCATAGCCTCCGCATATATTGTTTCCTCTGCCCTGACAACTCTTCGGTGCCTTCATCATCTAGTTAACAACTGCTCTTTTTTGATGTCCAGCTTAAACAATGTTTACTCAGAGGCTTTTCTCATTACCCTTTTGTCACTCCCTCTGCCTGTAACACCACACCCCTTTGTGGCCCTGGTCTCACTTGTAATTGTGCCTGTGTTTGTCTTCCCATGCCATGTACTCACGGGAGGAGGGCTCTGTCTTGTTCTGGTTCCTTTCCTATTTCCCACAGCCACCTACTCATGTTTGCTGAATTAAAAACAAGTGCACTGAAGCACATTTCAAACTTTGTCACTCAAGAATTTAATAAATTTCTTGAGACTAGTATGAGGAAACAGATAGAATGTGTCCATAGTACTAGCAAGACCCTCGTGTGCCAATCAAGGAAAATTGATTTTCTTTTAGAGTCAATAGATGCAGTTGTTAATGCCAGCTATAGTTTGATTGTGGTGGTGAAATCCTGCATTATTGAAACCTTACCATCTGTGGTACAATATAGCATCTACTTGCATAAACAGGCTCTGAGACTCAGTTGATATTGGCATGTGCTATTGTCTTAAGATACTTCCCAGCATGTGACCTACATTCCTCAGTGTTAAACATCTGGTAGGTGACCTCATGTTGCTAGGTTGTGGTTACATATCTGGTGATTACTACTGGGTACTTCAGAGATTGTCCTAGTAATGTTTTCATTCTTTTAGTATTAGTCTTTGCAAAGACATTCCTCAACTCTGAGAATGATAAGGAAATTTTGAGTTAAGAATAGTCTTAGATGTAGACTTAGTATGCAGAGGGTGTGCATTGGATTTTATAGTTAGGCCTAGTGTAATGGTGCATCCTTGTAATTCCAGCACCCAGCAGACTAAAGTTGGTGGGATGTAAGTTCAAGCCAGCCTGGTACATAGCAAGTTCTAGACCCTCTTGGGGCTAAATAATGAGACACTGTTTGAAAAATATACATATTTTTAGTTAGTATTAAGTTCCAAGTAATTAGTAAGAACATCTTTGCAAGCAAGTGCTTTTAACTGCTGAGCCACATCCCCAGCCGAAAGGAGACTTGTAAATAAAGACATGAAAGACATTTGAGTCCATTGTGGATATTGAAAAGTGTTCCAAGGGAATACACTGCTAGAGCAAAGATCCTAAGGCCGTGTCCTGTTCTAGGAATTTCATGGAGGCAGTTATGGTTGGGTTGGACTGAGTGAGGGGTGGTAGTACAGAGGTAGAAAGACAGGTCCTTGTAAGGACTTTAGTCTTTTCTCTGAGTGACATCTGAGATCTTTGGATTTGAGCAGAGGAGCAATACAATATGATATACGTTTTAAGGGCTCTGTGTGCTTGCTTTATGGAGAATGGACTGACTGGAAGAGTTGGGGTAGAAATAGAGAGACCACTTAGCAGACTGTTGAAATAATCCAGGCAAGAAGGGTGGTGGCTTGGTCCAGAGTTTTGGAGATCAAGGTACAAACAAACATTTGTTACCTGAGAGCCAAGGGGGTTTGGGTGTATGATGTGAGGAAAAACAGTCAAGGGAGTCTATAGGTGGATCTGGTTTTGTGGGGGAGATTTAGTAGTTCAGTTTTTACTATGTTGTTGTTGTTGTTATCATTATTATTATTTTTGAGGTAGGGTCTCACTCTAGCTCAGGCTGACCTGGAATTCACTATGTACTCTTAGGCTGGCCTTGAACTCATGGTGATCCTCTTACCTCTGCCTTCAAAGTGCTGAGATTAAAGGTATGTGCCACCACACCTGGCTACTGCGTTATTTTTAAAATACAGTTTTGTTAGGTACTTACTACATGCAGATGTGGAGTAGGGTTGGATATGCTGAGATAGAGATTTGCCAGTTATAAACAAGTAGTTGGGGGTTGGGCAGAGGTAGAAGTCAGCCTGGACTGTGTAGAGCCAGCAGGGCTACATAGAACCAGGATTAGGAGTCATTTATCACACACTTGCATAACACAGGTGCAAGGCCCTGTGTTCTTTCCCTAGTATTTCAGAGAACAATAAAACATACTGATGGTATTTAAAATCAAAAACTGAATTTAGGTCCCTTTGGATTAGTGTCCTTAAGAATGTGATGAGCCCAGTAGCACTCCAGTACGCAGAGGTTGGGCAACAAAATGCTCATGCAGGAAGGAAGATTGGAGATTGGAAAGACCATCCGCGAAGAAGTCCCAGGCAGGGGCAGTTATGTTCATAACAAGATGTATGGTACTCACCCCACTCCCTCTAGTGCTTGCTAATTCGTGGCATTCCTGTATATCCCAAAGAGCTGGTAAAATTATTTCAAAAGCTTTTTTTTTTTTTTTTCGAGGTAGGGTCTCGCTTTAGCCCAGGCTGACCTGGAATTCACTATATAGTCTCAGGTAGCCTCGAACTCACAGTGATCCTCTTACCTCAGTGACCTGAGTGCTAGGATTAAAGGCATGTGCCACCATGCCCGGCTTCAAAAGCTTTTGATTTGACTGTTGTCCTGGCTTGTCTACCCCTCCCCTCTCTCCCTCCTCCCTTTAACGTGTTCCACGTTTGGCATTGTGCCAAGTGCTTGGAACACAGACATGGATGATAGACACTGCTTTTAAACCAGTCTAATGACAGGTGCTGTATAAAAGGAATAAAACTGAGATATCATGATTCATGAGGAAGCACCTCACTGTTTTTAAGGAAAGGAAAGACTTAGGAGAGTTTGTAGAGAAAGATTGCAAAAGGGGAATAGAAAGTTCCAATTTTGTGGGGCTTGGGGAGATAGCTCAGGTCTCCAGAATCCATGTAAAAAAAGCCAGGTCTTGTGGCTTACACTTGTAATCCTAGCACTGGGAGGTGCAGATCCTTGGGGCTTGCTGACCAACCAGTCTAGCCTACTTGATTAGTTCCAGGGCAGAGACCTTGTCTATAGAAAGTAGAATAGAAGAATTCGAATTTCAGAACTTCAGAATTAGAATTAAAAGTAAAAATAAAGATAGAAATAGAATAGAAAATAAACTAAAATAATAAATAAAATAAAATATAAAATAAAAGAAATAATACCTGAGACTATTCTCTGTCCTCCACACACGTGCATGTGTACTCACACGCAAGCACATGCACACACACACACACACACACACACACACACACACACACACAAAAGAAACTTCCCATTTGTTTTTCAGAATGAAGATAACTTCTTTGTGTTTGCTATGTGCTATGTGGAGGTTTTATTTTTTATTAATTTTTCCTTTATTTCTTGCCTCATGTTCTCCACCATTACCCATGCTGGAGTGTGGATGGGCCTAGTGTATAGGGCTTGTGCCATGTCATGTCTGGAAAATAGCATTCTGCAGCACCTCTCCTTATCCTGTGGCTAACATCCCCCTCACCCCCACCACCGTCTGCTGCAATTCCTGAGCCTTGAAGGGGTGATATAGATGTCTCAGTTAATGCCGAGCATTTCACGGTTACTTATTCTTTGCACTTTGCTGAGTTTTGATTCTTTCCAGTAATTGCCACATCTGTACAAAGAAGCCTCTCTGATTAAAAATGAGAGCAGTACTAGTCTATGGGTATAAACCTAAATATTGTTAAAATAGAGGACAGTTTGACAGGGATACCATATTCATTTAGCCAAGCAACAGTAGTGGTTTCCTCTCTAGAGCCTATGACTTTCCCAGCCATAGGCTTTAGAAGGTTTTCAGAAAGTACCAGGCATGAATTTCATCTCATGCAGTGAGCCTCAAATGCAATCAGAGAGCAGTTGGTTGCCTCCATAAATGACATGCTGCTATTACACTAGTGGGCACATCTTGCCTGGCTGGCCTGTTGTGTAGCTTACAGGGTCCACTGCTGGTTAAGACTTTTCTCCCCCGGCAGCTTTTAAAGCACTTTTTTTTTTTTTTTGCAATTTTACATTTTATTTATTTATTTATGAGAGAGAGAGAGAAAGAGTGGGCATGACAGGTTCTGTAGCTAATGCAAATGCACTCCAGATGCATATACCATTTTGTGCATCTGGCTTATGTGAGTACTGGGGAATTGAACCTGGGTCCTTAGGCTTTGCAGGCAAATGCCTTAACCACTAAGCCATTTCTCCAACCCTAAAGCACTTCATAGCACCATGACAGCTAGCCATCAAGGAGAAGTCTTCTAGGTCAGTTCCAGCTTGATTTCTTTTTTTTTTGGTTTTTCGAGGTAAGGTTTCACTCTAGCCCAGGCTGACCTGGAATTCACTATGGAGTCTCAGGGTGGCCTCGAATTCATGGCGATCCTCCTACCTCTGCCTCCCAAGTGCTGGGATTAAAGGCATGTGCCACCACGCCCGGCTCCAGCTTGATTTCTTAAGTGTCCTGCAAGTGAAGCATGTGGTGTCTTCAGCATTATCTAGTTCTGACTGGCAACCAAGAGCAGTGGCAATAGGCTGTATTGTTTTAAAGTCCTCTGTAGGGTTTCTCTGACCAACAACTCATTAGGAAGTATTCTTCTCCTTAGCATACTTTTTGAATGGCTTTTTCTTTTACCCTGTCCTCTCCCCTGGGTTACCTGCAGGTTAATTCCCTCACTCAACCTTAGTTCCCTAACAAAAGAACCAAGGGTGGAGATGTTTTTGGGTTCTTTCTTTTTTTCTTTTTTTTTTCAAGGTAAGGTCTCACTCTAGCCCAGGCTGACCTGGAATTCACTATGTATTCTCAGGGTGGCCTTGAACTTTTGGCAATTCTTCTACCTCTGCCTCCTGAGTGCTGGGATTAAAGGTGTGCACCACCATGCCTGGCTGTCTTTTTTTGGTTAATTTTTATTTTTTATTGTCAGTGTCCATGATTGTAAGCAGTATCCCATGGCAATTCCCTCCCCCCACTTTCCCTTTTGAAACTCCACTCTCCATCATATCTCCTTCCCCCTCAATCAGTCTCTCTTTTATTTTGATGTCATGATCTTTTCCTTCTATTATGATGGTCTTGTGTAGGAAGTGTCAGGCACTGTGAGGTCATGGATATCCAGGCCATTTTGTGTCTGGAGGAGCATGTTGTAAGGAGTCTACCCTTCCTTTGGCTCTTACATTCTTTCTGCCACCTCTTCCACAATGGACCCTGAGCCTTGGAAGGTGTGCTAGAGATATTGCAGTGCAGAGCACTCCTCTGTCATTTCTTCCCAGCACCATGATGCCTTCTGAGTCATCCCAAGGTCACTGCCATCTGAAAAGAGAAGGTTCTCTACCAAAAGTTAGAGTAGCATTAATATATGGGTATGAACATTAAGAGAAGTGCTTACTGGGCAGTTTGATGAGCATAGTATATACATTTAGTCAGACAGCAGCAGATGTTACACCCCTAGGGCTGTTGGCTACCCTTTTCCAGGTTTCTTTTTTTTTTTTTGGTTTTTCGAGGTAGGGTCTCACTCTAGCCCAGGCTGACTTGGAATTCACTATGGAGTCTCAGGGTGGCCTCGAACTCACGGTGATCCTCCTACCTCTGCCTCCCGAGTGCTGGGATTAAAGGTGTGCGCCACCACGCCTGGCCCAGGTTTCTTATATGTGTGCTTTTCTTTCTCTGCAGCGTGTTGGATCCTTTCAAGTATTTTTCTGTAGAGCTGGTTTTATCTTCAATATTCCTTTAACCTGCTTTTGTTGTGGAATGTCCTTATTTCTCCGTCTATTTGAATGGATAGCTTTGTAGGATAAAATAACCTTGGTTGACATTTATTATCTTTCAGAACTTGGAATACATCATTCCAAGCCCTTTTGGCTTTTAAAGTTTGTGTTGAGTAATCTGCTGTTATCCAATGGGCTTGCTTTGTATGTGATTTGATTTTTTTCCCCTTTTCTCTCTCTCTCTCTTTGTTATTGATAGGATGGCTTCAGAAGTGCTTTGGGTTGGGGGTTACAATTGATAAAGGACAACTAGGAACCACTGGGATTGCACAGGGGTTTCTGGTGAGAATCCTAGGAAGTCGTAGGTTTACAGCTAGGAAGGGAGAAAAAGGACCTAAACCAATGTTAATTGTGCTAGAATTCTTGCTGATCAGCTGGCCAGAGGTTTCAATCAGACTACTGGGTGAAAGGCTCCTTTTCCGTAAGTCCCTGTGTTACTGTTTTGCCTCAATGTGACTTTTTGCAGTAGTTATCCTAGTGGGTTTGGCATGATATCTCTTTGTGGTTTGGATTGCGTTTCTCTCAAGGTTAATACCAGCATGTTGCAGGGCAACTCAGCCCAGCACTGTAAGTAATTAGCCCGAGGAGCATTCCTCTTAGAGGTCTCCACTCAGAGAAAGCTGGATGGACCTAGACCAGGCTGCAGAAAAGAATTTTAGGATGAGCCTTGGTGAAGTAGTTAAGTGAGTTTATTGTGTAGAAATAAGAGATATTATATACTTTAGGTTAAAACCCAGGTACTTAGAAGCAGGGTAGCATACATGTAGGTGTGGGTTTTGGGTTGAGAGAGAGGAGGGGCATGTTTAGGTATCTTTATAATGACATTATATTTGATGCTAGGGCTGTTAGATTTTGGGGTTAGAATAGAGGCCCTGATGATTTTTTTTCTGGGGTGGGGGGAAGCTTAAGACTTTATTGTAAAGAATGAGAGAGAGAAGGGGTTGGGGGGAAGGGACACACACACACAGAGAGAGAGAGAGAGAGAGAAAGAGAGAAAGAGAGAGAGGGAGAGAGGGAGGGAGAGAGAATGGGTGTGCCAAGGCCTCTAGACACTGCAAACTCCAGATGCATGTGCTACCATGTGCATCTGGGCTTACGTGGGTCCTGGGGAATTGAACTTGTGTCCTTAGGCTTTGCAGACAAATGCCTTAACTGCTAAGATATCTCTCTAGCCCCACTTTTTTTTTTTTTTTTTTAGCCTTGATGGCTGTGCTCTAATTCTGCTTGAGTTTTGGGTTCTCAGCTGCTTCTGGATTTCCGCTTTGGTGTGATTTGAGTATCTCCACTGTTTGCATCACTGTGAGGTTTGTTTTTTTTTTTTTTTTTTTCCTAGTTTGGGTACTTTGTATTTCCACATGAATTTATGGTCAATTTGTTGACTTGTGCAAAAAAGTAGCTGGGATTTTGCGCAAACTGTGTTGAGTGTGTAGATTGAATTGAGGTTATTGCCATTTTAGTCTTGTAACTGTCCTTGCAGAAATACAGATATTACAAAGAGACTCCTGTCCTGTCAGTCTGTTGAAGCAGAGGATGAAATTGGAATTTCCCAGGAATCTCATGTTGGGAGAAGGCAAAGGCTGAAGCCGAGTGCCAGCCAGTGGGGAGCTTGTCTCCAGGAAAGTGACTTCCCTCAGTGCTGACAGCTTGTCGGAGGCTGTTGCAGGAGAGAATGGAGCGGAGTAAATGGTGATGGGCGAGACCACACTGGACCAGGACTGCTCAGTTGTGCAGATCTCTTGTCCTCTGTTTAAACCTGAACCTAATGTCAGGATCCCCAAGATGCAGTGAGGGCACTGGACATCCTTGTTCCTCCTTTTTTTTGCTTTTAACCATTACCTGTTTACACCTGGCTTATGGGTGGCGGAACCTGGTTTGCTAGGTGGTGTCAGGGCCCAGGCTCTGACCCTGATAACTACAAAAACAGTTTTGTGAAGGACATGTCTTTCCTCCTATTAAATGTTCTCTAACAGTGTTTCGTGATTTCAGAAGACAGGCTTTGCACTCTTGCCCACTTCATGCTTCAGTGCTTGGTCCTTTTTGTGCTGTTGCTTTATTAATTTCATCTTCTGATTGTTTGACTCTCTGAAACTTGGCTGTGATAAGTGTACCCACATTTTTGTTACTCTAATAACAATTTCCCTTTTTAATTTTTCCTTTGCAACCTTCCAGTCTAACCAACCAGTTTATTACAGTAAGTGTGCTAAACATTACACTTGACAAACTGAGGCTACTTTCTCGTTTTCTGGTTAGGACTCATAATGTGTTGTTACTTACCGTTTTAGGTCCTTTAACAAGCTGACTTTCATTAGTCCGCATTGCTGGCTGACCTCTGGATGTAATAGCCAGTAGTTCACAGTGTGGGGTGAAGCAGTTTTGCAGGCCCCTGTTGTGCTTTGAATCATTACCATTTGTAAATGCTTGGCATCTCAATTTATTTCAAGAAGCTGACTTCAAATTCCATTCCAAAACCTTTATCTTTTGAACATGTAATGGCCTTACTTTTTGGCCATTCATCTGCAGTATATATTGCTGGACATTCGGCAGAATAATGCCGAAACACTGGCAAACTAACTTTTACAGCAAAAAGTAACTATTTGAGTGATTTCAGTCAGGTTTTTAGTCTGTTTGCATGTAACAGCTTTATTTAAATGTGGCAGGTTATTTCCTGGAGCTTGGGCAGTTTACCAGTGGCTATACCACTTCCTCCATATCCTCTTTCATGATGTGCCTCTAGCCTTGGTGAGGGTGACACAGATGTCCTATTTAGGGCTGAGCATTCAACATTCACTTATTTTCAGCACTTTGAGTAAGTAGGAAGCTTAATCAAAAATACCTGAGGCTATGGGAGATTTTTAAATTGATATTTATTTATTTATTTTTATGAGAGACAGACAGACAGAAAGAGGCAGACAGAGAGAGTATGAGCATGCCAAGGTCTCTAGAAACTGCAAACAAACTCCAGACAAATTCACTACTTTGTGCATCTGGCTTTACTTGGGTACTGGGGAATTGAACCAGGGCTGTCAGGTTTTGCAAGCAAGCCATCTCTCCAGCCACTACAGAGGCTTTTTTACTTCCAAGCCATCACAGTACTCTGTATAGGTACTCTAGATAGTACTGTCCAGTGCTACTACTGGAAGCCATGGGTTCTTAAACAAAATCCCAGTGCCAGGAGTGAGGTACCTGCCTATGAACTGCTGGTCATAGAGGCCCCAGAAGCTCCCCAAACAATGCAGGCTATTGCCATTACTTTTGGATCTCCACTAAAACTATATGGTAAGTTCTTATTGCTGAAAACACCACATGCTACAGTGCAGAGTGTTGATAAATTAATCTGGAAGCTTCCTACCTGCTGGCTAGCTTTTATAGTGCCGGAAGGTGCAATTCAGGCTGCTGTGAGTGTAAAGTCATCGACAGTCTTACTTAGCTGTGAATCCTGTGTGCTATACAACTGTCCTGCCTGGCAAGATATGCTTACTGGCACAACGGTGACATGACTATTAGGCAGGTAACCAGTAGCTTTCTGACTGGATTTGAGGCCCACTCCAGAAGAGGGAATTCATGCTTGCTAATATAAACTCGGCAAAAAGCCCATTGCTGAGATTATAGATCCTAGAGCAGAACCTTCTGTTCTGGTTGTGCTAAACTACCTTTTAAATGCTTATGTGTATACCCAAGGTCTAATGGTAATCTCATGATTGGTCACAGAAGCCCTTGCAGGGCAGTTTCTCTCCCACAGCTTGTAAAACCCTTCCCTCTCATTCTGCCACCCTGTTCTCTTGCTGAAGCATACAACATTTCAACCTCTTACAAAATAACTGAGGTGTTGTGGTCACAAAAGAAAAGAGAAGACTGAGTAACTTGGCAGAGACTAGAGACATGACAAGTGTATGTAACCTGGGACCACACAGGTCCTGAAACAAGAGAAAGGACCGTAGCAGAAAAGCTGGAAATCCAAATATGGTCTGCATTTCAGCTGACAGTATTACACCAAAGTTAATTCATGGCCCCCCCAACCCATAGGGTCTCACTCTAGCCCAGGCTGACCTGGAATTCATTATGTTTCTCAGGGTCACCTTGAACTCACAGTAATCCTCCTACCTCTGCCTCCCAAGTGCTGGGATTAAAGGCGTGCGCCGCCACGCCCAGCTCCCTATTGGTATTATTAATTGTACCAGATAACAGGTTTCACTGTGATATTTTCAAACAAGTATATAGCACACTTTGATCATTTTCACCCTTCATACCTTCAACAGTTAACTATTATATTGACTTTTTAAAAGATAATGTTGGCCATATACTCTACCTTGTACCTTCTTATTTAATCATCTTTATTTTGAGTGTGAGAAAGAGACAGGGTCTTACTATGTAGTCTAGGCTCTCAAATTTGGCATGCTATTCCTGCCTCTATTCCTGAGTGTAGGAATACAAATATGCCTACTGCTCCCAGCTGCTATCATTTTATATAGCCTCAAATTCTGTGGCACATACCTTTTATCAAAATCATGAATTTAAGCTGGGCGTGGTGGCACACATCTTTAGTCCCAGCCCTCAGGAAGTAGAGATATAAGGATCACCATGAATTTGAGGCTACCCTGAGACTACGTAGTGAATTCTAGGTCAGCCTGGGCTAGAGTGAGACCCTACCTTGGGAATAAACAAAACAAAGTAATAAAAATGTGGTCAACAAGTCATCTAAAAGAGTTAACTATTAAAAATAAGTAAAATGAAGGCTGGTTGAGTGGTACATTCAGGCCTAGGGATAAAGGCAAGGATCAGTTCATGGTCGTTTTTAGCAGACAATGAGTTTGAGGCCACCTTAGAACACAAGAGATACTGTTTCAAAAGAGGAGGGTGGAGCTGGGGAGATTAGCTCAGCAGTTAAAGGCACCTTTTTGTTTGTTTATTTTATTTTTTTGGTTTTTCAAGGTAGGGTCTCTGGTCCAGGCTGACCTGGAATTAACTCTGTCATCTCAGGGTGGCCTCGAACTCATGGCAATCCTCCTACCTCTGCCTCCCGAGTGCTGGGATTAAAGCCGTGCGCCACCATGCCTGGCTGTTTATTTTTATTTATTTACTTGAGAGTGACAGAACACAGAGAGGAACAGGCAGACAGATAGAGAGAAAATGGGCATGCCAGGGCCTGCAGCCACTGCAAACTCCAGATGCAAACTCCATCTTGGGCATCTGGATTATGTGGGACATGGAGAATCAAACCTTGGTCCTTAGGCTTTGCAGGCATATGCCTTGACCACTAAGCCATCTCTCCAGCCCTAAATCGAGTTTGATCCTTCCTAGCACCCACATAAAGCCAGATGCAAAGTGGTATGCACATCTGTGATCCTAATGCCCTACAGCAATTGGAGGCGGAGTAAAGAGAATCCAGAAGCTTGTAGGCCAGCTAGTCTGGCACATGCAACAGCAAAACAACAAGAGAGGGCTGGAGAGATAGCTCTGTGATTAAGAGCATGTGGGCAAGGACCACCAAGTTCAGCTCCCCAACACCCACATAAAAAGCTGGGCATGGCCACACACATCTGTAAGTCCAGTCCTAGGTGGAGAGAGGACCAGAGTATTGCTGGGGCTTGCTGATGGACAGCAGTTCCAGGTTGAAGAATACCTGGTCTCAAGGTAATACACAGAAGAGTGATGAAAGATGGTCACCTGACATTATCTTCTGGCCTACACACCCTCCAGTACATACACATTACTCTATATCACACTACACCTACTTACCAAACACACAAAAATACAACACAAAGCCTATCAACCTTACCCAGGGAGATGATGGTAGATACTGAGGAGACTCCAACATCATCAAAGCAGAAATTCAGAGAATGTAGACAGCTTAACACTGAAGAGACTTAGAACATGCCCATCAAAGCTCAAGGAACATTGCAGGGCTGGGAAGGAGTATCCTGAGGCACTGCCTTCCTGTCACTGAGACTGGTGCATCATGACTCCACTGAGGAGGGCCCACAGTTGAAGTACAACCTAGCTGGGCGTGGTGGCACACGCCTTTAATCCCAGCACTTGGGAGGCAGAGGTAGGAGGATCACTGGGAGGTTGAGGTCACCCTGAGACTGCACAGTGAATTCCAGGTCAGCCTGGTCTAGAGTGAAACCCTAACTCAAAAACAACAACAAAGCCGGGTGTGGTGGCGCATGCCTTTAATCCCAGCACTTGGGAGGCAGAGGTAGGAGGATCGCGGTGAGTTCGAGGCCACCCTGAGGCTACATAGTGAATTCCAGGTCAGCCTGAGCCAGAGTGAGACCCTACCTCGAAAAACCAAAAAAAAAAAAAAAAAAAAAAAAAAAAAACAACAAAAGTACAACCCAATGGGAATATGACCAATATGTTCATACAATAAAATTCATAATTAATAAAAATACTAGTAGCAGAAAAAGTAAGGAGTATACTTCAAGATATGGGTGTAGGTAAGGACTTTCTGAAAAGGATATGGACTACTGAGAAACAAATGGGACCTCATGAAATTAAAACTGTACAGCCAAGGACCCTCACTTGAATGAAGACGTAGCAAAAACAATGTTAGGAAATTTGCAGGAAAATAAATTGAATTGGAAAATATTCCAGCAAGTCAATTTGACAGATCTAGAAAGAAAGATGTCATTTGTTTCTTTCATATGTGGATCATAGCATTTAAGACATTTAACTTTATGTATTTAAGTTGGAGTGAGGGTCTGTAGAGGCCAAGAAGCTAGAAGGGGGCCACAAGGGGGGGTGAGTGAAAAAAAAAAGCAGGTATAGTAGAATACGTGTGATAGGAAGGAAGTGGGGGAGGGAACACTGGGAGTGGAAAGGGTTAAGTAGAGATGGAAGCATGGATATGGGGGGGTTGGAAAGGGTTAACCAGGACTAAGATTGTCCTTGAACTCACGCTCATTCTCCCTCTCTATCTGCCTCTTTCTCTCTCTGTTTGTCACTCTCAAATAAATAAACAAAAACAAACAATTAAAATCCATTGTTTATGAAGTAAGTTTAGATTCCATTTATTAAATGATAATGTTTAGATTTTAGGGTTTAAAAATTCCTCAAACTGAAAACATCAGTTATAGTTATCTCATGCTGTAAAATCTCGTTTTTAGGAAAAGAAGAAACATGAAACTCTTCAGACAGGAGAGTTTGATGATGTCTCCCTTCCAAAGACCTTCAGCAAGCAGGACCTCTGTTCAGCTTGTGAACTGACAGGAGACCATTTGAAGGTGCTCACGGATTCCCAGCTGCACAGCGATGCTGGTGGACAGAAGGAAAGTGAGATGTTTGATATACCACTTACCTCCTTGACTGTAGGCGATGAAGGAGCTCTGATGTGTGACACAGAGCCCCTAAAAGAAAGGGAAGAGGTTAGTGCCTGTGTTAGAGATGAGGAATTCAAGTTGAAGGCTAACCCTGAAGACAATGTTGGAACTAAAGTGGAACTCTCTAAGAACTTTACAGAAGTTGAGGCAAACATAGTGGTACAATGTGGACCTTCAGAAATCCCACTGCAATCTGATGTTTCCTGTATTCAGCAGGAAACAGACCCTTCACAAGCCAGAGAAACTCAGAATAAGAAAAGAGATAAGCCAGCCCTTGGCTTTTCTTCAGAGATGCTTCAAAGTGCTGCCTTGCATGGTTCCTGTGAAGCCAGAGAAGTTTCTCAGCCACCTAGGGTGAAGAAATTATATCCCCAGTTGCCAGCTGCAATGGCTGAAGTGCCTGCTCTGGTGGTGGGAAAACCCTTACTTTGTAGTGAGCGTCTCTACCCAGAACTCCCATCTCACCCAGAGCTGGTGCCGTTTACTAAAGAACAGCTAAAACTTCTGGAGCCTGGGTCATGGCTGGAGAATATTGAGTCATCCCTAGAAGATTTTGACAGCATGGCTCATCAGGATGGGCATGAGCTCTGTGAGCTGCTTTTGAACTATTTGCGCTGTAGGAAGCAGCTGCTGCTGGCTGAAGCGGAGTTGCTTGCCCTGACCTCTGATTGCCAAAACGCCCAGAGTCGACTGTGGCACTTTCAGGAGGAGCAAGTGTCTGTGCAGGTATTTAGGCGGGTGCATGCCCAGCCTAACGGGCACCAGCTCTTATCTTTTGGCTGATTGTTGCTATGGGGTTTTGATAGACCAGGAATGCCACATCCTATGAGCTTCCAAGAGCTAGAGTCTAGATCTTCGTGTGAGGGATACTTGTCTGCTGGCAACTAACTAAACATAAATCTGGAACACAGATTTACGCAGACAAAGTCTATACCAGCAAATCATCTCGAAAGGCCAAATTCAGCCCATGTACCACATAATGCCACAAATGCAGTGGGTACAGTGTCAAGGTAGGGAGATAATGAGGAAATAGGGAAGTCCATTAGATGTCATGGATGCCAACTTCTCCATAAGAATTTCACAAAGGCCCAAGAGGGGTGGCAAGGAAGAGAAAGCCACTCTTGATTTGCTTGGCATGTTGGGAAGATGGAAGAGGTCATGGGGAGGAGCATCTGAAAATGATTTCCTAGTCCCTTCCCTCATTTGTTTGTAGGGAGCCTTGCATCTCCTGCTGTAGATTCTGTGGATAGGGAAGTATTTGGAAATAGAGAGAGGATAGACTCAAGCATACTGCTAAAGGAGTTGGTATGAGAAAGGTGAGAAGGTTTTCTCTCTCTCTCTCTCTCTTTCTCTCTCTTTTTTTTTTTTTTTTTTGGTTTTTGAGGTAGGGTCTCATTCTAGTCCAGGCTGATCTGGAATTCACTGTGTAGTTTTCAGGGTGGCCTTGAACTCAACGGCAGTCCTGCTACCTCTGCCTTTCTAGTGCTGGGATTAAAGGCATGTGCTACCATGCCAGGCTTGGGTTTCTCTTTTTTTTTTTTTTTTAATTTTTCACACACCTTTTTTTTTTTTAAATAATTTTTATTTATTTATTTGAGAGCGACAGACACAGAGAGAAAGACAGATAGAGGGAGAGAGAGAGAATGGGCACGCCAGGGCTTCCAGCCTCTGCAAACGAACTCCAGACGCGTGCGCCCCGTTGTGCATCTGGCTAACGTGGGACCTGGGGAACTGAGCCTCGAACCGGGGTCTTTCGGCTTCACAGATAAGCGCTTAACTGCTAAGCCATCTCTCCAGCCCTTTTTTTTTTTTTTATTTTTTATTTTTGAGGTAGCGTCTCACCCTAGCCCAAGCTGACCTGGAATTCACTGTAGTTTCAGGGTGGCTTTGAACTCATGTCAGTCCTCCTACCTCTGCCTCCCAAGTGCTGAGATTAAAGGCATGAGTCACCACTCCCGGCTCTTTTGAACATAACAGAACTATTAAGAATAATGGGGGGGGGTGAGCCTGGTGTGGTGGCGCACGCCTTTAATCCCAGCACTCAGGAGGCAGAGGTTGGAGGATTGTCATGAGTTCAAGGCCACCCTGAGATGACAGAGTTAATTCCAGGTCAGCCTGGACCAGAGTGAGACCCTACCTCGAAAAACCAAAAAAAAAAAAAAAAAAAAAGGGTAGATTTCTGTATATATATATATATGATATTTTATATACATATATGTAGGCACAAATGTGTGTGTGTATTTTTTTTTTTTTGAGATAGGGTCTCACTGTAGCCCAGGCTGACCTGGAATTCACTATATATTCTGAGGCTGGCCTAGAATTCACAGCATTCTTCCTACCTCGGCTTCCTGAGTACTGGGATTAAAGGAGGCATATGCCACCATCCCTGGCTTAATCTAGAGATATTTTGAGATGTTATCAAGTTGACAGGATATCTCATTTGCCTCATTGTTCATAAAATTGAAAGCACATCAGTCATAAAGGTTTTAGGGGACAAGCTCTTCTATTTTCTTTTACCTTTTCCCATTGACCCCTTTTCAGAATGTGTAATGTATTTATGATTGGCAGCATACTCTGACACATGACTATTTATTCACCAGCATTTTCTTTTTTTAATATATTTATTTGAGAGCGACAGACAGACAGAGAAAGGCAGATAGAGAGAGAGAGAATGGGCATGCCAAGGCCTCCAGCCACTGCAAATGAACTCCAGATGCATGCTCTACCTTGTGCACCTGGTTTATGTGGGTCATGGGGACTTGAGCCTCGAACTGGAGTCCTCAGGCTTCACAGGCAAGTGCTTAACTGCTCAGCCATCTTTCCAGCCTTCACCAGTATTTTCTACACACACTATATTTAACACACTCACCGTGGTTGTCCGTGCATTGAAAATGGTACAGAAGCCTGTTCATCTTACATCTGCTGCCTGATTGCTTGAGATACACCTGGCTTCACACTTTCCTCTTTGTCCATTGGTAGGGTGTCTGTGCAGACCAAGTGAGAGTTTACGGCCACCATCGCTACCAGAGAGTGGAGATGAATGAAAACGCACTGGCAGAACTAAAGAAGCTTTTTGATGCCAAGTCTGAGCACCTTCACCAGAGCCTGGCCCTTCATTCTTACACTTCTGTGCTCTCAAGGTTGCAAGTGGAGTCGTACATCTATGCATTGCTCGATAACTCAGCTGTCCTGAGACCTTTAGCCATTCATCAGCCTGACCAAGGTGTGTAAGTAGTGAAGGGCTCCTTCCTATGTGCTCGAGTGGGAACAGAATTGAGGATACCAGTTGGTCTTGTATGAGTGATTGTGATTTTTCCTTGCTCCCTTCCCACCATTGTAGGATTGAGAACTGTCTTAATGGCATGATTGGATTAGCCAGCTTTCCCTTCTTTCCCTCCCACCCAAGTGTCATTTCTCCTTCTGTAGAATGTCAAAAAGCTGACTTTCTTTTGTTTTTTCAAGGTAGGGTCTTATTCTACCCCAGGCTGACCTGAAATTTACTACATAGTCTCAGGGTGCCTTGAACTCATGGCAGTCTTCCTACCTCTGCCTCCTGAGTGCTGGGAGTAAAGGCGTGTGCTACCACGTCTGGCTGATTTTCATTTTAATTAATTAATTAATTTGTTTGTTTGTTTTGTTTTTCAAGGTAAGGTCTTACTCTAGCCCAGGCTGACCTGGAATTCACTTCATAGTCTCAGGGTGGCTTCAAATTCACAGTGATCCTCCTACCTCTGCCTCCTGAGTGCTTGGATTAAAAGCATGCACTACCTTTATTTATTTTAGAGAGAGAGAGAGAGAAAGAATGGGCATGGCAGTGTCTCCAGCCGTTGTGAACAAACTCCAGATGCATGCACCATCTTATGCATCTGGCTTACATGGGTACTGGGTCCTTAGGCTTTGCAGGCAAGTGCCTTAACCACTAAGCCATCTTTCCAGTCCCTAAAAGCTGATTTTCTGTTGCTGTTTTACTTGATGTGTTTTGTACCAAGTGCAGTTGATGGTGTTTGGTAATAAAATAAGTCATTAGGCTGAGATGGCTCAGTGGCTAGGCTCTTGCCTGCAAAGCCTAATGACTTGAGTTTGATGCCCCAGCACCTATGTAAAGCCAAATGCATAGATGGTGCATGCATCTGGGGCTTGTTTGCAGCAACTAAAGGCCCTGGCATGCTCATTCTCTCTCTCTCTCTCTCTGTGTCTCCTCTCTCTCTCTCTCTCTGTTTGCAAATAAATAAATAAAAATATTAAATTAAAAAATAAATCAGTCATCCAGTACTTTTTCCACCCTGTTTCTCTCTTGCACTTTATTTTTGCTTATCCAGTTTTTTGGACCGCTTTCTTAATTTTTTTTTTTTTTTTTTGAGGAAGAGTCTCACTGTAAACCAGGCTGACCTGAAGCTCATTCATTCTCTAGTCTCAGGCTGGCCTTGAACTCATAGCGATCCTCCTTCTTGTATCTCCTTAGTGCTGAGATTAAAGGTGTGTGCCACCACACCCAGCTTCTCATCCCCCTTTTTTGGAAGTTTTTTTTTTTTTTAATTTAGTATTTACTTACTTATGAGAGAGAGGAAGTGTGTGTATGTGGGGGGTGGATGGGTACATCAGAGCCTCTTGCTACTGCAAATGTCCATATGCATGTGCCACTTGTGCTTCTGGCTTTGTATGGGTACTGGGGGATTAGGACCTGGGCTACCAGGCTTTGCAAGCAAGCACCTTTAACCACTGAGCAATTTTCCCAGCCCCCTCACTTTTTTTTTTTTTTTTTCAAAGCTGGGAAGAGGCCAGTGATCTGTTGGTTTTCTTTTTCTTTTTCCTTTCTTTTTTTTTGAACTGGGGTCTCACTCTGGCCCAGGCTGACCTGAAATTCACTATGTAGTCTTAGGGTAGCCTCAAATTCATGGCAATTCTCCTACCTCTGCCTCCTGAGTGCTAGGATTAAAGGCATGTACCACCACACTGGCTGTTTTTTTCTTTTAAAACATATTTATTTATTTATTTATGAGAAAGGGGGGGCCAGATGGAGAGAAAGAGAGAATGGGTGAGCCAGGGCCTTTAGCTACTGCAAACAAACTCCAGACGTATGTGCACCCTTGTGCATCTGGCTTACATGGGTCCTGGGAGTTGATCTTGGGTCCTTAGGCTTCGCAGGCAAACGCCTTAACTGCTAAGCCATTTCACCAGCCCCAGTTTTCTTTTCCTTATATATTTGATCTATTGATCAATCGATCGATCTATCTAATCTAATCTAATCTAATCTAATCTAATCTAATCTAATCTATTGTCTGTCTATCCATCTATCTATCATCTATCTATCTATCTCTATCTATCTATCTATCTATCTATCTATCTATCTATCTATCTATCTGTCTGTCTGTCTGTCTGTCTGTCTGTCTGTCTGTCCGCGTGCATACCTACCTACCTACCTACCTACCTATCTGAGAGAGAGAAAGAAAGTGAGAATCAGCACACCAGGGCCTCTAGTTATTTGCAAATGAACTCCAGATGCATGTGCCCCTTGTGCATCTGGCTTATGTGGGTTGTGGGGATTCGAACCTGGGATCTTTGGCTTTGCAGGGAAGCACCTTAATGACTAATTCATCTCTTCAGATTGGTTTTCTTTTAATTTTTTTTTTTTTTGTTTATTCTTATTTATTTGAGAGCGATAGAGAAAGAGGCAGAGAGAACGAGAGAATGGATGCACCAGGGCTTCCAGCCACTGCATACACATTCCAGATGTGTGCATCTTTTGTGCATCAGGCTAACGTGGGTCCTGGGGAACCGAGCCTCGAACCGGGGTCCTTAGGCTTCACAAGCAAGCGCTTAACCGCTAAGCCATCTTTCCAGCCCTTTTACTTTTTGAGGCAGTGTTTCACTGTGTAGGCCAGGCTGGTTGTAAATTGTAGCTGAGACTATAGGTGTGTTCCCCTGTGCCAAGACTGTTTTTATTCAAATAAAAATAATAAATCATGAATCATTCATTTTCTCTTGCTTTTGAATACATATCTGTTTAATAGATTCCAGTTTTTTGTTGTGCCAGTAATTAAACTCAGGACCTTATGCATGCTAGTCAGGGCTCTACCCATGAATTGCACACCCAGCCTGAAGTTCAGATACCTTTTTTTTTTTGATGTCTTTTATTTTTTTTTGATTGAGAACTTTAATATATGAACATATTGCAAATTGGTCATATTCCCATGGGGTTATGCTCTTATGCTCTGTCTCCCCTGCCCCATTACACTAAGGGCTTTCCTCAGTTGGGTCATGAATGTACCAGTCAGTCTCTGTTGAGTAGACAATGCCTGGGAATACATCTTCCCACCCTGTAGTTCCGCCCCCCCACCCCCCGAGGTAGGGTCTCACTCTAGTCCAGGCTGACCTGGAATTCACTATGGAGTCTCAGGGTGGCCTTGAATTCATGGCCATCCTCCTACCTCTGCCTCCTGAGTGCTGGGATTAAAGGCGTGTGCCACCACGCCTGCTTGTGGTTATTTTTATTTTTTAAATTTGTTTATTTGTGTGCATGTGCACGCATGCATGTGTATGGGCTTGGCAGGGTCTCTTGCCATTGCAAATGAATGCAGGTACTTGTGCCACTTTTTTTTTTTTTTTTTGGTTTTTCGAGGTAGGGTCTCACTCTGGTCCAGGCTGACCTGGAATTAACTCTGAAGTCTCAGGGTGGCCTTGAACTCACGGCGATCCTCCTACCTCTGCCTCCCGAGTGCTGGGATTAAAGGCATGCGCCACCACGCCCGGCTTTGTGCCACTTTTTGTGTATAGCTTACATGGGTGGCTTGGGAATTGAACCCAAGCCAGCAGACTTTGCAAGGAAGTGTATTTAACTACTGAGCCATCTTCCCAAGCCC
Organism: Jaculus jaculus; assembly: GCF_020740685.1. Classification (NCBI taxonomy): domain Eukaryota; kingdom Metazoa; phylum Chordata; class Mammalia; order Rodentia; family Dipodidae; genus Jaculus; species Jaculus jaculus. The sequence continues at coordinate 44,696,418 of NC_059103.1, forward strand.
TGGTTGTTTATTTTTGAGAGAGAGTCTCATGTAGCTCAGGTCTTGAATTACTGATCTTCTGCCTCCACCTTCCAAGTGCTGGGATTATGGGCAAGTGCCACTACACCAGGCTTATGTAGTGTTGGGAATGACACCCAGGTCTTGTGTGTGCTAGGCCAGTGCTCTGGAAACTGTCCCACCGCAGCCCATGTTCAGATAGCATATTGGAATTTATCTCTCTCTCTCTCTCTTTTTTTGTTTGTGTATGTGTGTGAGGTGGGTAGGGTTTATTTTGGCTTACAGTTAAGGGGATATTGTCCATCATGATGAGGAAGGCATGGTGGCAGAAGTATGAGCTGACTGGTTAGTGTGTATCTTCAGTCAGGAAGCAGAAGGACAGGAAATGGGCTGGACTACAAAACCTAAAGGCCCCACCCCTTTCGTCTATTGAGGCTTCACTTCATAAAGGTTTCACCAGCTAAGGACCAAGAGTTTCAGATACATGAGCATTTGGGGAAATACTCAGATTTAAACCATAATAACCTGGTTCCAGCTCTGGCTCTGGCCATCTCTTAAATGTAAAAAATACTCTAACTTCAGAAGTCCCTATTGTCCTCACGCTACTGAAAGTCCAAAATCTCTTCTGAGACTTAAGGCCATCTCTTACCTGTGAACCTATGTAATATCTTTTTAAAAAATATATGTATATTTTTATTGACAACTTCTATATTTACAGATAACAAACTATGGTATTTCCCTCCCCTTTCCCAGTTTCCCTTCATAACTCTGCTGTCTGTCATATCCCCTCCCTCTCTCCATTAGTCTCTGTTTTAATTTGATGTCGTCATCTTTTTCTCCTATTATGAGGGTCTTGTGTGGGTATTGCTAGGCACTGTAAGGTCTTGGATATCGAGGCCAAATTCTGCCTGGACAGTTGTATGTAAGGAGTGGTACCCTTCCTTTGGCTCTTACATTCTTTCTGCCACTTCTGCAATGGACCCTGAGCCTTGGAGGGTGTGAGATGTTTCAGTGCTGGACACTCCTCTGTCCCTTCTTCTCAGAACTGTGTTGCCTTTTGGGTCATCCCAGTGGTCATTGCCATCTGAAAAGAGAAGCTTCTCTAACCAAAAGTGAGAGTAGCATTAATATATGAGTTTGAGTAGGAGTGCTATAGCTTGCTCATATGGCAGATCTATCTTTAGCTGTCTCAAGAACCTCCATACTGATTTCCACAATGGCTGTACAAGATTACATTCCTACCAACAGTGCAGAAGGGTTCCCCTTTTACCACATCCTCGCCAACATTTATTGTCATTTCTTTTCGTGATTTTAACCATTCTGATGGGAGTGAGATGGAATCTCAAGGTAGTTTTAATTTGCATTTCCCTGATGGATAAGTATGTAGAATACTTTTTTAGATGGTTATATGCCATCTGTATTTCTTCTGGTGAGAACTCTATCTAGTTCCATAGCCCATTTTTTGATTCGGTTGTTTGATTTCTTATTGTTTTGTTTTCCGAGATTTTTGTATATTATGGATATTAATCCTCTGTCAGATGTTTAGCTGGCAAAGATTGTCTTCCATTCTGTAGGTTGTCTCTTTGCTCTATTCACAGTGTCCTTTGCTGTACAAAAGCTTTGTAATTTCATGAGCTCTCAGTAGTTGATTAGTGGTTTTATTTTCTGAGCAATTGAAAGTCATTACCTATGCCAATATGTTGAAGGGTTTCCCCTACCTTGTCCTCTAGCAATTTTAGAGTTTTAGGTCTGATATTAAGGTCTCTGATCCACTTGGATTTGATACTTGTACATGGAGAAAGACAAGGATATATTTTCATCTCTCTACATATAGATATTCAGTTTTCCCAGCACCACTCGTTGAAGAGGCTATCTTTTCTCCGATGAATATTTTTGGCATTTTTGTCAAAAATCAGATGGATGTAGCTGCCTGGATTAACATTTGGATCCTCTATTCTGTTTCATTGATCTACATGTCTGCCTTTGTGACAATACCATGCTGTTTTTATTACTGTGGCTTTGTAATATAGCTTAAAATTGGGTATGGTGATATCATCGGCCTTATTTTTTTTTTTTCACTCAATACAACTTTATTGTTTTAATAGAACTATAACTCATTAACTGCTGTACTGCATAGAATACTGTTGCATTGTACAGGAACGTGCGTTTTTTTCAGCGGCAACTAAATATATTAGCAATCTAGTCAGCATCAACAAACCGATTCAGTTCAGATGACATTTTTCTATGCAGAGAGAACACCATGATGGTTTACTTCAATACTTCACACAAACGGCACAAATTAGTGTTTCATATGTAATTATAGCCCTATGTTAAAACACTTACTGGAGTTAGGATTATTTTCTAGGTAAAAATACAAAATATTTAAATCTCAGTCAAAGGCATGTTACTAAGGCAGAATTCCGTGCAGATACAGAAGCTTGTACTCCTCCTGGCACAGCAGAGGAGACGGAGCAGCAGACAGTCTGGAGCACATCAGCGATGAATGCCAACCGCAGGGCATAGCAGCACAGCATGACGCGACGCGACACGACACGGAGGCAGCTGCTGACCTCGTGTTAAAGATGCAGCAGACAGCACTTCCGACGCGTATTTCAGGGTTACATTCGCTTTCTACTTAGTCAAAAAAGAATCCACGAAATTACACCAAATGAAATGAGAACTAAATTTCTAACAATTTAAACAAACTTCAACAGGATCACAGTTTGGAAACTTGTCAGCTATAAAACAGCTTGAATCTTACACACACATGCATGCACGCATGTGTGCATATGCCACACACACGCACACACACACACAAATCTTAGATCATCAGCCTTATTTTTGTTGCTCAAAATTGTTTTGGCTATTGGAGGTTTTTTGTGCTTCCAAATAAATTTTGGGACTTTTTTTTTTTTCTATTCCTGTGAAGAATGCCATTGGAATTTTAATGGGGATTGCATTAAATATGTAGATGGCTTTTGGTAAGATTGACATTTTCACAATATTGATTCTTCCAATCGAAGAACATGGAATATTCCATTTCCATTTCCTTGGGTCTTCTGCAATTTATTGCTTGAGTGTTTTAAAGTTCTCTTTGTAGAGCTCCTTCATTTCCTTAGTTAAGTTTATTCCAAGGTACTTTATTTTCTTTTTGAGGCAATTGTGAATGGGAGAGATTCCCTGATTTCATTCTCCACATATTTGTTGTTAGTATAAAGGAAAACTCCTGATTTCTGTGTATTTATTTTGTATCCTGCTATGTTGCTAAAAGTGTTTTATCAGCTCTAACAGTTTGCTGGTAGAGTTTTTAGGGTCTTTTATGTATAGAATCTTGTCATCTGCAAATAGTGATAATTTGATCTCTTCCTTTCCAATTTGTATCCACTTTATGCATGCCTCTTGCCTTATTGCTGTAGCTAAGACTTCCAGTCATATATTAAATTAAAGTGGGGACAGTGGACACCCTTGTTTTGTTCCTGAATTTAGTGGAAAAGCTTCTAGTTTTTCATCATTTAATATTATGTTGGCTGTAGGTTTGTCATAAATAACCTTTATTATGTTGAGATATGTTCCTTCTGTTCCCAGTTTCTGTAATACTTTTACCATGAAAGGATGTTGGATTTTGTTGAATGCCTTTTATGCATCTATTGAGTTGGTCATGTGATTTTTGTCCTTCAGACCATTTATATGATGTATTACATTTATTGATTTGCGTATGTCGAGCCATCCCTGTATCTGTGGGATAAAGCCAACTTTTTGATATATTCTTGTATTCTGTTTGCCAATATTTTGTTCAGAATTTTTGCATCTATGTTGATGAGAGAGATTGGTGTATAATTTTCTTCTTTTGTTCTGTGATGGGTGATGCTGGCTTCATAGAAGGAGTTCGGTAGAATTCCTTCCTTTTCTATTTTATGGAAAAGTTTGAGAAGCATTGGTGTTAGTTCTTCCATGAAGGTCTGGTAAAATTTGCCAGTGAATCTACCTGGGCCTGGGCTTTTTTTAGTTGGGAGACTTTTTATAACTGCTTGGATCTCTGTACTTGTTAAGGTCTATTTAAATGGTTTATCTCATCTTGATTTAATTTTGATAGGCCATATGAATCAAGGATTTTCAAACTTAGAGGCACATATAGTTGTCTGAATTTCTTTGGTATCTGTTGTGATGGTGCCTTTTTCATCTCTAATTTTATTAATTTTTATCTCTTCTCTGTTTCTTCTAATCAAATTTGCTAAGCATTTATTAATCTAGTGTATTCTTTCAAAGAACCAACTCTTTGTTTTGTTGATTCTTTGGATTTTTATTTTTGGTTTCTATTTCATTAATTTCTGCCCTAATCTTTATGATTTCTTCTCATCTACTGATTTTTGGTTTGCCTTGTTGTTCTTTTTCCAAGGCCTTAAGGCGGAGCATTAAATTGTTTATTTGTGAACTCTCTAATATCTTAATATAGGCACTTAGAGCTATAAATTTCCCTCATAGGACTGCCTTCATTGTGTCCTAGAGGTTTTGGTATATTGTATTGTCATCATCATTTGATTCTATGAATTCTTTTCCTTTTTGATTTCTTCAATGACCCATTGATCATTCAATAGTGTCCTGTTTAGTCTCCATGAATTTCTGTATGCTCTGTCGATTTTCTTGTTGCTGATTTGCAGTTTAATCCCATTGTGGTGAGATAATGTACAAGGGATTATTTCAGTTTTCCTATATTTGTAGAGATTTGCTTTGTGCCCTAATATATGTACTATTTTAGAGAATGTTCTGTGTGCTGCTGACAAAAATGTATATCCTGCAGCATTTGGATGGAATGTTCTGTAGATATGTGTTAGGTCCATTTGTTCCATGACATCATTTAATTTAGACGTCTCTCTTGTTTATTTTTTTGTGGGGATGACCTGTCAGTTAATGAGAGTGGGGTATTGAAGTCTCCCATTACAATTACTTTTGATGTTATCTGTGATCTTAAGTCTAACAGTGTTTGTTTGATGAAACTAGGAGCCCCCATGTTAGGTGCATATATGTTTAGGATTGTAATGTCCTCCTGCTGGAGTGTTCCTTTAATCAGTATAAAATGCCCTTCTTTATCTTTCCTCTCTAATGTTGGTTTGAAGTCTATTCTGTCAGATATTAGGATAGCAACTCCTGCTTGTTTCCTAGGCCCCTTTGTTTGAAATATAGTTTTCCATCATTTCACCCTAAGGCTGTATCTATCTTTTATTGAGAGATGAGTTTCCTGAAGGCAACAAATGGCAGGATCCTGCCTTTTAATCCAGTCTGCAAGCCTGGATCTTTTGGATGGTGCATTGAGGCCATTAATATTAAGAGTTATTATTGAAAGGTATACATTTATTCTCGCCATTCTTCTTATTTTGCAGTGTTTCCTGTTTTCCCTTTACTCATTTGTTTTAACTGCTATTTGAGTATGGTTCATTTTTTCTTATTTCCTCCTGTGTGTGTTTTTCTTTCTCTTTGGCATTAAGTATTCCTTCAAGTATTTTCTGTAGAGCTGGTTTTATTATCCTTTAGCCTGTTTTTGTTGTGGAATGTCTTTATTTCTCTAGCAGTTTGGATAGATAGCTTTGTAGGATAAAGTAATCTTGGTTGACAGTTGTTATCTTTCAGAACTTGGAATACATCATTCCAAGCCCTTTTGGCTTTTAAAGTTTGTGTTGAGTAATCTGCAGTTATGCTGATGGGCTTGCCTTTGTAGGTGACTTGCTTCTTTTCTCTTAACTGCTTCCATTATATTTTCTTTGGTTTGTGTGTTTAGTAGTTTAATTATAACATGGCAAGGAGAGGTTCTTTCCAGATTTTGTCTGTTTGGTGTTCTAAAAGCTTCTTGTATCTACACTGGCATTTCTTTCCCAATTTGGAGAAAATTTTCTCCTATGATTTTGTTGAAAACACCTGCTAAGCCTCTGGATTAAAATTCTTCTCCTTCTGTTATACCCTGAATTATTATGTTTGATCTTTTCATAGTGTCCCGGATATCTTGAAATTCCCATTCATCCCTTGCTATTAGCTTGTCTTTCTCTTTGTTGGACTGTATTAGATCTGCCACCTGGTCTTTTAGCTTAGATATTCTGTTCTCTCCTTCATCCATTTTACTGGTAAGACTTTCCACAGAGTATTTTATTTCATTTGACTGTATTCCCCAGAGCCAGGATTTCAGCGTGGTTTTTCTTCAGTATTTCTATTTCCTTACTCATGTCTTATAATGACCACTTTATTTCATTAAGCTGGTTTCCTGTGTTCTCTTTCAGAAGTTTGTGTTCTTCTTTAATTACTTTGTTTTCTTCTTTGATTCTCTTCATTTCCTCTCTGGTTTCTTTGAGTATAGATAGTATCATTTTCTTGAAATCTTTGTCAGGTATTTCATCTAAAACAGTCTCGTTGGTGACCATTTCAGATGGAATTATAGTTTTTGGTGGGATTGTATTGTCTTGATTCTTTGAGTTTCTTGTATTATATTGTAGCGACTTTTGCATCCTGAATTGATTTGATGCTTGGGTTTTCTACTTATCTGCAGTGTTGCCTGTGAAGCCTAAGGACCCCGGTTCCAGGCTCGATTCCCCAGGACCCACGTTAGCCAGATGCACAAGGGGGCACACGTGTTTGGAGTTCGTTAGCAGTGGCTGGAAGCCTTGGTGCGCCCATATTCTCTCTCTCTGTCTCTTTCTCTCTTTGTCACACTCCAATAAATAAATAAAAATGAACAAAAAAAAAATTAAAAAAACAAACATATAGTCATATAAAGCCAAAATCCTTAAGGGTGTGTGTTGTTCTACACACTTAATCTTGTCAGCTGGGAGGTAGAGGTTTCTGTTCTGAATTGGGTTCCAGGTCAACCTGCCCCCAATAATGACAGAAGCAAAAAACAAAGGCCCTATATGCATGAAAGCACCAAAGGCAACAACATTCAACCCCCAAATACAGGTTATTTGAAAATGATAAAGCCAACCAAGAATATATACCCCATAGCCTGCCCTGACAAGGAAAGAGAGATTAGCTCTTGCAGGACTGTGTACCTGGTCCTCTCCTCTCCTCTCCTCTCCTCTCCTCTCCTCTCCTCTCCTCTCCTCTCCTCTCCTCTCCTCTCCTCTCCTCTCCTCTCCTCTCCTCTCCTCTCCTCTCCTCTCCTCTCTTCTCTCTTCTCTCTTTTCTCTTTTCTTCTTTTTTTGTCAGTTAGCCTCCTTACCTTTTGGGGTGCCTTCCGATCTCACCAATGCTGAGTGTCTGCCTGGATGCCTCTGTGTTGTGCTGTGCAGCTGTACCTGTGATAAGCTCTGTTGGCTGCGCTGCCAATGGGGGTGAATGCTGGAGGTTCGTGATTCTGATGGTGGGTGATGGGAGAGTTCAGACTTCTGGAGTTCTTATGTCTTTCAGTAGCTCTTTGAGTTGATCTCAGCTGTCTTTCCTTCAGATTTCTAAACAGGAAGGCTGATGGAGTTGAGAAATATGTTGCTTGGTCTCTATTGCTGCCGCCGCCTGGTGTGCCAGGCGGGACTGCGCCGGGCAGGCGTGTGAGTCATGGGCTGTGGTCCCCTCAGTGGGACTCTGGCCGTTTTCCTCCTTTCTGGTGGATCTTGGTCTCTCCAACTTCTCCAGTGTGTCTAAGAATAACCTATACTCCTTTACTTTTCAGAAGAATGTATTTTGCTAGGGTTTTGCTTAAATCTCTCCCTAGGTTGGTTTGGCGTGGCTCCTGAGCCGCCATCTTACCTGGAAGTCCATCTGTATAATATCTTAAAACCAAGTGTACTTCCAACATACAGTGTCACAGAGTAAACATCACTATTGAAAAGGGAAAATGGAGGCATAGTAAGAAACGATAAGACCAAAGGAAGACCAAAATCCAGAAGGATAAACACCAAGTTCTGAAACTTCATATCCTAGCATTTGGATCTCATGGTGGAATCATGTGCCTCCATCATCTTGCCTGTAGGACACATCTTCTGATATGGACTGTGTCCACTCTAGGCCTGCAGCTTTCCTCAGTGGACGTCCCATGAGCTGGCATCACCATCATTCTGGGGTCTCCATTGAAATTTAGGCTCCACACAAACACCTCTCCTTGCAGGGAATTTTGATTTCTACACATTGTCTGGCCTCAGCACACTTTAGGAACCTTGATGTAAGAGTCCATGACCCCCCCCTTCCATCTTTCATGCCTGCAGAACTGGTACTATGTGGCCTGTGTGGACAGTACTGCCAAGTTCTGCTGCCACCTCCCATCGTAGGTGTAGTGGCCTTGGTGTGCCTTGGTTAGCTCGAGGTGAGAAAACACTTTTCTAGGCAGTTGCTTACCAGCAAATAATCCCTTCAGTGACTTTTTTAATGCACACTCCTGCCCCCAGGGTATCTTTCCCAGTGTCTCCGTGCAGAGCAAGAGGTTCCTATTTAACAATTACAGCTGCTTTCTCAGTACAGGCTTGTCTGCAACTTTGCCTTTCCTGGCTAAACTGCCTGTTTTTCATATCTGCTCCACTTGCTGTCTCTCACAGGAGACTTGGATCAGAGCAGTGAGCAGAGCCATGACATACACAGCCTGAATGCTGTCCTGTCTTGAGATTTCCTCTGCCACAGAAGTTAGTTCATTATTTTTGAATTCAGCCATAAATAGAGAGAAGCCAATGTTTTTGCCAGAACATAACACAAATGGCCTCCATCCCAGTTCCTGATAGATTCTTTGTTTCCCTCTAAAACCTCATGAGTTGGGCCTCCACTATGCTTGTTTCTTTCAACATTCTGATATTCTGATCTCCCACCAGAATGGCCCATTAATCTTCGTTTATATCACTCTAGGACTTGTCCAGCTCCCAGTTCCAAATGCTTCTACATGTTGCAGCAAACTACTTGTAAAGGCCTTAGGACCACATGGTCACGTTTATCACAGCATCAGCCCTGCTCCTTGGTACCAGTTTTCTATATTTTTACTTTTCTCGTTGCTGTGACTGAATACATGACAAGAAACAATTTAAGGGAACTGAGGAGGTGGTGTAGTGGTTAAAAGTGCTTGCTATGCAAGCCTGGTGACTGGGGTTCAGATCCCTAGTACCCATGTTAAGTTGGATGCAAGAGTGGTACATGTATCTGTAGTTGCAGTGGTAGTGGGAGGCAGTCAGGAGAATCCTGAAGCTCTTGAGGCAGTTAGTCTGACCTTCTAGTGGCAAAGCAACAAGAAGAGGGATTGTCACAAGCAAGGTGGAAGGAGATGACTGACACCCCAAGTTTGTCCTTGGACCTTCACATGGTGCCATGGCATGCACATACCCATACATGCACACACATGTGTACACGCACATAAATAATTTTAAATAACCAACTTAACGAATGGTTCCCTTTGGCTCTCAGTTCCAGGGCATACTGTTCATGATGACAGGGAGGCATGGCAGCAGGAGTGTGAGATTATGCACATTAGTCCCTCAGTCCAGAAGCAGAGAGCCTCTCTTTGGGTTTATTCTTGTTATTTTTTCAAGGTAGGGTTTCACTCTAGCCCATGCTGACCTGGACTTCACTATGTAGTCTCAAGGTGGCCTTGAACTCACAACAATCCTCCTACCTTTGCCTCCTGAGTACCTGAGATTAAAGGCATGCCTCACCACCACATCCGGCTCTCTTTTTTGGGTCTTATCTGAGTTAAATGTTTTAAGTATGTTGGTTTGTTTGTATTAAGTGAAGATGTTAAAAAGTCTTCCTGTCTCTTCTGGGCACTCAATCCTTACTTTACTTTCTAGCTTCTAAGTTGACAGAGAGCATTCCCTCTGATCTGTGCCAGCTAAAGGAGTGCATTAGTGTCCTGTTCATGTTCACCAGGAGAGTGAATGAAGATACCCAGTTCCAGGACGACATTCTTCTTTGGCTGCAGAGACTGGTAAGCAGGCAGAAACAGACATATAGTCTTTTATTGCCTGGATAATTTAAGAATTATTTTTTACTTCATTGTATGTTTTTCTATCAGAAGCTCTTTTCTTAAAAATATTTAATTAATTAATTAATTTGACAGAGAGAGGCAGATAGAGAGAAAGAGAATGGGCACACCAGGGCCTCTAGTCACTGCAGATGAACAGATGCATGTGTCACCTTGTGCATCTGGTTTATGTGTGTACTAGGGAATCAACCCAGGTTCTCAGGTTTTGCAGGCAAGCGCTTCAATTGCTAAGCCATATCTCCAGCCCTATCTTTTTCTTCTCTCTCTTAAAAATATTATTTATTCATTTATTTATTTGAGAGAGAAAAAGTGTTGGGGAGAGAGAGGTGGGGGGAGACAGAGAATGGGCATGCCAGGGCCTCCAGCCACTGCAAATGAACTCCAGACATGTATATATACCTCCTTGTGCATCTGGTTTATGTGGGTGCTGGGCAATTGAACCAGGGTCCTTTGGTTTTGCAGGCAAGTGCCTTAACCGCTAAGCCATTCTTCCAGCCTCCCAGCCCTATTTTATATTTTTTATTATTTATTAAAAAATATTTATTTATTTATTTTTGAGGCAGAGTTTCACTCTGGCCCAGGCTGACCTAGAATTCAGTATGTAGTGTCAGGGTGGCCTTGAGGTCCTCCTACCTCTGCCTCCCGAGAGCTGGGATTAAAGGCGTGCACCACCATGCCTGGCTTATGTATTTATTTTTGAGAGGGTCTCACTCTAGCTCAGGCTGACCTGAAACTTACTCTGTAGTCCCAGGCTGGTCTCAAATTTACTGCAATCTTCCTGTTTCAGCTTCCTGAGTACTGTTTTGTTTTTTTGTTTTGTTTTGTTTTGTTTTGTTTTTTGGTTTTCGAGATAGGGTCTTACTCTAGCTCAGGCTGACCTGGAATTCACTATGTAATCTCAGGGTGGCCTTGAGCTTACTGAGATCCTCTTACCTCTGCCTCCTGAGTGCTGGTCTTAAAGGTGTGCACCACCACACCTGGCTCTAATAAATGTTTTGTGAAATGAGCTCTAGCTTTCAGATCAGACTTGTACTCAGGAAAAAATGGAAGTGTTGGACATATGCTAGCTTTGAAGATTAGATGTTTATGAGCTATCTGTTCTATACATTTTTATATATAATACTTTTTATCCTCTTATATTTGATGTTGAGCTTAGTCATACTTAAAATTTTTTTTTTCTGCCCTAGGTAGGGTTTCGTTCTAGCCCAGGCTGACCTGGAATTCATTATGAAATTTCAGGCTGGCCTTGAACTCAATAGTGATCCTTTTACTACTGCCTCGTAAGTGTTGAGATTAAAGGCATGTGCTACAACACACAGTTTAACTCTTTTTTTAAAGAAAGAAAACAGGGGTGCTGGGGAGATGGCTCAGTGATGCACAGTAGCACATGCATCTAGAGTTGTTTGCAGTGGTTGGAGGCCCTGGTGTGCCCATTCTTTCTCTCAATCTCTTCCTGCTTGCAAATAATAAATAAATAAATAAATAAATACATAAATAAAAGAAGGAGACAAAGAAAGGGGTTAGGATTTGGAAAATTTAGGAGCTCTGTTAGGTGTGTTACTCAGCATTGCTTGTTGGTTCTATTTTTCTTTCTTTTCTTTTTGTTTTGTGGGGGGGGGGGTCGTCAAGGCAGGGTCTCGCTCTAGCTCAGGCTGACCTGGAACTCACTATGTAGTCTCAGGGTGGCCTCAAACTCTCGGCAATCCTCCTACCACTGCCTCTAGAGTGTGGAATTAAAGGTGTGTGCCATCATGCCTGGATGGTTCTATTTTTCTGTGGGATTGCTTTGTGTGTTTTATTTTAGCTTTATACTATTCTGACGAGATGTTCCAAGCACACTCACTTAGATTTGAGAAACATACTAAGAATAGAACAAATGACTTACATCTTGTTTTTTTTGGGGGGGTGTTCTGAGGTAGAGTGTCCCTCTAGTCCAGACTAACCTATAATTCACTATATAGTCTCAGGCAGGTTTTGAACTCAACCTCACAGTGATTTCCTACCTTGGCTTCCTGAGTGCTGGGATTAAAAGCGTGTATCACCATGCTTGGGTTGACATGTCTTTTTACATGTGGTCAGGAGCATTAGTGATCTGTAATTTGTCAGAAAATTAAAAACTAGACATGTATAAGAACTACTTATGATGTTTTTATCCTAGTACTTATAGATAGGTCCATAGGCCTCTGGGATGGAAACTCAACCGCTTACCTCTGGGTACTCTTGAATGATTACTCATGCCTAGACATTGGGTCAGTGGTTGGACTAGGTAATTGTATAACTTCTTTGTTTTTTTGGTTTTTTGATGTAGGGTTTCACTCTAGCCCAGGCTGACCTGGAATTCACTGTGTAGTCTCAGGCTGGCCACGAACTCACAGTGATCCTCCTACCTCTGCCTCCCTAGTGTTGGGATTAAAGATGTGTGTCACTGCGCCTGGACAACTTCTTTCTTTTAATTAGTATTTATCATTCAGGTGTCAGTGTTACAAAGAGTTGGTTGTCCTGGAGATCACCTCTTCCTCCTAAACCACATTCTTCGGTGCCCAGCGGGTGTTAGTAAGTGGGCCGTTCCTTTCATCCAGGTATGAGCATGGTCTTCTGAATTTTGGGGGTGGGCTTGGGTTTTTAAAAATTTTTTATTTTTATTTATTTATTTGAGAGCGACAGAGAGAGAAAGAGGCTGATGGGGGGGTATATGAATGGGTGTGCCAGGGCCTCCAGCCGCTGTAAACGAACTCCAGACATGTGTGCCCCCTGTGCATCTGGCTAATGTGGGTCCTGGGGAATAGAGCCTTGAACTGGGGTCCTTAGGCTTCATAGGCAAGCGCTTAACCGCTAAGCCATCTCTCCAGCCCGGGCTTGGGGTTTTATTAGATATTTTTCCTGAAGAAGTTGCTGAATAAGCACTACTTTAAATTATTACTGTTTAAATAATTTTTTAAAATAGACCTCATGTATACATGTAGGAGTTAGGCCAAAACTTCTTTGGCCATCCCCATTGATGAATTATGACAATAGCAAATGTTCGCTGGTAATCTAGCTTGGTAGGCTCAGTGATATTTAATTCAACATAATTTCTATGCAGGCAGGCTTGCCAGCACTATATATTTTTTCTAGTATTACTCAACACAGCTTCTTCAACTAAACTATCACACACCACAATTCAACTCATATATTTAACCATATGGTGTATAGTTTCTCCTCTCTGCTGTGTGTCTTTTGGCCATTTTATTGCACACAGTAAGTGTTCAGGTAGCACTTTATTACAGTAATTATTCAGGTAGCAGGAACCAAAATTATGCCAAGTTCAGCTCCTCCACATTTCCTTTATTAGTATTTTTGGTGGCATGAAGCCGGAATCATTTTAAAGAGAAGGACTTTATGCTTTTGTTCTGTTTGGTTGAAAGTAGCATCACCGTCATCCCAAGCTGTTGCAGGTGATGGATGTCAGCTGCTCAGGTACCGCTGCTGAGGCAGTGCTGCCACGTAAGCAGCTGGGCCTTGGGCTCTTGTCTGTGTGGGTGAGGCCCCAGTTGCAGCTTTGTTCTCTTCATAGCATCTTGAGCATAGACTGCTGGTGAACTGAGGTTGTGGGCTGTTGAATTAGTTTGCTATAGGATACTTCTTCATTTTCTCATTTCAGATCAAAGTGCTGAATAATCCATCAGGGGTCTTTCATTTTATGCAGTCCCTTGCCCTGCTGATGTCTCCTGTCAAGTAAGTGTTGAAGAGCTCTGTGAATAGAAACTGAAATCATTCTAAATAGAAACTGAGATCATTCTAATCCAGAGGGAAGCATTGGCATTCTAGAATATACCATTGCCGATTTGGGTTTGATGCAAAGTGATCCCTTTAGCTGCTTATTAACCTTATTGGATCCTCTGTTAGTCTGTTTGTCTCTCTGTGGCATTGCCAAAGGTGCCAGAGACTAAGAGATGTTATATTCCTTAGGAGAAGCGATTTCCCACATTCCTGATTAAATTAACTTCTAAATCCTTTCCTGTGAAGATGACCTTTATTCTCCTGTCTTCTGATCACCACCATTCTCCCAATGCTGGCCCAAAGACAGTCAGGCTTCCAAAGACCCAAGTGTGGGAATTAATCCTTGACTTGGGTGTTTGCCTGTGTTTATATTTTTTGCTCTAAACAATCCTCTCCATGAAGTTCGGCTTACTTTTTTGTACTTGGTAGGACACATTTCTTAAAGGTGTCTCCCAGCAACACTTGGTAAGCTCATGGTGATCCTCCTACCTCTGCCTCCAAGTGCTGGGATTAAAGGCTTGTGCCACCACACCTGGCTTCTAGCCCCCTTTTAAAAAAATATTTTTATTTATTTGTAAAGAGTGAAGGGGAAGAGAGAGAGAAAGAGAGAGTGAAAGCACATCAGAGCTTCCAGCCACTGTAAATGAACTTCAGATGCATGTACCATTTTGTGCATCTTGCTTTATGTGGGTGCTGGGGAATCAAATTTGGGTCATTAGGCAATGCAGGCAAGTGCCTTAACTGCTGAGTCATTTCTCCAGCCCTAGCCAGTTCTTATTTAAACCATTTGAAGATTGAGCTGATGCCTTCCTGGCTTTAAGGTGAGTAGATGACCCAGAATGCACTGAGGTTGGGCTTTCTCTGTTGATGTGATCAGAGTCATTTCTGTTGTCCTTTAGAAATCGAGCAGAGTTCATGTGTCACATGAAGCCCAGTGAGTGGAAGCCATCCTCTTCGGGGCCTGCATCAGGGACTTGGACGCTTGTAGATGAGGGAGGAGAAGAGGTAACTTGTCATATCTTCACTGTTATAGTTAATCACTTTTGGGCACTCCCTATGTGTCAGATACAACGCTAAGCATTTAGATGATTACCCTGTTGATTCTCCTGACCACCTCATGAGGTAGGCATGGTTGTGATTCTCATTTTACAGATGAGGAGTCTGAAGTGCAAGGAGGTGAAGTAACTTGTCTCAGATCATGTGGGCATTACCTGCAGAGCCTCCAGAGCTAGTTCTTCCAGCCTGTGTGCTCTCTGGCCACCTTCTCTAGACATGGTCAGGCAGCAGAATCTGAGGAATACTGTGAACTTTACAGTAGGGTTTTATTTTACATGGGGTTGGAGTCTCACCTGTAGACAATCTGGTCTGAATAATTTGATGAAAATTTAGTGATTAAAATCTAGCTTTTCAAGATTAATTTTCTTTTCTATGTAGACTGATTGTAGTCCTATAACTCAATCTGCCGCTTCAGGCTGGCCACAAAGCCGTGGCGATTCTACCTCTGCCTTCTGAGTGCTGGGATTAAAGGTGTGCCACCACTCCTATACTTTTTTTTTCTTTTTTAGTTTTTTTGAGGTAGGAATCTTGCTCTAGCCCAGGCCAACCTGGAATTCACTATGCAGTCTCAGGGTGGCCTTGAACTCACAGCTATCCTCCTACCTCTGCATCCCGAGTGCTGGGATTAAAGGCGTGCGCCACCACGCCTGGCTAAGATACTTTTTTTTTTGTTTGTTTTGTTTTTTTGAGGTAGGGACTCACTCTGGCTCAAGCTGATTTGGAATTCAGTATGTAGTCTCAGGGTGGCCTCGAACTCACTGCGATCCTCCTACCTTTGCCTCCCGAGTGCTGGGATTAAAGGCATGTGCCACCATACCTGGCTCTAAGATACATTTTTTTTGTTTAGTTTACTATTTGGAAGGGGGAGAGAGAGAGAAAGAGAGAGAATGAGAATGTGTATGCCAGGGCCTCTAGCCATTGCAAATGAACTCTAGATGAATGCACCACTTTGTGCATCTGGCTTTATAAATATGGGTACTGGGGAATCAAACTCAGGTTGTTAGTCTTTGCAGGCAAGCAGTTTAACCACTGAGCCCTCTCTCTAGCCCTCAAGACACTTTTTCTCTTAAAAATACTGTGTTTTTCTTTATTTGAGAGAGAAATAGGCAGGGAGAGAGAGAGAGAGAGAAAGAGAGAGGGAGGATGGATGTGTCAGGGCCTCTAGCCACTGCAAACGAACTCCAGATGCATGAGCCCCCTTGTGCATCTGGTTTATGTGGGTCCTGGGGACTTGAACCTGGGTCCTTTGGCTTTGCAGGCAAGTGCCTTAACCACTAGACCATCTCTCCAGCTCCTCAAGATACTTTTTAAAAATTTTATTTATTTGAAAGAGAGAGAGAGAAAGAGGTAGAGAGGGAGAGAATAGGTACACCAAGGCCTCTAGCCACTGCAAATGAACTCCAAACACATTTGCCATCTTGTTCATCTGTCTTATATGGGTACTGGGGAATTGAACCTTGGTCCTTAGGCTTCACAGGCAAGTGCCTTAATCACTAAGCCATTGCTGCAGCCAGAGATACTTTTCGTTTTTATTTTTGATTTTTCAAGTAGGGTCTCACTGTAGCCCAGGCTGACCTGGAATTCATTCTGTAGTCTCAGGCTGGCCTCAAACTGAAGGCAGTCCTCTTACCTCTGTATCCCAAGTGCTGGGATTAAAGCCATTCGCCACCATGCCCAGCTCTCAAACTACCTTTTAAAAAACATTTTTATTTATTTGTGAGGAGAGAGAAACAGAGGGGTGGGGGGGGGGAGAGAGAGAGGGGGTGTTTGCAAGTATGAGTGAGTCAGAGCCTTTTGTAGATGAACTCCAGATGCATGTGCTACTTTATGCATCTGGCTTTACACTGGTAATAGGGAATCAAGCCCAGACTTACAGGCTTTGCCAGCAAATAACTTTAACTCCTTCAAGATCTCAAGATACTTTTTTGTTTTTTAAATTAAGACAATGCTTTTTTTTTTTTTTGGTGGGTGTGTTATATGAATTGTTTGCACATTTGAGTAGATGGCCTGACCTCATACACACGTGTGCCAAGGACATAGTTGGATGTTGAGTTTCTTCTCTATTGCTTTTCTGTTCAACTTCCTTGAGAAAGAGTTTCTTACTGAGTGTGAAGCTCAGACCATTTTTTCAGTTTAACTGGCTGACCAGTGGGCCCCTGAAATCTTCCTGTCCCCTTCCCTCTCAATGCTGGGTTATAGTCATGCCTGGCCATGCCCAGGTTTTATGTGGGGGTTGGGGATTGAACTCAGGTTCTCATGCTTGAGCAGTACTGTTATCCACTGAACTTTCTCTAGCCTGCTTATTTTTCTTCCCACTGTACACACAGGTAGTTGTATATTTGTAAGGAATTTTTCCTCCCAACTCATAGGCTCTGGTGCTTCTTTCTGGTTCATTCAGTCCTTGTGTAATGTTCCAGAATTCTCACTAGTAAGGTTCATTACATCTCAGAATGATGGACAGGCTGATGTGGGGACCATGTTGATATCTTTCTCCAGGTGTCCATTCAGAAATGGGCATTCCACAGTGGTTTTGCTCCTCCTGATGTTTGCAGTAGGTTGTAGGCAACGATGTGGGCCTGCACACATCTTCATCTAGAGACTGAGCTACCTGAAGAGAACATCCTAGGAGCTGGTACACATCGATCTTTTAAAGGTGGTAATGAGCCAGGTTTGGAGGTGCACACCTTTGATCCCAGCACTCAGGAGGCAGAGCTAGGAGGATTGCTTTGAGTTTGAGGTCACCCTGAGACTACATAGTGAATTCTGGGTCAACCTGGACTTAGAGGGAGACACTTCCTCAAAAACAAACAAACAACAAACAGATGGTAATAGAGCAATTCCCTCTCTCCCGCCAGACTGTCTTTTTTAAAAAAGATTTTTTTTTTCCTGTTAGGTTTCCTGCACTTAACCCGAGTCAGATAATGAGTAAGAGTCCTGCATTTGTGCTTGGGTCTTTAGTGCTAACTCAAGAGCTACCCTAGCATCCCCTACTCCACCAAAGAAAACAATAAAAAACCCAATAAGGGACTGAAGGCCTACTCTGGTTCAGACAAGAATGGGTAGAAGAGTGATGGAGCAGGACACCTGCTATTCTGCTTTCTGCTTCAGCCGCTGCAGGGAGTGCATGGGGTGCCACAAGGGCACATCTATGTGCATGTACTATACCACACTCCACACTGTGTTACATGTACACATACAAGCGAAAGAAAAAACCAAAATGACAAAGAAACAAAAACACAAAAGAACTTAGGGAATAGATGAGAAAGGCAGGAATTCACTGGAATCAGAAAAGACTGGATTTTCCACAGGATGGCTTAGCACTTAAAGCACTTGTCTGTGAAGCCTAAGGATACAGGCTCAATTTCCCAGTACCCTGTTAACCCTGTAAGCCAGATGCACATGGTGGCACATGCACCTGGAGTTTGTTTGCAGCGGCTGGAGGCCCTGGCATGCCCATTCATATCCTCCCCCCCATAAGTAAGTAAGCAAATAAATAAATAAAAAATATTTAAAAAATAATCACCTGGGGGCTGGAGAGATGGCTTAGCGGTTAAGGCATTTGCCTGCAAAGCCAAAGGATCCCAGTTCAAATCCCCAGGACCCACATAAGCCAGATGCACAAGGGGACACAAACGTTTGGAGTTTGCTTGCAGTGGCTGGAGGCCCTGACACTCCCATTCTCTCTCTCTCTCTCTCAAATAAATAAACAAAATTAAAGCAATAATCACGTGGACAATTCATAAACCTTGTCCAGGCCCACACCTAGACCTATAGAATATGATTCTTTAACTATTTTCAAAGCAATACATGACAGTAAGTCCATAGTCTAGAGGATTCTTTTTTCTGTCTACTTTGTGGTGGAAATTTAAAAAGAGATATTTTGGGGTCTTAAGTCTGGACATGATCCAGATACACATAAATGATACTTGCAGCTGGGCATGGTGATACATGCCTTTAATCCCAGCACTCGGGAGGCAGAGGTAGGAGGATCACCATGAGTTTGAGGCCACCCTAAGAGTACATAGTGAATTCCAGGCCAGCCTGGACTAGAGTGAAACTCTACCTTGAAAAAAAAAAAAATTATACTTGCAACTTGGGCTAGAGAGATGGCTTAGTGTTTATGGCACTTGCCTGCAAAGCCGAAGGACCTTGGTTCAATTCCCCAATACCCATGTAAGCCAGATGCACAAGGGGGCGCATGCATCTGGAGTTTGTTTGCAGTGCCTGGAGGCCCTGGTGTGTCCATCCCCCCCCCCCATAAATAAGTAAGTAAAGTAAATAAATAAATAAATGAATAAATAATACTTGTACTTTTAGAGCATTTTGGGGCTCTGGGTCTGAAGTGATACAGTTCTTTGCCCTTGTGGAAAAGCCTATGAGGGCCACACCGGGACCTGAGATGATGTAGTTTTGTAATGCCAGACTGGAGTATGATGTGATCTAGTTAGCTGACATGACTTGGTGTCCTTCTCTTAGGATGAAGACCCTGAGACCAGTTGGGTTCTCCTTAATGAAGATGACTTTGTCATCCTTTTGTCACAGTTTCCGTTTCATGAACTCTTTCAACATCTTCTTGGGTTTAAAGCAAAAGGTAGATTATTTCCTTTGTTACTGTCAAAGGTGGGCATGGCATGAGCCCCATATAAGAAGCATCAAGTCTTGCATCTTGAGTAGGCTGCTAGCTGCTGCCTTGCTCTGCTTACCTGTTCTAAACCTTCTTCGCCTTGTGCTTGCACTTTTCTACTCTGTGCTTAAGTACAAGAAGGCTGACTAGCTTGTATGCTACCTAGCTTAAGTATATTAAGTTTGTTCCCTTAAGTACTCTACTTCGCTTTGATGTAGGAGCCAGATACTTAATTCCTCTCCATCCTGGTTTGGCTTCTCATTATTTACCACTGTGTACTTCACTGTTTTACCCAAAAAGTTATAATTTCTCTCATTTTTGTCTGATTGATTTCTAGGTGATTATTTACCTGAAACAACAAGACCTCAAGAGATGATGAAAATTTTTGCCTTTGCCAACTCATTAGTGGAACTTCTGGCTGTGGGATTAGAAACCTTTAACAGAGCCCGTTATAGGCAGTTTGTGAAACGAATTGGTTACATGATCAGGTGATGCTGCCAACATGCATCTGTCTCTGCTTCCACCTTGCTCAGATCCAGATGCTGCATAAGTGGGGCAATGGGCATTGTCTACTTCAGCTCTATGTCTCATGAAAATGTGTTCTTCTTTCCCCATTTACAAGATGGGAATTTTATAAATGCTTCTGCTGCAAATATTTATTTGTTATCCTACATTCAACTGACTTGGAGTTCTGATCCTCAGAGCTGCTATGGGGTTGAAGTCTGGGCTGGAAAGAAGAGTCAAGGGAAACAGGCTTTCTGCTTCCTTTCTGTCTGCTTCCTGCTTTTGCCATAGAATTGCCACTAGCGTGCTGTGAAAAATTGGCACTTTCTCTTTAATGTCATTATGTCTCTTATCTATTTTTAGTCTAATTTATGATAAATTCCATTTTAAAAATTGTAGGCTTATGTCAGTGGCCACTCTATTTGAAGTGGGAGCTTATAGCCTTATTATCAAGTATCCAGTTAAATTTTGAGATCGTGTACTGCTTTTCTCTGATTAACTTTGTATCTGCTTTTTTTTTGTACATTTTAGTCCTTACTGGATTATTCACTATAGCACATAAACAGGCTATTTTTTCCAACCTTCTTCAAAAATACTCATAAAACCACAATATTTCCTCCATTCCCCCCACCTTTTCCTAAACCAAAATAGATTTTTTTGTTTTGTTTTGTTTTTTGAGTAGGGTCTCATGCTAGCTCAGGCTGACCTGGAATTCACTATGTAGTCTCAGGTGGCCTCGAACTCAAAGCAGTCCTCCTATTTCTGCCTCCCAAGTGCTGGAATTAAAGGCATGCACCAGCACACCTGGCTTCTAAACCAAAATAGATTTTAATTTGTGAATTTTATTTATTTATTTTAAGAGAGAGCAAGAAAGAGGCAGATAGAGAATGGGCATTCCATGGCCTTCAGCCACTACAAATGAACTCCAGATACATGTGCTCCCTTGTGCATCTGGCTTATGTGGGTCTTGGGGAATTGGATCTTTGGCTTTGCAGGCAAGCACCTTAACCTCTAAACCACCTTTCTAGCCTTAAGTTGTATATTTTAGATATGTACTTATTAGCTTTATGAAGATTATAGGATGTTCTCAAGGGCTGGGCATTCCCTATATAAAGTCTAGAACAAGCTTTTGGTAGAGGGGAAGGAAAGTGAGATGATGGAGGAGGGTGATTGGTGTCTGAGAGTAATTTCTTAAAAGCTAAAAGCTGATCTACCTGCTACTGTCAGACCTCCATCCAGAGGGTTGTTTTCTGATTGTGCTTGATAAATAAAGCCACCAGGAAGATTTTTCATGGAGTTCCTGTTCATCCTGTACAAGCAAGCATCTTTAAGCATTGAGCCATCTCCCCAGCCCCACATGATGACTGCACTTCCTCAGTAACTCTTGGAAAAATGTTACTGTTTGAAGTCCAGTGGTCATCCTTCAGTATGAAAAATTTTGCATTAACAAGCACTGCAGATCCTGTGTTTATGCTTCAGTTTTTCTCTCTGGTTACTTTCTTCACATCTGCCACAGGTTTTTCTCATACTAACAATTGCAGAATAATTTTTCTGTCCCTCTTCAGTGAGCCCACTCTTCTAGCTCCAGATACACTTCAGTCCTCTTCTTGCATTACCTTCCTTAATAATTTTCTTTAATGTTCCTTACAACCATGTGACAGACTGTCCATTGTCCTTAATTTTGTTGTCTACATGTCTTCCATTAAGTACATGCTCCAGAAGAGTGGGTTTTCATTTTGTGCATTAAAGTTTCTCTCAGTACCTAGAAGATAGTAAGCACTTACTGTGTACTGGGTATGTTAACCTTTCAAATGTAATGTAAAGGCACTGCTGTTGAGTGAGGGATTCAAAAGTGCTACATTATCTTTTCTCATTATCAGAATGACCCTTGGCTATGTCAGTGACCACTGGGCACAGTATGTGAGCCATAACCCAGGTGTGGGATTAGCCCTGCAGCCCTACTCTATGGAGAAACTGCAGATTGAATTTGATGAGCTGTTTCTGAGAGCTGTCCTACATGTGCTGAAAGCCAAAAGGTAAGACATATGGTGGTACTAAGTAGAGATCTCTGGGGTGATGTCTTAGTGGATTTCATGTAGTTCTTATCTCAGGTGAATTCCTCAGCCCGAGTTTTTCTAGCTGTGTTGTACCCCTTTTGGCAGAAATGATCTCTATTCATGTTTCCTTCTGTCTTAAAATAACTCAAATCTGTTATCTCAGTTTCACCACTCTTGAAAAACTCCTGGGGAAGCCTTTAGCAGGGGAGAACCAGGATGGATTTCATTACCTACCTCATTTCTGTGCTTCCAGCAAGGCACAATAGGTGCAGAGCATCTGCTGCACGTGATTTGCTGAGTGTATCCTTCATGTTGTCTTACTGTAAGGTTTTACAGTACGGGAGTGTCTTGCATCTTGGTCCCGTATCTTGGCTGCGTAATCCTGTCATCTGGCCATTCCATTGCTGTTGCTTACAGCTCAGCATATGTTGAGGAACAGAGAGGTGCAGTGGTCCCTTCACACTGCCGTACCCAAGCCTTGGCTAATTGTTGGAGCAATTCTGCCACAGGATGTGACCTTTACTAAGAGATATGAGCCATCCTTCACTTCCACACAGCTCCTCTCAGCAGTGCCAGCTGTCCCTCACCTGTGCCTTCTCCTGAGCTGTCTGTCCTCCTCCTGGTCCCAGTCCTCCATTTATTCACTGTAGTACACTGCACTTGAGTCATACTCTGATGCTGAGGGTTCTCCTTGTCAGGTGACCTTTGTAGTCTTGACTCTTCTCCATGTATAACATGCAGGTGATTGTGAGAGTGCCGTACTATTGACGTTAGAGATGTGTTGCAAGGATAAAGTAGTGGGTGGAAATACTTATAAATCATGCAAGACCTTTGAAGCTTGCTCTTGTGTGGTTTCAGGTAAAGAACAGAAAACTTAACAGACTTAGAAAACGCTCAGGATGCCTTAGATAATTGGTTTTAATTTTTTTTTCTTTTAAAGACAGTTGTTCTGGCTGGCCTTGAACTCATGACAGTTCTTATGCCTCAGCTTCCAGGCTGCTGGAATTACAGCCATTATGTATGGTTTAGCAAAATGTTAACCACTTTCTGATTCTCAGAAAGCACGAAGGACTCCCTGGTTCTGCCCCTAGTACTGGGCTTATAGGTGCATGCTGCCACGTTCAGGTTCATGCTGATGTGTGTGTATACATCCCCCATTATCCTCCCTTGGTCCTCTTCCACTCTTGTTACTTTCTTACCTCTTCTTAACTAACCCCCTTTCAACTTTCTTCTCTTTCCTTTTCTTCTTTCCCTTGTTCTTTTTTGTCGTCGTCTTTTTAAATTTTTTTTATTTTTGGGTGAACCAGTGAGTTTCAGTGGGCTCACTTAGAGAATCCTCAGTGAGTGAGAAATTATTTGCAGGAGCATGTCTACCCCACTAAAGAAAAGGTCTCTCCCTTCCCTAGTGACCATTAACTGCTTATAGACCCTCAAGGTGGACTGGGGCCTTGAGGGCCTATCCCTCCTAGTTACCATTATCTACCTATAAGTCCTCAGGAAGGGACGAGAATCTCTGCCCCATGACAGGATTTTGACTGGCCCATCTTTTAAAAATTTTTTTGTTATTTTGTTTTTTGAGGTAGGGTCTCACTCTAGCCCAGGCTGACCTGGAACTCACTATGTAGTCTCAGGGTGGCCTCAGAATCACTGTGATCCTCCTACCTCTGCCTCCTGAGTGCTGGGATTAAAGGTGTGTGCCACCATACCCGGCTTACATTTTTTTTTTTTTTCCGGCTTACATTTTTTAAATAAATATTTTAAAAGTTTTTTTTTGTTTATTATTTATTTATTTGAGCGTGACAGACAGAGAAAGAGAGAGAGAGAGAGAATGGGCACACCAGGTCTTCCAGCCACTGCAAACGAACTCCAGACACATGCGCCCCCTTGTGCATCTGGCTAACGTGGGTCCTGGTGAATCAAGCCTTGAACCAGGGTCCTTAGGCTTCACAGGCAAGCGCTTAACTGCCAAGCCATCTCTCCAGCCCTAAATAAATATTTTATATTTATTTATTTATTTGAGAGCGGGAAAGAGGCAGTACATGAGAGACAATGGGCGTACCAAGGCTTCTAGCCACTGAAAACAAACTCCAGACACATGCTCCACCTTGTGCATCTGGTATACGTGTGTCCTGGAGAATCTAACTGAGGTCCTTTAGCTTTTCAGGGAAATGCCTTAACCAGTAGGCCATTTCTCCAGCCCCCATCTTTAAAAAATTACATATTTATATATTTATATCTATCTATCTATCTATCTATCTGTCTGTCTATCTATCTATCTATCTATCTATCTATCTATCTATCTATCTATCTATCTATCTTTATATATTTATTTGCTTGAAGGAGGGAGGGAGAGAGTGAGAAAGAGGCAGATAAGAATGGGTGTACCAGGGCCTCCAGTCACTGCAAATGAACTCCAGATGCTGCAGACAAACTCCAAATGTACCATGTGCATCTGGCTTAGATGGGCCCTGGGGAATTAAACTTGGGTCTCTTGGCTTTGCAGGCAAGTGCCTTAACTGCTGAGCCATCTCTCCAGCTCTGACCTGCCCATCTTGTTAAGGTCTCGTGCTGGTCATCACAACTGCTGTGAGATCAAGAGTGCAACAGTGTCATCATGCTCTAAAGACAGCGTTCTACTTTATTACACTCCTTTCTCTAGCCCTTACATTCTTTGCGCCTCTTTTTCCCCATGAACTCTGAGCCTTGGAGAAAATACTATGACTCTCTCACTTATGACTGAGTCCTCAATAATCCCTTGTTTTTAGCACTTTGACCAGTAATGAGTCTCTAAAGTTAACAACTACTGCAAAAAGGGGCCAGACTAAAGTGGCAGCACTAATGTATGGTTATAAACACAACTATTTAGAAGGCAATTTGATGAGCACATAATGTCCAGATGTTTCAACAACAGCAGTAGGCTCCCCACTAGGACCTCTGGCTTCCCACATCCTTGAACTCTTGGCCAAGTTTACATATCCGACATGGGTCAAGATGTGCAATCAGATAACACCGAGCATCTCCTTTCTCAGGAGTTTGAGTCACAGATACCTTGAAAACAAGGCTAGCTTATGTTCTTTGGGCGAAGTAAAGGAGTAAACAAAGATTATGGAGAAAAGAAAAAAAATGAAAGAAAAGACCAATGATACAAGATGGAAATAGAGGTAGACCAAGCTGGCCTGCCACATTGACCTTGAGCATTACATATAGAAAGAATAGCTGTAGGGAAAGAGAGATGGAGTGATGATCATGTGTTTGAGGATGCCCTGAGACGACATAGTGAATTCTAGGTCAGGCCTGCCTGGCCTTGAATGAGACCCTACCTCAAAAACCCCAAAACCAAACCAAACCAAAACAAAAAACCCAACTGATTGTCCTGTGTTGGATTTTACCTGGAGAGCCCCAGTGTTCCTGCCCTGGGCCTTAGCAGGCCGTCTTGCTGCTGGAAGGGCTGGTGTGTGGGGCTGTTCTGTTCCCCCGTCTATGGTCTGTTTGCTGGGAGCTATGCTAGACACATCCCCTGTGGCATGGGGTAGTGGTTGCTGTGATGTGCAATGTGTCTAATCTTGGGGGAGCTAGTGGGACATTGAGCATGTGGATCATGGAGTTAAGCAACCTTTTGTTTCCCCAGCTATAGTTGTATCTTCTAAGCTGTCATCTTAGCTGGACTCCTTCTTCTTCTTTTTTTTTTTTGAGGTAGGGTCTCGTTGTAGTCCAGGCTGACCTGGAATTCACTATGTGGTCTCAGAGGGTCCTCATACTCAGTGATTTTCCTACCTCTGCCTCCCGAGTGCTGGGATTAAATATGTGCGCCACCATGCCTGGCTGACTCATTTTTCTTTATGATTGAATAAAATTTCATTATGTGTACACCACATTTTCTTCATCCATTCATCTGTTGATAGGTATCTAGGTTGGTTCCACATCTTGGCTGTTGTGAATAGTGCAGCAGAATTTCATGTTTATACTTCAGTCTCATCTCAATATATGTGATTATGTATGTACAAATATAATAAAAAGTAAAAAAAAGAAAAAACTGAAATACTTCTAGTACCAATCACTTTGGGCAAGGGATATTCAATGTGTGTGTGTTGTGAATTTTATAACAATTAGAGTACTATGTGTTATGGATGACTTCATGAGTATTGGCTATCACTGTTATCTATCCTTGGTCTTTGAGGTGTCAGCAATGAAAGCATGTTAACAAAGTTATGGCAGTGAGAGTTAAGGAACTTTGTTATACTGTGTGAGCTAAAGGGTCTTCTAACTTTCTTAGTGTGGTGAAGTGAGTAAGTTATGAACTTATCTCTGTTCTTTTTAAAACATGCAGACTTGGCATCTGGCTGTTCATGTCTGAAATGCCCTTCGGGACACTGTCAGTGCAGATGCTCTGGAAGCTCTTCTACCTCATGCACCAGGTGGAGAGTGGGAACCTGCAGCAGCTGTGCCTCACCCTCCAGCCAGCTGAGTGCAAGAAGCAACTCCAAGGTACAGCTTCACCAGGGCGGGCAGTGCCAGCCTTCTCTGCTTTTGTGTGTTTCTCTGTCTTGGTCTTTCTGCTTTTAGAAGGGCTAAGGGAATGTTTTACTCTGTGTACTCAGGGGTGGTAATTTTAAAATTTGTGAGACTACTTCGTTGCAATTTATTAAATAGAAGCTTGCATATCCCAAGCCCAAATTTTGAAAAATATTTTTGTTTATTTATAAACAAAAAGGGGGGGGGAGGATGAGAATAGTTGTGCCAGGGCCTCTTGCCATTGTAAATGAACTCCAGATGCATGTTCCACTTTGTACTTCTGGCTTATGTTGGTACTGGGTAATTAAGCCAGGCTGTAAGGTTTTATAAAAGTAAGTGCCTTTAATCACTGAACCATCTCTCCAGCTCCCAAATTTGATTATTTCCAACAGTGTGTCAATAAATTTAAAAGTCTGACTTTAATTTTTTTCATGTGTATGTATCTGTGGTGTCTGTGCATGTATGTTCATGGGTGCACATGTGTGGGGGTTTGCACATATATGTGTGTGCATGTTGAGGCTAGAGATTCCATTGAGTATGTTCCAGAATTGCTCTCCATTTTATTTCTTCCACAGGGTCTCACTGACCTAGAGCTCACTGATTTGGCTAGACTAGCTAGCCAGCAAGCCCTAGGAATCCTATTGTCTCTGCCTCCTCAGTTCTGGGAATACAGGCACTTATGTCGGTGCTGAGGATCCAAAATCAGACTCCCATTAATTTTGGTGAAAGCCTCATTAAGTTTTTATGTTGTACCAACACTGAGCTACAGGGTATTTATTTGTCAAAAATGAATAAAAATCTGTCTGCCTGCCTATCTATCCATCTGTCTGTCTGTCTATGTATCTATCATCTATCTATCTATCTAATCTGATCCATCCATCCATTCATCTATCTATCTAACAATTACCCTCCATATTAAAACATCTGGTAGAAAACATAACAAATATTAATGGAATTTAAAATATTAATAGAATTTTAAAAGTATGCCAAATGCTAATTCTCTTTTTTTTTAATTTTTTTTAAAATTTATTTATTTGAGAGTGACAGACACAGAGAGAAAGACAGATAGAGGGAGAGAGAGAGAATGGGCGCACCAGGGCTTCCAGCCTCTTTTCCATACTTTAGTCCCTCTACATTATTTAAAATGAAACCATGAAGTTTAGAAATTTGCAAATATTATGGAACCTGTACTATTTGGAAAGTCCTTTCTTGGTGGACATTCATGATTTTTTTGTCATTTTTGTTTAGATGTCTTTTTGTTTTGTTTTGTTTTTTGTTTTTTGAGGTAGAGTCTCTTTTTAGCCCAGAATGACCTGGAACTCACTCGGTAGTCTCGGGCTTGCCTCAAGCTCACTGTGATCCTCCTACCTCAGTCTTTCTAGTACTAGGATTAAAAGTGTGCTTGACCAAGCTCAGTCTCTTCATTCTTATTTGGACAATTTCATACATATACATAATGTATTTTGATCATATTTGGCTTCTCCATTTACCTCTTGGAGCTTCTACTAAACCTTAAATCTCCCCTTCTTCCTAACTAATCCCCCTCTTATTTTCTTGTTGTTATTTATTTATTTATTTTTTCAAGGTAGGGTCTCACTCTAGCCCATGCTGACCTGGAACTCACTATAGTCTCAGCTTGGTCTGGCACTCATGGTGACTCTCTTATCTTTGTTTCTTGAGTGCTAAAATTAAAGGTGTGTGCCCTATGTCTGGCTTATTTTTTATTTTTAAATTTTACTTATTTATTTTGGTTTTGCAAGGTAGGCTTTTACTCTAGTTCAGGCTGATCTGGAACTCACTATATAGTCTCAAGGTGGCTCCAAACTCATGGCGATCCTCCTACCTCTGTACTGTTAAAATATTTTTGAAAGGATTTTATAATTCTTTTTTCTGAGATAGAAAGAGGGAGAGAGAATTGGCATGCCAGGGCCTCCGCCACTGCAATTGAACTCCAGATGCTTGTGCCACCTAGTGGGCATGTGCAACCTTGCACTTGTCTCACCTTTTTGCATCTGATTTATGTGGGATCTGGAGAGAGATTGAACATGGTTCCTTAGGCTTCACAGGCAAGTGCCTTAACTACTAAGCCACCTCTCTAGCCATTTTAAAAATATTCTGACAGTTCAACTTGGGCTAAAATGAGACCTCCCTCAAAAAAAAAAAAAAAAAAAATCATACAGACATAGTAGGACATACCTTTAATCCCAGCACTCAGGAGGCAAAGGTAGGAGGATCACTGTGAGTTTGAGCCAGCCTGAGACTACATAGTGAATTCCAGGTATGCCTGCACTAGAGTGATACACTTCCTCCAAAAACAAAAAACAACACCAAAAAGAAGGAGGAGGAGGAGGAAGAAGAGAAGGAGGAGGGGGAGGAGAAGCAACTCCAGAAAAATAGATGATAAATCCTCTTGCCTAGTTCCCTAGACCTGTTTTTCCACAAATAACCAGGACCCCTCCTGGGAGGGAGGGCTTTCATAGGATTTAAACATTGTGGTTAGTCAAGTTCAGTCCCCGGAATTTGGTGTCAGGACTAGCCTCTTCCTGAGACAGCTACTAGCCCAGACAAACCAGCTGTCCCTCTGGTTCACCTGAGCCAGATGACAGCCCACCACTATAAGGTTGTAAATACCTTTGCAAGGGGTGGGAAGGCACTCTGACCACTTGGCATGAACTCTCTTTTCTCTCTTTTCTTTCTGTGATTCTCTAGCCATGTGGGTGCCCTCAATAAATATAACTTAATAAAAAATAAAAATAAATGATACAAATTTTTACTTAAGGGGGGGCCAGATAGAGAAGGAGAATATGGACATGCCAGGGCCTGTAGCCATTGCAAACAAATGCCAGACACTTGTCCCTCTGGCTTATGTGGGTACTGGGGAATAGGCCTTAGGTCCTTAGGCTTTGCAGGCAAGGGCCTTAACCACTAAGCCATTTCTCCAGCCCTTAGTTTTTCTTTTTCTTTTTTAAAATTGGGTGCGTCAGGGCCTCTATAGAGCCACTGCCAATGAACTACAGACACATACACTATCTTGTGCATCTGGTTTACATAGGAGCTGGGTGATCGAACCTGGGTCCCTAGGGTTCTCAGGGAAGTGCCTTAACTGCTAAACCATGTCTTCAGGCCTTATGTTTTATTTTTAATTTTTGGTTTTTCGAGGTAGGGTTTCACCCTAGTCTAGGCTGACCTGGAACTCACTAAGTAGTCTCAGGGTGGCCTCGAACTCATGGCGATCCTCCTACCTCTGCCTCCTGAGTGCTGGGATTAAAGGCATGCACCACTATGCCCAGCTAATGTTTTGTTTTTTTAATCCAGTGAGTTCAATTAGGTTTGCTTGCTTGAGCGTGAACAGGAGGTTATTTATTGGAACATAGACAAGTTACATTGGCTACTCTACTGAAGAAGAGCTTGCACCTTCCCCAACAATCATTACATGCCAGTATATCCTCAGAGGATGACTTCATTCTTGTGCTTCTGCTCCCTCTCTCCCTGAGTGTGCTCTTGTGAGTTTTCTACACAAATCCACTGCTGTCTGTTTCCTTTCAGTTCCAAGGTTTTTGCATTGCTCTGCTTCATGAGATGCTTCTGCATGTTCTGAGGAGGTGCTCACATCACTTGGTTCCTGTAGTTGGACCTGAGCTTCCAGCTCTGACTGTGTTTCACATCCTTTGCTCCCTGGCTGCGAGTTCTGTGTGTAACCACAGAGGACAGACAGTACCTTTGGAGGTGCCTGGTATGGTTAGCATCCTGGCCTACAGTTTAGTCCTAGGTAGGTCTCCTTTGTAATGGTGCCTTCTTTCACCAAGTGTCTGCCAGGCTCTTGAGTGTACAAATCAGAACTGAAGTAGGCTGTGCAGCTCACTGAGTAAAGGATGTGGCCCCAGGCCATGAAGAGGCACGGGTGGCCTGGCCTTCCCATGGGACTTTGTTTCACTCTATCTCAGGCTGACCTGGAATTCACTATGTAGTCTCAGGGTGGCCTTGAACTCATGGTGATCCTCCTACCTCTGCCTCCCGAGTGCTGGGATTAAAGGTGTTCGCCACCATGCCTGGCTGATTTGCTTATTATTTCATATTCCAAATTTTGTTGTGATATGAAGTTTTAATTTAAAAAACTTTTTACTGTGTCTATGTAAGCTTGACTTTTTGTTTTAGCTTTCTAACATTTACTAAGTATCAGAAGTTCTTATCTTTCTAATTTTTATTTATCTTTAATAATGGGGATAATGGGGGTAAAATGTGCCCTGAAGTTAAGAGTTCCCCAAAAAGTAATTTAAATTTATTTTGATATTTTAACTAGCAGACTTTCCACATCAAGGATTATAAAAAATTGGTCCCAGTTTAACCTGGGTTCTTTTTGTTTGTTGATTTGTTCATAATAGTATGATCAATATTCAACCAGGAAGTAGCAGGTAAATTTGATGATAAATGTAGAAATGAATTTTTATATGGTTTGCATTAAAAGTTAATGCTGGGCTGGGGAGATGTCTCAGTGCTTGAAAGCACTTTTTTTTGTTGTTGTTTTTTTGAGGTGATGTTTCACTGAAGCTCAGGCGGACCTGGGAATTTACTATATAATCTAAGGGTGGCCTTGAACTCACGGCGATCCTCCTACCTCTTCCTCCTGAGTGCTAGGATTAAAAGTAAAACATTATTTTTGAAAGTTAGTGTTGTAAAAGTTTATTAGAATAAAAGGTTAATTAAAAAGTTACTTTTCTTGCTGGGCATGGTGGTGCATGCCTTTCATCCCAGCACTCGGGAGGCAGAGGTAGGAGGATCGCCGTGAGCTCGATGCCACCCCCAGACTCTATTGTGGATTCCAGGTCACCCTGGGCTAGAATGAGACCCTACCTTGAAAAAAAAAGTTACTTCTTGCCCGTTTGTTCTTTATATAGAATTCTTTAAAATGTAAGGCCTCTCTCTTTTGATATGTATCTTAAAACATTCAAAGTTGGAATGGTAATTTCAGTTTTCATTATTCTGAAAATATTCTGGATAGTAATTTCCATTATAAATGTAATTTGTTGGCAGGAAATGAAAATTAGTTTTGTAAAGGCCCCACAGAGTTATTTGAAAGTACTGGACATTTGATAAACTGCTTTTTCTCAAATGCTTTGGTATGTAAACAGAATTGTTGGTTTGTTGCTGGTTTTCTTTGAAAAATTCTCTCTTTATTTTGCAGTATTGGGGATTGAACCTAGGGCAAGTGGTCTACCACTGAGCTCTGGGAATGTATTTCCTAAATGAGCTTTTTTTTTTTTTTTTTTTTTTTGTAAAATTGTTGCTCTGTAGTGTGTTACAGAATATTTGTAATATCTTCTGTCATATATTACAAAGTTGTTTGTCAAAACTGCCTGATAGAGTATGGATTGTTGAGCACGTAGTGTCCTGAGAAGTAGACAGAATGTATTAGGTAGTGCTTATTGCAGTCATTGGGATTTGACTTTGGCTATAATGAGTTTATTCTGAATTTTTTTAAATTTTTATTTATTTATTTATTTTTGTTTTTTCAAGGTAGGGTTTCATTCTAGTCCAGGCTGACCTGGAATTCACTATGTAGTCTCAAAGTGGCCTGAACTCACAGTGATCCTCCTACCTCTGCCTTCCAAGTGCTGGGATTAAAGGCGTGTGCTACCATGCCTGGCTTTGTTCTGAATTTTCATACAAGCCAATTTCCTTTATTTAGAATCCCATGTTTGTGTTAAGTAGTTTGGTTTGTAGTGTCTGTATGCCTGAGGCTGAGAATTTCTCCAGGAGGTGCTGTTTGTCTGTGAAGTTGGCAGCACCACTTAGGAAAAGTGGCAGCTAGTGACAGTCATAGTGCTTTGCAATTAACAAAGCACTTCATCAGTGACAGGTAACTTAATCCTCTCTCCCCCAACCCCAGGTAGAGTCTGTAGCCCAGGCTGACCTGGAACTCACTCTAGTACCAGGCTGGCCTCGGACTCACAGTGATCCTCCTACCTCTGCCTCCCAAGCGCTGGGATTAAAGGCGTGCACCACCAGGTTTTCTTTGTTTTTGTTTTTTATGAGACTGTTGTTAGGCCTCACATCTCATCTGGCTGTGTTGCCCAGCTTAGCCTTGCACTCACTCACCATCCTCCTACCTTAGCCTCCCAAAAAGATAGTGTGCACTACTGCTCCCTGACTCATTTAATCTTCTTAAATAACTTTTTAAGACATGTGAACACTGAGGCGTGTAAGTGTGAATTGTCTCCTCTGAGACTACATGATATTTCAGTTGGTTGGAATTTCAGGGACTGTCAGATCCAGTCTTCTTCCTGATTCCTATAGAGATTCATTTTGGAACAAAGACAGACCTTTTGTATTTTTTTTTTTTTTTTTTTCAAGGTAGGGTTTCACTCTAGCCCAGGCTGACCTGGAATTCACTAGGTAATCTCAGGGTGGCCTCGAACTCATGGCGATCCTCCTACCACTGCCTCCCAAGTGCTGGGATTAAAGGCATGTGCCACCACACCCAGCATTTTGTATCTTGTTAAAAAATATTTTCATTTATTTATTTGACAGAGGAAGGAAGGGGGGAGAGAAGTGGGGGGGGGGAGAGGGATATAGGGAGGGAGAGAGAGAATGGGCACACTAGGGCCTCCAGCCACTGCAAATGAACTCCAGATTCATGAGCCCCCTTGTGCATCTGGCTTATGTGGGTCCTGGGGAATTGGACCTGGGTCCTTTGGCTTTGCAGGCTGTTGCAGTCCGGTTTGCATTGCTGTTAGAAATCACCCAACCAACGGCAGCTTCTGGGAAAAAGATTTATTTTGGCGTACAGGCTCGAGGGGAAGCTCCACGATGGCAGGGGAAAACAATGGCATGAGCAGAGGGTGGACATCACCCCCTGGCCAACATAAGGTGGGACACAGCAACAGGAGGGTGCCAAACACTGGCAAGGGGAAACTGGCTTTAATACCCATAAACCAGCCCCCAACAATACACTTCCTTCAGGAGGCTTTAATTCCCAAATCTCCATCAGCTGGGAACCTAGCAGTCAGAACACCTAAGTTTATGGGGGACACCTGAATCAAACCACCACACAGGCAAAATGCCTTAAGTGCTAAGCCATCTCCCTAGCCCGACCTTTTATATCTTTAAGTGTTTCTAAATATCATTTCATTTCATATCTCCTTTTTATTTTTCATTTATTTATTTTTGCTTGTGTGTGTGGGTGCTCTGGGCACATGTATGTGCCCTTGCAGCATCCCATGCATTCTTTTTTGGCAGGGTAGGAAAGTGGAAGAAAGCTTGCGTGTAGTGGCCTAACAGAACACAAGCTGTCCCACCCCATTGCTCTTCTGCAGCCCTTTTTTTTTTTTTTCTGAGGTAGGGTCTCGCTATGGCCTAGGCTGACCTGGAATTCACTGTGTAGTCTCAGGATGGCCTTGAACTCATGGCGATCCTCCTGCCTCTTCCTCCCAAGTGCTGGGATTAAAGGCAAACACCTGCACTCCTGGTTTGCAGTCCTGTTTTGAGAGATAGAGTTTCTTCTTCTGTCTGTTTTAAAATTTCTTTTTCTTTTTTTGGTTTTTCGAGGTAGGGTCTCACTCTGGCTCAGGCTGACCTGGAATTCACTATGTAGTCTCAGGGTGGCCTCGAACTCTTGGCGATCCTCCTACCTCTGCCTCCCAAGTGCTGGGATTAAAGGCATGCGCCACCACGCCTGGCTCTCTTTTCTTATTTTTAAAAATTGTTTTTGTTTATGTATTTGAGAGTGACAGACATGGAGAGAGAGAAAGAGAATGGGTGTGCCAGGGCTTCCAGCAACTGCAAGCTAACTCCAGATGCGTGCGCCCCCTTGTGCATCTGGCTAACGTGGGTCTTGAGGAATTGAGCCTCAAACTGGGGTCCTTAGGCTTCACAGACAAGCGCTTAACTGCTAAGCTATCTCTCCAGCCCTCTTTTCTTATTTTAAGAAATGTTTATTTATTTGCAAGCAGAGAGAGGTGTGGAGAGAGTAAGAGAGAGGGAATGGGTGAACAGAGCTTCTTACCACTGCAAACGAACTGCAGCTGCATGTGCCACTTTGTGCATCTCACCTATGTGGGTACTGGGGAATTAAACCTGGGTGGTTAGGCTTTGTAGGCAAGCATCTTTAACTACTGAGCCATCTCTCCAGCCCCTCTTTTTTTTTTTTTTTGAAGTAGGGTCTCACTCTGTAGTCCCAGGCTGGCCTTAAACTCACAGTGATCTTCCTATTTCTGCCTACTGAGTGCTGGGATTAAAGGCATATTTCACCATGCCTGGCTCAGAACAGCTTGCTGATTTTTTGCAAGCTTGGGTGATTCCCTGTTCCCTTTGCTTCTGTGTGGGACTGAGGTTATGGATGTGTGTGGCCACACGTAGCTGTTCTGTGAGTTCTGGAGATTTGAACTTGGGTGGTGTCTGACACTTCTTGGGCTCTTATGCTTGTGCAGGAAGCATACTTAATTGCTGAGTCCACTGTCCAGCCTTTTTTTTTAATTTAAAAAAATTTAACATTTTTTCCTTTCTAAAAGAGTACATAAAGTATATGACCTTATTCTTTGTCCACTTAAATTTTTCTTGATAACTTGCAGATCCAGAGCATTTTGCGAACTTTGAGAAGTGTCTTTCCTCCATGAACAGCTCAGAAGAGATTTGCCTTCTGACTACCTTTGCTCAGATGGCTCGGGCCAGAGGAACCAACGTGGATGAAGACTTTGTAAAAATCATTGTTCTGGAGATATATGAGGTCAGAATATGAAATTCTATAAATGTTTTCTTTTGGGTTGTCCATTCATTCTTTTGGAATTGCATTTTTTTGTTTTATTTTTATTTATTTGAGAGTGACAAAGAGAGAGAGAGAAAGAGGCAGATGGAGAGAGAAAATGGGTGTGCCAGGGCCTCCAGCCACTGGAAAAGAACTCCAGACGCATGCGCCCCCTTTGTGCATCTGGCTAATGTGGGTCCTGGTGAATCAAGCCTCGAACCGGGATCCTTAGACTTCACAGGCAAATGCTTAACCTCTAAGCCATGTCTCCAGCCCTTGGTATTGCTTTTTTATTTTATTTTATTTTTTTATTTTTTTTTGTTCATTTTTTATTTATTTATTTGAGAGCGACAGACATAGAGAGAAAGACAGATAGAGGGAGAGAGAGAGAGAATGGGCGCCCCAGGGCTTCCAGCCACTGCAAACGAACTCCAGACGCATGCGCCCCCTTGTGCATCTGGCTAACGTGGGACCTGGGGAACCGAGCCTCGAACCGGGGTCCTTAGGCTTCACAGGCAAGCGCTTAACCGCTAAGCCATCTCTCCAGCCCAAGGTATTGCTTTTTTAAAATGCGACTTTTTGAGCTACTTTC
Organism: Jaculus jaculus; assembly: GCF_020740685.1. NCBI lineage: Eukaryota > Metazoa > Chordata > Mammalia > Rodentia > Dipodidae > Jaculus > Jaculus jaculus. The sequence continues at coordinate 44,732,193 of NC_059103.1, forward strand.
TGCACTTGTTGGAAGGAATGGAGAATCTAAGGGATGGCATTTTGTCATATGGAATTCTGAAAATATGTATTATACTATTCCATTCCCCACTCCAAGTTCTTGACATTTGATGCATAAGTTCTGGTAAGAAGTAGACAGTTTAACGCAGCCTGGAATTTGTAGCTTTAATTCTTTTCCCTTACTGTCCAGCTACTCCCAGCCCTAAACTCCACTCTTTCATCCATGCCAGCAACATAGTAGAAAGAACATTGAATTTGGAAGCCTTGAATATTGATTTATCTCTGCTGTTCATTGTCCCTATTATATCAGAAAAGGTAATTCACCATTCTGACCTTTATTTTCCTTATCTACAGAATGACAGGCTGAGAGGTCCTTAAGTTTTTAGGTTTTCTCTGCAGTATGTCTAACAGCGAGGAGAGTGGGCTTTGGTCCCTTGAGAATCTAAGGACTTGCCCAATATGGCTGCCAATATTTCCGTTGTAGCTCTCTATATATCTGAGAAGCCATGGACATTTTGTACCTTATGCTGTCATCTCCCCCCTCCCTCCATTTAGGTATCTTATGTCACCCTGTCCACCAGAGAGACCTTTTCAAAGGTTGGCCGGGAGCTTTTGGGGTCCATCACAGCTGTTCATCCTGAGATAATTTCTGTTCTTTTGGATAGAGTTCAGGAGACCATTGACCAGGTTGGAATGGTAAGACCTCTTCTGTCTTTGGCTGTCTTCCTGCTTGCCTGCCTGCCTGCCTGCTTTCTTTTTTTTTTTAATTTTAAAAATTTTATTAACACTTTCCATGATTATAAAAAAAAATATCCCATGGTAATTCCCTCCCTCCCCCCTGACACTTTCCCCTTTGAAATTCCATTCTCCATCATATTACCTCCCCATCTCAATCATTGTACTTACATATATACAATACCAACCTATTAAGTACCCTCCTCCCTTCCTTTCTCTTCCCTTTATGTCTCCTTTTTACTTTACTGGCCTCTGCTACTAAGTATTTTTATTCTCACGCAGAAGCCCAATCATCTGTAGCTAGGCTGCCTGCTTTCTTGCTTGCTTTCTTCTTTCTTTTCTTTTCTCCTCAGAGTCTACTTTCGCACTTCCTTCAACAATAGTTAAACTTTAGCTGGTTGTTAGTATTTTTTATTTCATAATTTGTTTGGGCTTCATAATTCTTTTATTTTACTCTTGGAAGAAACAGCTGTGAAGAAGAAGGCCCAACTGAAGTTAGTCGCAGATGCAAAGTTAAAAATAAATTTCATTTCTGTTATTTGTTGCAATCTTCATGTAGTTGTTAAGATATGATCCATTTGCCATAGAATTCACCTATTTAAGGTGTACATATCTGTGGTTTGTAGTATATTCACAGATATATGCAACCCCCAGTCAGTTACGGAACATTTTGTCACCTCACAAAGAAGCTGTACACTACCTGTTCTCTGTTCTTCTACCTCCTTCATCCCTAAGCAAGCCACTAATGTCTACAAATCTACCTATGCCAGACATTGCATATAAATGGGGTTATATAATGTGTGGCCTCTTAAGGATGATTGATCGATCTCACTGTGCATGGTGACCTTAAGGTTCATCTATGTTGTAATCAGACTTTCCATCCTTTAAAGCCTGACTCATAATTCATTGCATTTATATATCATATTTTATTTTTCCATTTATTCGTTGTTGGACACTTGGGTTGTTTTCAGAATTGCTGCTGTGAACATGAACATAGGTATAACAAAGGTGTCCTTAAGAGACCTTGTTTTCAGTTTTCTTTGGGATATACTTAGAAGTGGAATTGCTAAATCACATAATTTCATTTGTAATATTTTGAGAAACCACTATCTTGTTTTCTGTAATGACACATTTTTTCTTTTAAGACAACAATTGTAATTGTATTTGAAGATGATATTGAAATTAGACTTAATATACACTTTAGCATATCAGCAAGTTTTTGTTACCTTGTTTTGCATAATAATCTAATGGAGTGAATTCCGGAGAAATGTTCAGCGAGCCATATGATTATTGCACTTTGATTGAACCCATGATGTTCTTTTCACTCCAGTGCTTTCTTGTTTTGGGTGACACAGTTTAAATTGGCTCATAATATTTCTAATACTAAATTATGCCCAGAAATGTTCTTAACTATAAATGTAAAACTGAAACTATGATAGCTTTTTTTAGGAGGTACATCTATAAAATGTCTCCACTCTTTATTTTTTTGAGGCAGGGTTTCACTGGAAGCCAGTCTGACCCAGAACTCACTCTCTAACCCAGGCTAGCTCCAAACTCAAAGAGATCCTCCTATTGCTGCCTCCTAAGTGCTGGGGTTAAAGGTGTATACCACCAAGCCCAGCATCCACTCCTTGTATGTGTGGTGCTAAGATTTGAACCTGGGACCTCATGCATCCCATGAGTATATCTCTACCACTGAGCTGTTTCTCTATCCACAGTGCTGTCACTCTTGATTTGCACATGTAGTTCTGTTGCGCTCTGAATTTGCTGAAGATTTTGGAGGGACTTGTTCAAATCTTTGAGGTCTTCAGATGAATATGATTGCTTTGACTTTGGGGCAGTCTTGATGCCAACTCTCTACAGAACTCTGGCTGGGGACCCTGACACAGTTCGGGTGTGTTTGAGAGTAACTTTTTGTTCTAGAGGACCAGTAGGAGAGGGCACATCTTGTTCAGAGTTTGCTATGGGTGAGGATAGATGCTGCTACTGCTAAGGACCATACTTTGGGAAGTGTCAGAGAGTACAACTCAGGTGTGTTTGATTTTGCTGACAACCTGCAGTTGATGCCATGATTTCTTTTGCTCTCTTCTGTGACTTCAAAGATTATCTCCTTTCAGGGAATACATTGTATTTTTGTTTGTGAAATTCATATAGTTTTCCTGTTACCCATTAAGGTAAACTTAGTGATTTAAATTATTTGTGTGTGTGTTTGTGTGTGTGTGTGTGCGCGCGCGAGCGTGATGTGTATCAAGACTGGAGATAGACATAGGCGTCATTCTCCGTCGTCATTTTTGAGATAGGCTCTTTCACTAAACTGATTCTGCTAAACTAACTGGTCAGCTATCCCTAGGGATCCTCCTGTCTCTGCCTCCCAACTCTGGGATTAGAGGTGTGCGCTTCCATACTGGCTTTTACCTGGCTTCTTGGAATTTGAACTCAGGTCCTTATGCTTGAGCAGCAAGCACTCTACTTGACTAAGCCTTTCTTCACTTTTTAAATTTATTTCCTTATTTTTAAAAGTTTTTTTGGAAGCAGGATTTAAAAGCTTTTATTATGGAATATTTTGAATAAATGCAAAAATAGAGGGCTGGAGAGATGGCTTAGCAATTAAGGTGTTTGCTAGCAAGGCCAAAGGATCCAGGTAAGATGGATGAATAAGGTAGTGCATGCATCTGGAGTTCATATATAGTGGCTAGAGGCCCTGATGTGCCCATTCTCTCTCTCTCTGCCTCTCTTCTCTCTCTCTCTCAAATAAATAAATAGACAGATGTGGTGGCATATACCTTTAGTCCCAGCACTTGGGAGGCAGAGGTAGGAGGATTGCTATGAGTTCAAGGCCACCCTGAGACTACATAGTGAGTTCCAGGTCAGCCTGGGCTCTAGCATGACCCTACCTTGAAAAAAAAATAATAAAAATAAATAAGTAGAAAGAGCTGCATAGGGAAAGGAACTTATTGTTAGGTACGTTTCTACAGTTGTTAGTTCCCAGTTGCTATTTCATTGATACTGTCTACCTACTTCTTATTCTCTCAAATGGATGAAGCAAGTAGAAATATCTTTAAATTTCATCAAATAGAAAAAATACATATATTTAATTTTTTTTTTTTTTTGGCTTTTTGAGGTAGGGTCTCGCACTAGTGCAGGCTGACCTGAAATTCACTATGTAGTCTCAGGGTGGTCCTGAACTCAGAGAGATCCTCCTACCTTTGCCTCCTGAGTGCTGGGATTAAAGGTGTGCACCACCACGCCTGGCTGTAAATTTAAATTATATATATATCAGTAACCTTCCTTTGAGCTATCGTGGCTTTAAATATGTGTTTTAGTATGGTGGCTCAACTAAACAGAAACATATTGATTTATTTACCTGTTAAAAAGTGATTGACGTATAACGAGGATTGCTGTGTGGACTTCTGGTGCATCATTAGTTTTAAAATCCATTTGGTTTGCTTGTTCATGATTTCCACTTCACTTGTAAAACTCAAGTTACACTCCACATTTTTTCTTTGAAAAACTTTTGTAATCAGTTTAGTAGTGCACTGTGCTAGTGTAGTATTGTCCCTGCGTTCTGAATTTAATTATTATTTTCTTTTTAAAAAAGGTTTCTTTGTACCTCTTTAAAGAATTGCCCTTGTATCTTTGGCGACCTTCCTCCTCTGAAATAGCTGTGATTCGAGATTGGTTATTGAATTACAGTCTGACAGCTGTGAAGAATAAGTTGGCCTGTGTGATTCTAGAAGGACTGAATTGGGGATTTACTGAACAGGTATGTGTTAGTTATTCTCAAGAAATAGGAGGTTTTACATGCATCAATTTCAAGGAAGCAGTTTCTTAAAACATTAGCATTTAAAAAATTAATTAATTAATTTGAGGGGTGGGGAAGAGGGAGAGAGAGTGTGCACTAGGACCACTAGCCACTACAACAAACTCCCACTGCATGTACCACCTTGTGCATGTGGCTTATGTGGGTACTGGGGAATTGAACCTGGGTGCTTAGGCTTCACAGGCAAGCACCTTAACCTCTAAGCCATCTCTCTAGCCCATTGTTAGTATTTCTGAGTGTCATTTACTAGGTCTACAAATTCTTTTGGCTGTTTCAGAGTTTAGGATCTTCCTCCTGCCCACCTTCCCTCCCCTCTCCCTCTCTCCCATTCATTTGTATATGCTGTTTCATCTCTGACAGTTAGAGTGGCTCCTCCTGATCACCTCTCCTGTCCTGGGCTCTTCCCTCTGCAGTTTGTCTGCATGTTGTTGCTAGAGTTTTCTAATCCACTGTGTACTCCTCATGAGTCTGAGTACTGAGCCAGTCTGACTGGCTTCTGAGCCCAGCTTTGCTTCCTCCTGACTGTGTGGCCCTGAACAAGCTTCCTGAACTTTCTGGGCCTAAGTTGCCCATCTGTAAATAGTGATGGAGACCTCTTAAAAGGAGATGTAAACCTTTGTGATAATGTTGGACATTTGGCAGTGCTAATTTTTTCAGTGCTATAGTTACTAATAGTTTATTATTAAAGTTTACTACTATGCATTGCTGGGCATGGAGGCACATGCCTTTAATCCTAGCACTTGGGAGGCAGAGATAGGAGAATTGCCATGAGTTTGAGGTCACTCTGAGACTGCATAGTGAATTCCAGGTAACCTGGGGTATAGTGAAACCTTATCTCGAAAAACAAAAAAAAAAATTATGCAGCATGTTTCCAAGATGACATGTAAAGTGATTTTCACTGTTGAAACCTTTTCTTCCTTTTTTTTAACCATAAGTTTTATTAATTAGCTCCTTGATCTGTGCGTGTATGTGTGGAGGCTAGAGGTTGATGTTGGATGTCTTTCACAGTTGCTTTCCACTTAGTTTACAGAGGCAAGGCCTCTGGCTTGAACTCAGAGCTGACCAATTAAATTAGTCTGGCTAGCTTGCCCTGGGTGGGGATCCCCTGTCTTCAACTCCCAAACACTGAGATTTCAGGTGGGCAGCCATACATATCTGGCACTTATGTGGGTGCTCTGATCCTCACCCTTGCTTATCTACTGAGGTAACTCCCCAGTCCCTGAATAGGAACCTTTTAAAGGGATAATGTGGGTAGGTGGAAAAATTAGCCCTTTACAAGGTCTTATGGCTTTTGTTCTAAGCCAGTCATTTAATGCTTGGAGCTGTTGTGTATGGTATGCCATTAACATAGAGTTGCTTATGGATGATGCAACTGAAGCCAGGGAGCTTTTTTCACAGGTCGTCCCTGGCCACCTGGGACTGCCCATGGATTCACCTGGGTCTTCTTTCACTATAGGGTTGATGGGCCAGAGTCCCAGTGGCTGTTCTCCAGTTTGTGATTGGAACTCCTAAGTCTCCCCTCTCTCTGATTGCTGCATGCAGACTCCCTCACTTCCTGCCTAGAGTAGAGAGTTAAGGAGCAGAATTTTGGAAAGTTGTAAAGGAAAATTGGTTGGGGAATTCTGTAGGTAGGCAAGTGCATTTCTCAAGCTTGAATTCTGTAGGTAAACTTTAGGCTCCTATGCGGCAGTATTTTACCTACTATTTGAATGTTTATTTTTATTGACTACAGAACAACAAAAAGGAATGTGGACTTGAGGTATTAAGTATTTTCCTTAGCATTAAGCACTTTCCTGATTTGTGGCAAATCTAACCCAAAATCTTAGGGGATTGTAGGATGGGGTAGGCAGTTGTGTACTGTTTTTGGTTAGGGTTGGGCAAGTTCAGATGTAACTTGATACAGTATAATACCTCTTTAGATTTAAGATTATATTAAGGAAATGCCCCTATTATCATTTTACACCTTCACTTATAGGTGATATGACTTTGAAACATTCAATTTCTTTATCTAATGCCTTGCTTTACTGTTCTGCCTTTTTTATTTAAAGGACTACATGAGTAAGTTAAAATAGCATATTTGTTAATTTTTTTTTCTTTCAAAGGACACCCTTCATTTGGATCAAGCAGTCCATACTGAAGTGGCCTTAATAGTTCTCGAGGCTTACCAGAAGTATCTTGCACAGAAGCCCTATGCTGGGCTTATTTCTGAAAGTGTGAAGCAGGTATTCACTCCTCTGATATACTAAAAACATAACCCTTTATTTGGAAAGGGCCTGGGAAGATGAATTGACCCTTTGATTTCTATGAATATTTCTGGCAATTTGAGATTTTAAATGTGACTTCTAATGTTATATAAAAAAGTAGCCCTTGTCAGGCATGGTGGGGCATACCCTTAATACCAGCACTGGGGAGGCTGAGGTAGGAGGATCACTGTGCGTTCAAGGCCAGCCTGGAACTATAAAGTGAGTTCCTGTTCAGTCTGGGCTAGAGTGAGACCCTATCTCAAAACAATAACAACAAAGTAGTCCTTATAAGACTACAACCTTTTTAAGAGAATAAAAAGCAATAATTTTAAAAAGCAGACCATGTTAGCATCTGAGAATTTGAGTTGAGCTGCAGAGATAGGTTGAGCTCACATGTAATAGCTCAGGTGAGCTGACTTAAATTTTTAGGACCTTTTTAGGCTAGGATGGGATGTTATTGATCATTTGAAGTTGGTCTTGGTAAGAGGCTTCTATACCACTTAAATTGGCAAACACTGAGAATAAGTCCCCTCACCTAACTTCCTGTTACTGTTTACCAGCATGCCAGTCATCATGTATCAGCTTGTGTACCACTCTTTTCTTTTAAAGAAGAAATTATTTATTTATTAGAAAGAGAGAGAGAGGAAGATATAGTAATAGAGAGAATGAGAATGGGCATTCCAGGGCCTCTAACCACTGCAAATGAAGTCCAGATGCATGTGTCACTTTGTGCATCTGGCTGATGTGGTTACTGGGGAATAGAACTTTGGTCCTTAGGCTTTGCAAGCAAGTGTCTTAACCGCTAAGCCATCTCTCTAGTCCTTACTCTCTTTTTCTTGAACTGACTGGGATCAGGTTCACAAAGCAAATAAGTGGAAGTGGTGAGGTATGATTGAGAGACTGCATTAATATAGCACAGCAAACATTGCTTAAAGGACAGGATATTATTTATCATAAACAGAGAGGGGTGGGTGAGGATACTGGCTTCACTTGTGTGTCACTAATTTGAGTAATTGTTTTAGGTTTCTTATTTGGCCAGTATTGTTCGATATGGAGAGACTCCTGAGACCTCATTTAACCAGTGGGCCTGGAATTTGATTTTGAGGTTAAAACTGCACAAGAATGATTATGGAACACAGCAGAGTTGTCCAGTTGTTCCCCTCTCCAGCATAGTACCTGACATGACAGAGTCACCCACGTTTCATCCTCTCCTGAAGGCTGTGAAAGCAGGCATGCCCATTGGCTGTTATCTTGCCTTGTGTATGACAAAAATGGGCCACAGGTACTGTGTTTGGGCTGAATTCCTAGGTACCTTGTGGGTAGGAGTTCTGGATTCTCATTGTTCACATCCTAAGGCCTGCAGTATTTGTTAAAACTATAAGGGGTCAGTTAGGACCAAATATTAGGCCTTAATTAATAATTTATCAGAGGGAGGCAGTGTGTAAAATTCACTCATGTTTATTTAGCAAATCAAGTGGATGTTTTTAATAAACCAAGCTCTGGGATATAGGATCTTTTTCTTACTCATTTTTATATCTTCAGAACTTGTACTTAGTAGATATTCAGCAAATGCTAGTAGAGTGAATGAATGTGGGTAGAAGATAAGCCAGGAATGCAGTTTCATGAACAAGTTACCCTGGTATTCTCATTTCCCCCTCTTGCCGGGAGTAATGGCACACACCTTTGATCCCAGCACTTGAGAGGCAGAGGTAGGAGGATCACCATGAGTTTGTGGCCACCCTGAGACTACATAGTGAATTCCAGGCCAGCCTGGGCTAGAGTGAGACTCTACTTGAAAAACAAATGAACAAAAGAAGTGGGATACATTTTTATTTCTGTTTCCATAGCATTGAGAAGTTCTGTGCAGAAGGCATCCCACTGCTGGGAATCCTGGTCCAGTCAAGGCACTTGAGAGCAGTAGTCCATGTCCTAGATAAAGTTCTGCCTTTGTTTTACCCCTGCCAGTATTACCTCCTGAAGAATGAGCAGTAAGTATGTCTGTCTGTCTGTGATAAGAGACCTTCTGTAGAGGCCATTTGGCAAGTGCAACTCACTATGTTTTCTGGTTTCTGGAGTAATAGAAATGGAATTTTCCTATATTTCAGTAGTGTATTTCAATGGTAATTTTTCAGGAGGCAGAAAACTTGTACCCCAGTTTAGAATGTGGTAGGTGAACAGTGCTTTGGCTCAATGATATCACCTCTTTTCTTTTTGAGGTAGGGTTTCACTCTAGCTCAGGCTGACCTGGAATTCACTATGTAGTCTTAGGGTGGCCTTGAACTCACAATGATCCTCCTACCTCTGCCTCCCAAGTGCTGTGATTAAAGGTGTGCACTTTACCATGCCTGATTCTGATTCCAGCTTTCTATTATGACAGGTATTTCCCATTTCATTTAACTTGGAATTGCTTATGAGAGCTTATTAGTATCTGAAAGAATAGTTGTTTCCACAAGACCATGGGAATAGTGCTCCTGACATTGAGCAGCAAATGGCTTTGCTGTTGTCATAGCAGCAGAAAGAGTTGTTTGACAGAGCCTGTGTGCACAGTGCAGTGTTGTGAACACATACAATGCACGGTAACGTGACCTGCCCAAGGAGCAGGGACTTGAGCATGCACAGGCCTCATGAAGACTGATGAGAGGTGAGAGGGCCCAGTAGTAGTATAATCAAGGGGCAGATAGTGTATACAGGACACAGGACATCATTCAACTTTCTGTTGACTGTCTTCGTTCGATAAGACTCAGACTTGCTTGGAGATGAGAATCACTTGAGGCAGCCTATGCAATATGCATTCCCAGACTCCTCCTCTGGAGATTTGACCTTGGTTAGAAAAGTTAGGGCCTGGGATTTCTTTAAAAAAATTTTTTTAAAGTTAGCATCTGGAACACTTTGTCAAGTTTGGGAACAGAATAATGTGGACATCTCAGTTTTATTAGGAGAGGTGAGAGGGGTGGAAGGGGTAGAGCTGTTTGGGGTATTTTCTTCTGATGCCCTTTAGCCTGCATGTGTTTATCTTGTTCATCACACTTGTGCTGGGTGGATAGGATTCCTTTTAACCTACATTAAATATACAGACTTTATTCTGAAATTCCTTACGATTTATCTGAAGTCTGAAATAGCACATTGGTTTAAAACTGAACTAATTTAACATTTTTCTGTTTCTTCATAGTAATTAGTTGCTGACATTATCAAGATGACCTGTGATATAGCTCAGTAATAGAGGGCTTACCTAGCATGTACAAGGCTCTAGGTTCAATCCCCAACACAAATAAGTAATCAACCAGTTGTAGCACATCTAATTGACCTCTGCACGCAGCTCCTGTCCTAACCCTAGATCACTCCTTTGTAAACCATGAGCAGTGACACTCCTCCAGAAAGGGTATGTGTAATGATTAAACCGAAGAAATTCACTTAGAATTTGTGCTAAATAAACATGGGTGACTGTTGGCTGTAGTAATTCATTGAATCCCAGCACTTGGGTGGTAGAGGCAGGAAGATCAGGAGTTCAAGGGCAGCCTTAGCTTTATAGTAAGTTAGGGGCCACCCAGAGCTATATGTGACTTTGTCTTAAAAAAACCAACCCCTTGAAAATCATCACCCCCCACTAAACAAACATACAGACAGACAACTGCTGGCAGATCAGGCGCCTCCTAAATGGAAAGTGCGGTGTGATCCTGTGAGGAAGGTAAGGTGTGATCCTGTGTGCTCCACAGATTTTTGACACACCTCCTCCTGTTCCTGCACTTGGATAGTGGTGTACCTCAGGGTGTCACACAACAGGTTACCCACAAGGTGACACAGCATCTGACAGGAGCCAGCCACTGGGACAACGTGAAGCTTCTCAACAGCATGATACAGGTCAGGGCCTTAAATCAACTCTTGCCCTTCTTCCCGGCCAAACCTGTGATATTGGCATGTTTATGACATGGGCATTTGAACTACTTGGTACTGTTTGGGGGCAGAATGGTTAACAGATACAGGCTTTAGTGGAGGTAGGTGGCACTTTGTAGCTGTTTTCATGGTAGGGGCCGGTTATTACTTTTGACATCATGTGAGCTGCTTCTCCACAGGCACACATATCTGTAAGCATTCAGCCCAACGAAGTAGGTCCTGTGGCTGTGCTGGAGTTCTGGGTTCAGGCTCTCATAAGTCAGCACCTCTGGTACCGGGAACAGCCCATCCTCTTCCTCATGGATCACTTGTGTAAAACGGCTTTTCAGCTGATGCAGGAAGACTGTGTGCAGAAGCTACTGTACCAGCAGCACAAGGTAACCTTTGAAAGTATTTATGCTTCAGTCACTGACCAGATGGCATCTTTGAAAAGGTTCTCTTAAATGCACAGTTGAAACTTGACCTTCCTAGCAGTCATAGCCCACTGACACAGATCCCGGGGAAACCAGAGGAGAAAGCACCTTGGGAGGTCGCTGGAGTACTCGTTACGGTCTTCTGCAGTGCGCTGCCGGAACTGCTGCTGCCAGTGGCTTCATTCTTGAAAGCTGTGTCGTCTTTTTTTCTCAGCACATATTCATTGTACACATGATGGGTTTCATTACGATATTTTCATACATGCATATCATATGCTTTGCACATGTCAGATACTTTTCACTGCTGACCTATCAGACCTTGAAGAACTTAGACCAGCATTCTTCAAAAGTTACAAAGTCTTGAGTTAGTTAATATGGCCTTGATAACAAAAGCAGATGAGAACACAACAAAAAAGAAAACTGTAGACCTGTTTTCCTGAGGACACAGAAATTCTCAGTAAAACACCTGTGCACTGAAATCAGCATTAAAAATATCATGGGGCTGGAGAGATGGCTTAGCGGTTAAGCGCTTGCCTGTGAAGCCTAAGGACCCCGGCTCGAGGCTCGGTTCCCCAGGTCCCACGTTAGCCAGATGCACAAGGGGGCGCACGCATCTGGAGTTCGTTTGCAGAGGCTGGAAGCCCTGGGGCGCCCATTCTCTCTCTCTCCCTCTACCTGTCTTTCTCTCTGTGTCTGTCACTCTCAAATAAATAAATAAAAAATTAAAAAAAAATATCATGCACCATGAAATTCATGTCTTACCAGAACCTTTCAATGTGGCTAGTTCTTGAAAGTAGCAATGTTGATGAGGTTTTCTTCAAAGCTTCTTCACTGTTGCCCTTTTCTCCCTGTTGTAGAATGCTTTGGGTTACCACTGTGACCGGAGTCTGATCTCTTCCTTGGTCAGCTGGATCGTGGCAGGCAACATCACCCCTTCCTTCGTGGAGGGCTTGGCCACGCCCACTCAGGTACAGAGTCCACTGAGGACCATGTAGGATCTTTGTGAACCTTAACATTGTTACCATACTTACTGATAAATTACTAGTAGTCCACAGTAACCCATGCTTGTCTGGCACTTTCTGTGTGTAAGTGTATTGCTTCTATTTAATCCTCACAGCTCCTCTTTGAGGGGCTGCCACTGTTCATGTTGTACAGAGGCAGGAACTGAGGTTAGGTTAGGGGCTCCATGAGTGCAGACAAGCTAAGGGTGGCTGCTAGAGCCAGGAAGCCCGGGTTTCAGTTTTGATTCTGCCATTTGCTCTCTCTGTGCCTGGGGCAGCTTGCTTACATTGCTGGCCTCAGTCTCCTCCTTGTCAGACGGGAATATGATTGTACTTTCATGCACAGCGCTCAGAATGGTGCTTGGTACATACTGTGCATTAAGCTTTGGCCCTGTCACTACCATCATCAAGCATTATTGTCCTCACTATTGCAACCTCTCAGACTGTGGAAAATAATGTCTGCTTCATCCCTGAAACCAGTAAACCAGTCATAATGTCCTGTAGCCCAGCCCCCTGACCTCCTGGTGTTCCTGTCATTGAGCTGGCTCCTTACACTTACCTGTGTTTGTTTATCCCTGTCTCTCTGAATGTCTAGAACACGTACATCTTCCTTGTCGATCTCTAGAAAGTTTCTGATGCAGCACTCTACACCTAGTGCAGTCCTTATCCTAGTCCCTTCACATTTTTTCTTTTTTGTTGTTTTTGAGGTAGGGTCTCACTCTAGCCCAGGCTACCCTGGAATTCACTATGTATTCTCAGGGTGGCCTTGAACTCATGGTGATCCTCCTACCTCTGCCTCCCAAGTGCTGGGATTAAAGGCGTGCACCACCACACCTGGCTTCTTCATAGTTTTGATTACTTATATATTGTTCTTGAAGATGCTAGTAGGTGGAAACTTTCTTCAGGACAGAACCTAGGTCTGGCCCTCTTTCCCATCCCTTGTTTGCTGAGCTTGTAGCAAATATTACTGAGTGAATGAATGTCCTTCTAAAGGAAGTTAGCATTTTCCAGTTATCTCATTTGTCTAATTTTATGCATGTGACAAGAATATAGAGGAATATTAAATACATAATAGTTTTACAAACTAAGGTTTTGCTGCCAGAGATCTAGCAATAGGTATATGTTTGTTTGTTTTCTAGTGCTGGGGCTGAAACCCAGGGACTTACACATTCTAGGCAAGCACTCTACCACTGAGCCATAACCCCAGCCCTAGAAAAGACTTCAACTTGTGAACTACCAGGCTATATATTTACTTTAAAAATATTTTTATTTATTAGAGAGGCAGAGAGAGAGAGAGAGAGAGAGGGGGAGGGGGAAGGGGAGGGGGAGAGAGGGAGAGCGAGAGAGGGAGAGGGAGAGGGAGAGAGAGGGAATATGAATGAATGAATATGGGCATACCAGAGCCTCTAGCCACTACAAATGAAGTCAAGACACATGTGCCCTTTGTGCATCTGGCTTTATGTGGATACTGGGGCATCAGACCCTGGCCGTCAGGCTTTGTAAGCAAGTGCCTTTAACTGCTGATCCATCTCTTCAGCCCCAGGAAATTATTGATTTATTTGAGGGAGGGGGAGGGAGGGAGAGAGAGAGAATAGGTATGCCAGGGCCTCCAGCTGTTGCAGATGAACTCCAGATGCATGCACCACCTTTTGTATCTGGCTTATGTGGGTACTGGGGACTCGAACCTGGGTCCTTTGTCTTTGCAGGCAGGTACCTTAACTGGTAAGCCATCTTCCCAGTCCTCTGGAATTAGTGGCTCATTTCCCTCTCCTTTGCCTGGTGTCTTTATAGGTTTGGTTTGCGTGGACTGTGCTGAACATGGAATCAATCTTTGAAGAAGACTCCCAGCTCCGGAGAGTTGTTGAAGGAGAACTGGTTATAAACTCTACTTTTACCCCTGACCAAGCTCTAAAGGTGCAGTGGTAGTCCTGCGTGTGAGTGATAGGAGGTGGCTTACACTCTAATGCTGAGGGATTTGGTGTAGCCATGGACTCCTGAGGCTTTTGCTCTTGTGAATGGCGAGCATAGCCACCACACTGACTCTTGAAACCCCTATGTCATGAAGTGTGGATTGGCTTCCCAAGGTCCATTTTATCAGCTAGAGTCACAGCCCAGGAGTGGAGTGTGTTTCCTCCCCAAGTGAAGGGAAAGTGTTTACAGGGCAGTTTGGTGAGCATAAAGTATGCATATAACCAGACAACAGCAAATATTACTCCCCTAGGGCTCATGACCTCCCCTGCCATAGGCTTTTGACTAGGTTTTCAGTACCAGGCATGTATTCCCTCCCATGGATTGGGCCTTCAGTCCAGTTAGATGGTTTCCCCCATAATAGACATGCCACCATTGCAGCAGTTGGCACATTTGACCTATTGCCCACTGCTGTTTACCACTGTTGATGACTTCTCTCTCCCCCATACGGCTGCATGCAGCATGTTTTTTTTTTCCATCTTTCTGTCAGCTGGTTTACTGGGAGGAGGTTTTCAGCTCAGCCCCAGCAAGATTTCTCAGTGACCTTGCAGCCCAAGCATGTGGAGTCTTCATCAATAGGGTCTTACCATCTAGTTCTGGTGGGAAACCAAGAGCTTTGGCAATGGCCTCTAATATTTTGGGGGCACCGGGGACCTCCCTGGCCAACAATTCACTGGAAGCTATCCCATCCCTGGCCCTGAAAACTTTCTAGTAGCAGTCTGTGGCTTCTCGGTACATCATTATCCAAAGAGGTCGGTTTCTGTATGGTATATTCATAACATCATAATTGTTTTTTTTTTTTTTTTTTTTTTGGTTTTCTAAGGTAGGGTCTCACTCTAGCTCAGGCTGACCTGGAATTCATTATGTATTCTCAGGGTGGCCTCGAACTCTTGGCGATCCTCCTACCTCTGCCTCCCAAGTGCTGGGATTAAAGGTGTGCACCACCACACCCGGCTTATCATCATAAAATTTGATTAGCCCTCTCCTACCCTTCCTTTACCCAGTTTCTTCCCCTGACCTCACTTAGGCTGTTAGACTCCCCCCCACCCCGGAATATATTCTTCTACTTACATACAATACCCTCTCCTTAAGTCATCCCATCTTCTCCCACCTTTTAATCCCTTTCTAGCTCATTGGCTGATTTAGAAACCTTTTATCCATTTCAGGTGTCATAGGATAGATGGCACTTTTGAGTCTCAGAGCTTGTCAAGGAAGTCATCTTTCTCAGAAGCCTTTTTTTTTTTTTTTTTTTTTTTTGGTCTTTTTGAGATAGGATCTCACTCTAGCCCAGGCTGACCTGGAATTCACTCTGTATTCTCAGGGTGGCCTCGAACTCATGGCGCCACCATGCCTGGCTCAGCAGCCTTTTAAATTTCCAAGATAGATATTGTTTGACAGATTTACTTTAGATTTCCTTGCTCTGTAGTGTTTTATATGCAGAGGAATCTCAGAAATGGAAATGCATTTAGTCTCAGATGCTTCTTTTCTAAATGTAGCTCAGGCTGGCTGTGAACTCACTTTATAGGCAAGGATGACCTTGAATTCTTGGTCTGCCTGCCTCTACCTCCCAAGTGCTGGGCTTACGGGCTTTAAATTATACCTTTTTTTTTTTTTATCATGGTACTGAAGATTGAATAGAGGGCATCATGCATGCCAGGCAAGTGTTTCACCAACTGAGCTACATCTCCAACCCCTTAAATGACTTTTTTTTTTGTTTATTTTTATTTATTTATTTGAGAGCAACAGACAGAGAAAGAGGCAGAGAGAGAGAGAGAATGAGAGTGGGTGCATCAGGGCCTCCAGCCACTGCAAATGAACTCCAGATGCGTGCGCCCCCTTGTGCATCTGGCCTATATGGGTCCTGGGGAACTGAGCCTCGGACTGGGATCCTTGGGCTTCGTAGGCAAACGCTTATCTGCTAAGCCATCTCTCCAGCCCCCTTAAATGACTTTTAAGACCCATATTGATTCTGGGGTCTTTGAAATGACTTAACAGAAAACTGTCTTACTTCCAAGGAGGTTGAAGTGTCAACTAATAGGCTGGAAAAGTGTTTTGTGATCTTTTTTCTTCCTTACATAAAAAATATTTAACATTTCATTTGGATCACTTAGAAACACAGAATGTTTTTAACCATGTTCATTTTGGGGTTGCTAAATCTGTCTCCTCTTGTAGAAAGCCCAGGCCCAGCTGAAGCTCCCCATCGTCCCATCCCTACAGAGGCTGTTGATCTATCGCTGGGCCCACCAGGCTCTCGTCACACCTTCTGATCACCCTCTCCTGCCACTCATTTGGCAGAAGTTCTTCCTCCTGTATCTTCATCGTCCAGGACCACAATATGGGTATGGTACTCTGTATTATAGTATGTTCCTGGGATCCCACTTCTGAACTCTGGAGTGTGAGCTAGAGTCACTCTCTAGTGACCACTAGCTAGGAATCTCTCCCTATCTAAATTTTAGTAGACTAAATCATTGTTGAGTTTGGGGTATTTTGTAGCAATTTCTCTTTACCCTCCTTTGCACCCACCAGTGAGAACAACATCTGGGAATTGGGCAAGGTCTAGCAGAGGAGTTGAGGTACATTGGGAGAGAAACTGCCCCACACTCAGGCTGTGTGTGTGACCTCTGTGGGACTTGTGTAAGGGAACCTCATGTTGTACAGTGCATAGTGTATGTATGAACAGAAGGTGGGCTGTGACTGATAACCCTTGGACTGAGTATGGAAAGGTTGAATAGATCCACTGCATAGCTAAGTACTTTGGCCAGCTCAAACTATCCACTTTTACCAAACATGGCTTCTAGCTTCTACTTCAGATCCCAGCCCCATGGCAGTCTAAGACCACTCTGACTAAAAGTGGCAGCTCTGGGTTCAGTGAGAGACTCTTTTTCGAGAAAATAAAAGTGGATGAGTTATAGATAAGAGGACACCTAATGTTTGCCTTTGATCTCCACATGCATGTGCATTGGACATGTGCATTTTCACACATGTGTGCATACACTGTTCATACACACCATATCATACCACAAATGCCACACACATCATTAAAATAAAGATACTGCTGACTTTGTTACATCTGGTTTTTGTTAGACAGCAAGTTCTTCATGAACAGAAGAGACCATCTTGAAACTGGTCATTCCCTCTAAGTAGTGATGATGCCTTGAGTCTATGTAGTGTTTAATTCTGTTAAGATCACTTTCATGTTGTAGTCTTCTCTTATCTCCAGAGTGTATATGCCAAGACCCCCTGGGGATATGTAAAACCCTGAATAGCACCAAACTCTAGATACATGGTCTTTCTTCTATATACATACTATGAGGATGTTTAATTTATAACTTAGGCATGGTAAGAGATTATCAATAAGTCATAGAATAGTCATAGCAATATGCTAGACTAAAAATTGTTCCAGAATTTGATAGTTTTGGACCATCAGAATAGCCTCTGATGGAGAGATAAGTAGTCATTTATTGGCGTGTCTAGACATAGTAACTTGCTCATTGACTACTGTTTTGTGCCACATAGAATGTGTGCTTATGTTTGTTAAGGTTACCCATAGATGGCTGCATTGGAAGAAGGTTTTTTCAAAGTCCTGCACATACTAATTTGTTGAAAGACATGAAGAGACGCCTGACTGAGGTGGCTGACTTCCACCATGCTGCTAGCAAAGCCCTCCGTGTTCCAGCAGAGGGCAGTGAAGGGATTCCAGAGCGGCAGGCTGGCACTCCTGGTTACCTGACGTCGCCAGAACTGCACATGGAACTGGTGAGGTGAGAAGGCTGTTCTGCCATTTGCACTGTTGTTCTTGGCATAGGTACTATGCTGGAGTGATACAGAATCCAGGTGCTACTCTCTTACCCTGCCAGACTGAAACGGAAGGTGGCTTTGAGTCACCTTGGAATGATTTTCATAAGAAGTGAATCAGCCATTTGGATGTAGCTTGAGTGTTTAGGTCTCAGCAGTAACCAAAGGGCTGATACTCCCTTCTGTTTCTTTAACATGAAAAGAAATAAACCAAAACAAATTGATTTGTTCACAATTGATTACAGCAGGCATCTGACTTCCAGAGCCTGGTAGAATATCTCCTATAAAGAAATAAACAACTAAATAAAAACTAATTGTGGTTCTGGACTCCATGTGGGACAAGGAGTCAAGTAACCTCCCCAAACTGCTTATAAATTGAAGTACAGTATTTGCATATCCCAGAAGGTGCGGATTCTTTTTGTATGATTCTTTTTCTTCCTGCTTGTAAGTTTAATTTCATTCCAATAGTTGTCTTATACCATGACAATAAAAAAATGGCATGGTCATTTAATAATTACTCTATAAATAGCTCAGTGAGGAAACCCAGCATTTAAAAGTATTATATTTATTTATTTGAGAGAGAAAGAAAGAGACAGAGAGAATGGTCACACCATGTGACCTCCAGCCACAGCAAATGAACATCAGATGTATGTGCCAACTTGTGCATCTGGCTTATGTGGGTCCTGGGGAATTGAACCTGCATCCTTTGGCTTTGTAGTCAAGTACCTTAACCACTAAGCCATTTCTCCAGCCCAAAACCTAGCATTTTTTTTTGAGCACAAGGTCTTAGGCTTTCTTTGACCTTGGGCCCTTAGGGCTTGCTCTTAGCCTCCAGAATGATTTCTTTCCTTATCTTGCTTGAAGGAAAACTATCTTCTTTTTTAAAATTTATTTTTATTTTTATTTATTTATTTGAAAGTGACAGACAGAGAGAGAGAGAAAGAGGCAGATAGAGAGAGAGAATGGGTGCGCCAGGGCTTCTAGCCACTGCAAATGAACTCCAGACGTGTGTGCCCCCTTCTGCATCTGGCTAACGTGGGTCCTGGGGAATTGAGCCTCGAACTGGGGTTCTTAGACTTCACAAGCAAGCAAGCGCTCAACCACTAAGCCATCTCTCTAGCCCAAAACTATCTTCTTTACCAGCCTTATCCAGTGGAAGGAAGGCTTTTGCTTTGAACAGGTCTTTGATATTCCCTTGCCCTCCCTTAAGTCCTCTTTTGGTGAGGCATTCAGAAAGTGACCATCAGTATCACTGAGTCAGAGGCTGACAGGGAAAATTGTATGATTTGTACCCTTTTCTACTTAAAACTCATAGTCCTGACTTCTCTTACATGCTGTCCTCCTGGTCATTTGTCATGCTATTACTTGAACAATGCCTTAGAATATCAGTTAGCTAGATGTACTATGTTCCCTGAAAAGGCAAAACAAATTATTATTTTTTAAGTTTATTGGGGACTCAAGGCTTTTTATTTTATTTTATTTATTTATTTGACAGTGACAGACAGAGAGACAGATGCAGAGAGACAGATAGAGGGAGAGAGACAGACACACAGAGAGACAGACAGACGGACAGACAGACAGACAGACAGAATGGGCATGCCAGGGCTTCCAGCTACTGCAAATGAACTCCAGACGTGTGCGCCCCCTTTTGCATCTGGCTAACGTGGGTCCTGGGGAACTGAGCCTTGAACCAGGGTCCTTAGGCTTCACAGGCAAGTGCTTAACCACTAAGTCATCTCTCCAGCCCTTTTTTTTTGTTTGTTTGTTTTTTGAGGTAGGGTTTCACTCTAGCCCAGGCTGAGCTGGAATCCTGGAATTCACTATATAGACTCAGGGTGGCTTCAAACTCACAGTGATCCTACCTCAGCCTCCCAAGTGCTGGGATTAAAAGCATGTGCCACCATGCCCAGAGTTCAAGACTTTTTTTGTTTGTTTGTTTAGTAAGCTGAGCTTTAAAAAAAATTCCTCTCATGAGGAACAGGGTACACACATATAGAGTTTTATTTATAATTCCTTGAGATGCTAAAACTGGCAATTGCTTCTCATGCAGAAATTGAAAATGGCTTTGGGTGTTTTCCAAGCAGTAAGGCCAACTGTACCCTGAATTGTCCTTAAAATAGAGCTGTAAGTACAAACCCTCAGGCTATTCGTGTGAGACCCCACTGTACTTATTTTTCTGTGTGTCATATTTAACCAGTCATTAATAAGAAAACTCCCAGAGCCCCTTCTGCAGACCTTTTGTTTCTTACAATTATTGAACCATATTTTAATTTTCTGTGACATCTCTCCTGCTGAACTATGGGCTTCTTGGGAGAGACAGTGATTGTTGGACACAGTTTTTATATTACAGTCTGTCCTTACCCTCATGTTGTGGTGCCAGAGTTTTTAGTAATACATGAAACTGCATTTGTCTATCTTTTTTACATTTTATATAATTATGTTTTGGCTTTTAGGCTCTTCAATGTATACATATTATGGCTAGAAGATGAGAATTTTCAAAAAGGAGATACATACATTCCATCTCTACCAAAGCACTATGATATTCACAGGCTAGCAAAAGTGATGCACAATCAGCAGGTAAAATGACAGCAGTGCCCCCCACCTTTTATAGCATTTCTGAATGTAATTTGAATGTTCGTAGTCAATATCCAGTGGTAAGACTGCTTACTGATGTGGATACTGGTAATCACACAGTCATTTTTGTCAGTATTGGTCGTCTTAACAGGATTCTCTTTTGAATATTCGGCTCCCTAATGGCCTCACCTGAAGGCCTGGACTCCCTGAAGCTTGTTCTTGGGCATTGTGCAGCTGCAGGAGCACAACCTCTTTCTTAACTATTTTAATTTTTATTTATTTGAGGGACAGACAGACAGAATGGGTGCACCAGGACTTCCTGCCACCGCAGACAAACTCTAGGTGCATGTGCCGCCTTGTTAATCTGGCTCTACGTGGGTACTGGGGAATCAAACCCAGACTGTCAGGCATTGTAAGCAAGTGTATAACTGCTGAGCCATCTCTCCAGTCTAAAACAATCTTTCTCTGCCTATATTTTTGCAACTGCAGGCACACTGACTCTTTGCCTATTTTTTAAAAAAGATTATTTCTTTATTAGAGACAGAGAGAGGGAGAGAAAGAGAAAAAGAGAGAGAAGGAGAGTGAGTATACCAGGGCCTCCAGCCACTGCAAACGTGCATCTGGCTAATGTGGGATCTGGAGAATTGAACATGGGTCCTTAGGCTTCGCAGGCATGTGCCTTAACCACTAAGCCATCTTTCTAGCACTTCTGTCTATATTTTTTGCCACTACAGGCACACAGCCTCTCTCTGAGTATAGTCTTACTTGGTTTGCCTTGACACCAGCTAAATACTTTTAAACAGTCGTCTCCACTATAAAAAGCACAGGGAAAGACTTGCAGGAATCCTTTGGTAACACAGTTCAGTCACAAGGAGAAGATGGCATTGAACAGGTTTCCTTGCCAGCCTCTGAGTTTGGCTACCCCTATGGAGCCACTTGATTCTAGTTCCTGTGTATCCTAATTTATTTTCTCTCTGGTACCCAATGATGTTGCTGATCTTTTCTTAGGTCCAAACTTCTAATCTCAGTTTTCTCCAAGTTTCTATAGCCAGCTTGGGGGCAGAGAAAAAGACATCTACTCTGGATCCTTCTATCTAGGGCATCAGTTCTGGTAGCCTTTGACACCCCTAACACTGGATAGGGTTTAGGAGCCTCCAAGATTTGGGAGACTTTCATTTGACTCCTTAAGCCTGTCTGTTTCCACATTGTATTAATATTTCATCTCCAGTCTTTGACTTTCCTTCCTTCATTTGTTTCTTTATTCTTCCACTTCCTTCCTCACATGAGTATTAAATGCCTTCCAAGTGCCAGGTGATTAATGCCAATTATACTAAAAAGAAATCTGATATAGTTCCTGCCTGTCAAGTGGGGGAGCTCAAACAGTGATCTCATCTTGTGATCAAGTCTACAGGAGTGAAATGCAAAGGGTGTGCTGTGTGAACATAGAGGAGCAGCCATTCCCACCCCCATTCAGACTGGACCTGGGGTGGTAACCTGTGAGCTAAGCCCTGAAGGATGAAGCTGATGAGGTGGGAAGGAAAAGCATGGTGAGAGAGAGTGGCAGGGAGGTGTTAAGTGGGAGAAAGACTGTACATGCAAAGAACTCATGTTCACAGCGGTATAGGTGAGGGCATAGCAGCTAGAAGGGGCAGTTAGAATCAGAGACACGAATGAGGTGAAGTCACTAAGGGCCACATATACCTTTCTAATGCATTTGGATTTTATTTTGATGCCATTGGAAAGCTACTGGAGTAGCAACAATGGTTAAATGGAGTAAAGTTTTGTGACTGATTGGATACATAAGGATGCCTGGGTTTCTTTTCACTGGGGCAGGTAGAGGTGTCATTTGTCAACAAAGGGAATGTTGGAAGAGGGAATACCTTCAGGTTTGAAAGAGAACCCATCATGGAGGTAGAGAGAGTGACAGATGTGGAACTCAGGAATGGGGCCAGGAAGAGAATGTAGACTTAATGGTAGAATGCTTAGATCAAGAAAAGGACTAATGCTGTAACCCTGAGAAAACATATTTAAACCATGGGCAGTAATTAGCCTGGGAATATGAGATCATGGTGCTCTGAATCATTTGGTGCCATCTCACTATCATTTATTCTTTGTACTCTATGTCCTGAGTCCTTTATCCAAGCTGCTGCAGATAGTAGACCCCTGATCAATGTTTTTAAAAATTAACTCTAGTGTTCTTGGCTGCCTGGGATATATTGTTTGCTCTGAAGGTGGGGTGGGGGCAATGAATGAGAGAGAATGAATGAGAGAATATTATGAAACAAAACCGTAGTCCATACTTGCTCACTTAATATTTGAGACAGTTACTAGTATGTTTCTGCTTCTGGTAAAGATAGCCCACCTTTTTAATATGCAGTGATCTCCAGAATGAAGGAGATGTATTTCAGAATATTCAAGAACAGCTCAGTAGAGTACAGGAGAACAATAAACTTGTTTTCTATCACAAAGTCCACTGCATTTAACCACTACTGCTACTTATTTGACTTACCTCATTCACCTTCACATTTAAATCCAGAGTCTCACTATGTAGTGCAAGCTGGACTTGAGCTTGTGGTGGTTCTTCTGAATTACAGGTGTGTGTTACAATGCCCTGCTATTTCACCTTTCTCATGAATACAGTCCACTACAGAGGAAAGAAGAACAGAGTTCTGGACATATGCTTCTCCCCTTCCCTCAGTGTGTCTAGCTTCATTTATAGCTTATTTCTGCCATAAGTTATCTGTAAAGTAAATGAAGAGATTATTTTACATATAAAGGCTTTTGAAAGATAAGGATAGCATATCAATTCAACATTTATATATGAAGAATATTAATAGTTTTTTCTCTTTCTTTCTTCTTCCTTCTTCTTCTTTTTCCAGGCTGACCTGGAATTCACTATGTAGTCTCAAGGT
Source organism: Jaculus jaculus (assembly GCF_020740685.1). Lineage (NCBI taxonomy): Eukaryota > Metazoa > Chordata > Mammalia > Rodentia > Dipodidae > Jaculus > Jaculus jaculus. The sequence continues at coordinate 44,755,544 of NC_059103.1, forward strand.
GGCTTTGAACTCCTATCTCTGCCTCCTGAGTGCTGGGATTAAAGGCTGTGCCACCATGTTCAGCTTGATTTCTTTTTTAAAAATTTTTATTTATTTATTTGCAAGCAAAGAGAGAAAGGAAGGAAGGAAGGAAGGGAGAGAGAGAGAGAGGGAGAGGAAGAGAGAGAGAGGGAGAGAGAATGGGTGTGCCTACGTCTCTTGCCACTGTAACTAAACTCCAGACACAGGTGCCACTTTGTGTATCTGGCTTTATGTGGATATGGGGGAATCAAACCCAAGCTGTCAGACTTTCCAAGCAAGTGCCTTTAACCTCTGAGTCATCTCTCCAGCCCTGACTTCATAATATCAAATATATAGTCTGCTGAAAATTCCAAATGTCTCATAAATGTTACCAAGATTTTAATTTGTTTTTACAGTTTGTTGGGATTTGGATCCACATTTATAGAGTGGTTGACATGTCTATTTAATATATAGGTTCTCTTGTTCTTTTTTTCACCTTTTACAGTCAATTTGTTGAAGAAACTAGGTTGTCCATAGCTTCCTCACTATCTAGATTTTGTCCAGGCTGGCTTTGAACTTGCAGTATTCCTCTTATTTCCTGAGTTCTGAGGTTATAGACATGAGCTACCACACTTGGCTTCAGTTTATTTATTTTCAGATCGTACTATTTGAAATAGTTTATCTTCTGCATATATCTTATAATACATGTATTTATTAGACCAATAGTATGTATCGGTCACTAACTCATAAGGAGACATATGGTGGGGCTGTTAAAAATTATTTTTCTAATCATGGTACACAACCAACTTTTCTAACTTGCTAAGATTGTTATGTAATCCATCCTAATGTTGGAAGCTTGGAGTGAATAACCTCATTAAAATTCATTCATTTACTATATAAATAGATAAATAAATGATTTTGTAGGTGAATTTATGATTCATCTGCCCAAGTTCAAGTACTGTGGTTTCATCCTAGGATCTGTGGATGGAGTATTTGAATATGGAACGCATACATCATGAGTTCCGGGAAACCATAGGGGTGTGGACACAGGCCAAGTTTGAGTCCCACTCCATGCCCTGTAGCTCTTCAGCACAGCTGGACTTCACTGATCCTTTGCTGGGTGAGTCATGTGACTGATGAAGTTCGTGAATTAAGGCCATTGAGGGTTAAGGCTTACACACTCTTACCTTTCCATGGAGAATTGCTGTTTAGGAATTCCCTGTTTGCTTATCTGCCACATGGGGTAGGGCAGGCTGTGAATCAGAATCCAAACTAATAATGGCTTAAATAAGATAGAAGTTTAATTTTCTCCTAAAGAAATTTTGAGGTAGATAGTTGAGAGCAGCAAGGTAGCTTTGTAACATTGCAGGTTTCCTATCTTGCTGCCTCACTGTTATTATAGGTGACATCTTCTAGTTCAGAGTGGCTGCTTAAGCTTACACTGTCCCCTTTGTAGAATATCACAGTCAGCAGGAAGGAGAGTCTTCCTAAAAGAACTCTTGAGAAGCTGCTTATTGGGTTCTAGTTATAATGCGTTGGCCCAAGCGGAGACACATCCGTCTCTAGCTAAAAATGCAGCTAGAATGCTCATGGTTCATATCTTCTGCAATGCTTACAAAGATATTTCAATTTAGTTAGAAGCCAGGTATAAAGGATAACTTTAAATTTGATTGTTTTGGGTTTGCAGTTTTAATGTTCAGAAAGAAGTCTGTAGTTTTGTTTTACCATTGTTATTCTTTTTTTTTTTTTTTTTTTTTTGAGGTAGGGTTTCGTTGTAGCCCCAGGCTGACTTGGAATTCACTCAGGTTGGCCTCAAACTCAGAGCCACAGTGATCCTTCTACCTTTGCCTCCTGAGTGCTGGGATTAAAGGTGTGCACCACCACACCTCACCAATTGTTATTCTTTGTGTCTGGAACCCTTACCACAAAAATAGATCATAAAGCCTCTGATCTACTTCTCACAGTCCATTTTTCTAGAGAGAAGTGCTGCAAATTACCAGTTAGTTCTGCAGGCCAGGCTACAAAAGCCCAGTTAGCCTACAAAGTTATTGGCATACTTCCAATTAAAAAAAATAGAAAATTGGGCTGGAGAGATGGCTTAGCAATTAAGACATTTGCCTGCAAAGCCAAAGGACTCAGCTTCGACTCCCCAGGACCTACATAAGCCAGATGCACAAGGGTGGTGCATGTGTCTGGAGTTCATTTGCAGTGGCTGGAGGCCCTCGCACGCCCATTCTTTCTCTTTTTCACTCTGGGTGTGTCTTTTTCTCTTGATCTTAAAACAAATAAATACTTTAAAAAATAGAAATTATATATGTTTTTAAAACATAGGACACATAATAAAATTGTTATATATGTGTAGTAGAACACAGGAATGTTTGATGGAAAGGTAAAAAGACTTATTATTTTTATTCTGCCTGGCCAGCTTGTTAATTAGGTAAAGAGCAAATAATGAGACCCTCCAGGGGCTTCAGTTAACTCCTCTGCAAAATGAAGGTGCTGAGTAGTTTCATCTGAGGCTCCAAGATTCCCCCCAACAGCTTATTCTTCTTGTTTCCTACCCCCGAAACAATTGTTTTTTTATTATAAAAGGTTTATGTGCTCACTGAAAAAAAAAAGCATTGTAGAAAGATATCAGAACTGCCCCAGCCTACTCATATAGAGCTTTCTTTTCTACTGTGGAAAGTTTGCTAAATGAGAAGGAGCATGCCGCTCACTCTGGGGACACTGAATACTTTCTGTTCCTGCTCATCCAGTAGCAGTGCTTTAGTGTTGCCTGACCACCGCCCAGACAGGCTCAAGACACCACTTGTCACATTTAACTTGTTAATTCATGAGCCCTTATCTTGTCCAGCCTCTGTCTCAGTGCTTTACATGTGCGGGTGACTTACCATGTGGGTTACAGAACTAGAAATGGCAGTGGTGTCTGGTTCTGTGTGCCACTGAAGCTCTCATTCATGTTTTCTGAGTTACAGGTTGCGATTCCAAATAAAATGAGTGGCTGGGTTTCTAAGTGATTGAGATTTTTCTTAAATGAAACGATGTGATTTTGTTTTGAAATCTCTATCCAATGATTGAACATGCAATAGTAATTCTAGGAAAAATTTGATTAGTGTATTTGTGACACCATTTTTTTCTTTAATTTTTGTGGACATCAACATTTCCCAGAAAAAACCATATATTTGTTCTGTAAGCTTCCGTCAGTTTTTGTACAGAGTGATGATTACAGTAAAATATACTGTGAAATTAATTATTTTATTTAAAAATATTATCCATGATTTTTCTTAAATGATAAATTATTTTTGATTTGAAAGACCCCTCTCCCAGTTGTCCCTTAGAGTCAAGAACTATAATATGACTTGAACATAGTCATGGAATGCTGACCTGTCCAACTCTGCCGTCTGTGCAGTGGTAGTTGTGGTGGAAAATCACCAGCTGTGGTGGGACAGTGCTCTACTTGACCTTTTGCAGCGTTAACTGCCATCTGTTTGGGGTACAAACAGTACAAGTCTCCTTGTGCCAACTCATGGCTATTAAATTGTTTTTGCTTTTTTTTTTTTTTAACAACAAGAATAGAAAATTGAATGTTATATTTGGAATGAAATAGGAAATTCCCAGTAGTTCCTTAAGTGCCTGTTGGTTCACTGACTTGAGGGCTACTTGACCATCCCCTTTTCTAGTTTTAGAAATATTTATTTATTTTATTTAATTGAGAGAGAGTGAGCGAGCAAGCGCACGCCAGGGCCTTCAGCCACTGCAAACTAACTCCAGACATATGCACCACCTTGTTTATCTGGCATATATGGGTCCTGGGGAATTGACCTGGGTTCTTTGGCTTTGCAGCCAAGTGCCCTAACCACTAAGCCATCTCTCTAGCCCCACCCCCACCCCCTTTAAAATCCATTCCCTTTCTTTTATCTTGTTGAAAAGAATTGGTGTGTCTTCATGTTCCTCAGTTTCCACCTGCTGTTTGTGTGTCTGGTGCAGAGAGAGGAGGGGAGATGGGAGTTTGTATACCCAATATCAGACACCGAAAGGTCAGACATTCAGAGGTGATCAGCCCCAGACATGCAGGCGCGTCTTATCTAGTCAGAGTTGCACAGTATAAGTTTTGTTTTTTTCTTTCTTTGCATGGTACTTTGGGACTGGGCTGCTTATTTGGACTCATAAGCCATTTTTTGAGTGAATACGTGACTGACTGATTGTTTAAATCTAGATGCTGAAGGGCCTTATACTCGTCTTCATTTTGTCTTAATACTTTCAGTCCTCTTGTTCAAACCTTAAGTCATTTTCAGATCTTCTCTTCTGCCGTAAACCATAGTGCCTGTCTCTTTCCCCCTTATTCCCATGAGGTTTCTCTGAATGGAGGCATTAAATTCTCAACTAGCTATCTGCCTGTGGACCTACCATATCTCATCATTATCCAGATGTTAGCTGCCGTCTGTGTCAGACTTGCTTAGATCTGTTCACTAGCTTTCTTGTACATTAACATCAAGCCCAGACTTAGCAGGTCATGCAAGACTATCAAGAGTGGTAATTTTTTCTTTCTTTCTTTTTTTTAAAAATTAGTTTTCTATTCAGCAAATACAGGCAGTTTGGTACCATTATTAGGCTCATCCGTGATGTACCCCCTCCCCATTGGCCCCTCCTTGTTGAGGTAAATGGGTCGTGCATTGTGGAGTTAGCCCACAGTTATTGGTACGATAAATGTCTCTGCATATCATGACCCAACATGTGGCTCTGACATTCTTTCCACCCCCTCTTCCACAAAATTTCCCTGAGCCATGTTGGGTTCAGTTTTGGTCTGCTTCAGTGATGAGGTGTTGGGGGCCTCTGGGGCTGTGGGTCTCTGGTTTGGTAGGAGTTGATTTTTCTCTGCATTGATCTCCTTCCCCTTTGTGCTGGTATCCAGTTCACAGGAAAACATCACCCTTGCTTGTTTCTCCAATTTTCCTTAGTTTCAGCTGGGGCCCTTTTGAGATATGATGGGGTGGCTCTCTCCTTAGGATCTGCATCTATCTTTGATTTCCTCACTAGAGTGGTAATTTAAGATTGTGCTCTTTTACTCTTCAACCATTAGACTGTATGTTTTTGAGGTTAGAAACTCTTCTCAACTATAGTATGTGCTCCTGACCTCCTTTCTCCCAGGAAAATATTATTAGGCCTGTGAATACTCTTTCAAAACTGAAAAGAACCAAAGCATTGTGATTTGATTCATTCAGATGCTTGTTTAAGGAACCATTCCCAAGATTTGTAACAGGCCAGGGCTTTGTATCCATGTACTGTATTACTACCTATTTGTACCTGTGGCTGAGTAAACTGACTTTTTTTTCCAGCTAAAGAAAGGGTTCTAAGTAACTTGCGGAAGCATGAGGCGCCCCATCCTCCCCTCGTTCTGTACCCCATGAAGCCTCCAGTGCCAGTTGTTTCTTCAGCTGTGCTACTGAGTCAGAAGGACACCACCCAGCTGGTTCGCACAGATCTAAATCTGTTGCAACAGCAGGCCAGGTAAGGTCCGAGACCTCAAGACTGTGCCTCCTGCTTGCTGCCTTGACAGCCTGGTGGTTTAGTACCCAGGTTGGCTTCCTCCACAGCATTCTCACCACAGGTTCATCTGCCATCCCAGCCCAGAGAGCTTCTTCAGCGAACTCAGCTGTGACAAGACTTTTAGTTTCATACTAAAATTACCTGGTTTTCTCATGGACTGTCAGCTCACCTGTTTTGGTGTGAACATTTCTGAGTTCCACAGTGTTAGCTGTGCCTTTCTTGGGGAAGATGGCATTGGAGGGGAGTGAAATGAAATTTATGTTCTTTTGTCATTGTTTTGCTATCATAACTATTTTTTTTTACTTGACATGGGCACTTTGTTGAAGTGTAGGAAAGTCATTTAATATTTTAAGTTCACATGGTTAATGCTGAATCATAAACCATTTCAGATTTTTTTTCTTTTTTGAGGTAGGGTCTCACGCTAGCCCAGGCTGACCTGGAATTCACTATGGAGTCTCAGGGTGGCCTCGAACTCACGGTGATCCTCCTACCTCTGCCTCCCGAGTGCTGGGATTAAAGGCGTGCACCACCACGCCCGGCCCATTTCAGATTTTGATTCTAGCTTGCAATCTTGTGAGGCATGTACATGGACAGGTGTGTTTTATTAATAACAAATGAACTTTATTTTTACAAATCACCTGTGACTCAATTTTTATTGGCTTTTTTTCTTGGACCACATTTGCTGTAGGCATTTGATGTTGGATGTTGCTGGGCTGTGTGCACACATTAGTATTTGCTGCTGATGTAAAAACAAGTCTAGTTAAAATAGTAGTGACACATCATATACAGTGTATTATTATTATTATTTCTTTCTTGGTGGTCTTGTGCAAGCTTTCTGTAAGCCCCTCACATTTTGCTTTCACAGTTTTGCACATGTCAGTGGCTAAAGAGACACTTGGTGCCTTCCTTTAGTGTGCTGAGTTAACTGTTCTCATTTGTCGATATGTTTCAAGGTCCTTGTAAAAAGTATTTCTGGTATAATACATAGTGTAGATTTTATTTTATTTTATTTTGCTTTTTGAGGTAGGGTCTCACTCTAGCCCAGGCTGACCTGGAATTCACTATGGAGTCTCAGGGTGGCCTTGAACTCACAGCGATCCTCCTACCTCTGCCTCCTGAGTGCTGGGATTAAAGGCGTGCGCCACCACGCCCGGCTCCATAGTGCAGATTTTAAATGAAACTTCGGATTGGGCTAAAAATTGTCTGTTTCCCATAAGGTTTTGTCTTCATTTCTTCTTCTTCTTCTTCTTTTTTTTTTTTTGTTAGACAGTTTGACAAAAGATAAGATTTGCCCGCATCTTGGTGCACACACCTTTGGTGTTTTATTACTCTTGAATACTTGTGTATTGTGTCGTAGTACTGGCTGGAGTGTTGGGTGCTGAGTGTGTGTGTGTGGGCGGGGGGTGGATAACAGGAGACTTTTGTTCCTTTTCATTTAACCTTTCTTGACTTGCTTTTTTCTTGTGGTGCTGCTTTTCCAGAACTGCAGCTCTTCGGGAATCTCAGCAGGTTGCCCTGGATGGTGAGCTGCTAGACACCATGCCCAAGCAGTACGTTAACCGAGAAGAGCAGACCACCCTGCACTTGGAGTGCCGAGGCAGTGGTGGGAAGAAGTGCCAAGGAGCAGCAGTGGTAACAGTTCAGGTGTGGTTCTTGAAAGTCTTCATGCTTTAGAGAAGGTTAACTGAATCCCTTCTGTCAGCATGTCATTGAGACAGATTGAAAGAATAGCTCATGACCTGTGCCCTGAAACATTGTAGAGTTTTAGGGGTAGTCAAATACACATACACAAAGAGCAAAATAAATTGTCCTCAATTCCCCAGAGCTAACAAAAAGAATTGTTTTTGTGCAAATGAAGCTTCAAAACATACAGTTCTATTTCAGATGAGGCCTAGAAGACTAGCATTCAATGAGGAATTCAAAGAAAAGCAGAATCATCCAGAAAATTCTTTGAGGGAGGGGCTTAGAATGATCATCAGATCATTTATTTAAAAATATTTTATTTCTGTATTAGAGATAGAGGGAGAATGGGTGTACTAGGACATCTAGCCGCTGCAAACAAGCAAGATGCATTACCTAGTGCATCTGGCATATGTGCATACTGGGGTATCAAACCTGGGTCCTTAGATTTTGCAGGCAAGCACCTTAGCCACTGTACCATCTCTCTAGCTCAGATCATCAGAATTTGATGATGGTACTTTGGATTCAGTTAGAAGAGATGATAAACTGAAGTCACTGTGTTGTGGGAAGAACATGAGAAGTAGATTGGTTGTATGGAAATTGCTATCAAGCAAATGAGACATGCTGCAATATAAGTGAAAATTCAGCTACTGCAGCCACCTTCTTGCTCTAGAAATAGAGGCAAAATTGGATCTGACATATCATGAAAGTTGAGGGTGGAAGCTGAACCCAGCTAGCCTGTTGTAGAACTTATGTGGATCCCAACTTACAACTGTTCTCCGTGTGCATTTATGTGGCAGTGACAGCAAAAGTTAGGGAGAGAAAAGAGCCCATGAAATGAAAAAGAAAAGCAAAAACCAAAAAATAATGGAGGAGGGTAGAGATCATAGCAGAACACATCCTATGAAAGTGGGAGGGGTCATACGGGGGGTGGAAGGGTACAGATGGGAGAAGAGCTTGGGAGTACGTGTGGGGGGTATGTGTGGAAAAACAACCAAACCTGAGTATAAATGAAAATGCTATAAGGAAACCTATTAGCTAGTGAGAAACAAAACAAAGTGCCTCAAAAGAGGAAAGAAAACTGAAGTACAGCGGCTAGAGAGATGGCTTAGTGGTTAAGATGCTTGCCTGTGAAGCCTAAGGACCCAGATTCGATTCCCTAGTACCCACATAAGCCAGGTGTACAAGATAGTGCATGTGTCTGGAGTTCCTTTGCAGTGGCTAGAGGCCCTGTTGTGCCTATTCTCTCTATCTGCCTCTCTCTCTCAAATAAATAAAACATTAAGAAAACTGAAGTTCAGTTCAGCACAAACTCCCTCTGTATACATACATACATACGTACATATGTACACACCTATATACATACATACATAGAATTATACAATTATGATTGCAAATATTTTGTTTAGGCTTGCATATGTATTTGTAAGACTGTCAATACTAATCATATTGTTATAGTTAAGTTTTGATATCAAAGTTATACAACCTCAAACTGATTCAGATAGTGTTTATTTGGTTAGAAAGCCAAATGAGAGAGACTATAGAAGATTGGAAGTTTTTCATTGAACCTTTTATAAAACTTTTTGTAAGTAAACCAAAAATTACATTATTTTAAATAAAAATAATTAAAGTAAAAGGAAAGAAACAGTACACACCAGACAAAAAAACCTTTTTTTTTTTTTAAAGAGGGGAAGAGGTTTTGTAGCAGCCTAAAGAATTTGCAAAAGGGCTGGAGAGATGGCTTAGTGGTTAAGGCACATGCCTGCAAAGCTAAAGGGCCCATGTTCAATTCCCAGGACCAGTATAAGCCAGATGTATAGGGTGGCACATGTATCTGGAGTTCATTTGCAGGGCTGAAGGCCCTGGTGTGCCTATTCTCTCTCCCTCTCTCTATCTCCTTCTTTCTTTTTATTCTCTCTCAAATAAATAAATAAAATAAAATGTTAAAAAAGAATTTGAAAAAGCTTACATAAACTGATTAGTAATATTCAAACAAGTGTTTTTCCACTGAGTTACACCCTAGCCTTTGATTCCAAGTTCAAAGCCGCATTTTTCTCTTTCATTTGACTTATTTGCTTTAGCTTCACTTTATGAAGACAAGCAGTGTGATTTGGGCTAGGCCCGCGGCAGTCAAACCTCATTTAAATGAACATGTATACATGTGTACCGCTTCTACTTTCTCTCTGAGTTTATGTAATTAGACAGATTGGATCAGGTTTTAAAGATTAGCTTCATGGAAAATGATTTCATTATTTCAAATATAGTTTCAAAAATTTATTTATTTATTTGAGAGAGAGAGAGAAGGGGGGATAATAGAGAGAATGGGTACACCAGGACCACTAGCCACTGCAAATGAACACCAGATGCATGCACCACCTTGTGCATCTGGCTTTAGGTGGGTACTGGGGAATGGAACCTGGGCTCTTAGCCTTCACGGGCAAGTGTCTTAACCACTCATCCATCTGTCCAACCCTTAAATATAATTTTAATGGCTCATTTGAAATGATTTCATATTAAATTAACTCTTTTTTTGTTTGTTTGTTTGTTTGCTTTTTGAGGCAGGGTTTTGCTCTAGCTCAGGCTAGAATTCACTTTGTCATCTCAGGGTGCCCTTAAACTCATGGTGATCCTCCTACCTCTCTGCCTTCCCAGTGCTGGGATTAAAAGTGTGTGCCACCACACCTGGCTAAATTACTGTCTTGCTTAGTAGAACTTTTTTTTTTTGGAAATTTCCAACTCTCTCAAAGCTATTTGAAAGTCTTTGAACTTGTACAGCTTGATTGAGGTGTACCAGAGCTGAATGGTTTCTGAGACGTGGGACGTGCTGCTCTGATCCCTGTCCTAATAGAAGTCTTTCATCACACAGTTGTATTCCCCAAGGAAATGGAGTGATTTATAACTGGGTTCCTTTTGTTGGGACTTGGTATTGTAGGAATGTTTACTAGACCCAGGAATAATTTATTACCCTGTGAAAAATGTGTCCATTCCTAGGAAGGAAAGATGGAAAAGGCCCACTGAGGGCCTCTCATTATTGTAGAAACTTGTGGAAGGATGTGCTTTGTGGGACTTGTTAGTGGGGAGGCTTCCAATGCAGCTTTGTTCCAGCTTCTCAGCTTCTTGTCATTTGGTGCTGGGAGCCACTCATCCTTCTCACATCTGTTCTAGTAAAAGAAGAACTTAAAACAGTGGTGGGAGGTAAAGCCTTACAAGAAGCATTGATGACTTTTCTTTAAGAAAGTTAGGATTTTTTTAAACAAGTTGGTGAATTAGGTTTTTGCATTATTTACAGACAAAGGCTATCTGTTATCATTGCAGATTGGGTTTGGGCAGGTGTATAGAACTCCCTGGGAAGAGTATCAGTGAGAATGAAGGATTGAAAATTCTGCCTTCCAAATATTCTGATCTTTTCAGCCTTCTCTGCTGTGCCTGCAAGATAAACTCTACCCCATAGTAGCCTGCCAGTTCCACACTCTTTAGTATCAGCCTGAGGGATTCTCCTTTCTGTTCTCTGTTCCCCTGAACCTCAATAACTTTCATTTCTCTCAGTTCACATTTAATAGGAGAAAAATCAAGGAGAAACTCTGTTCTTACATCATTGCAGTAGCCTACTGCTCAGTATTCTTTGCTTCAGGCCTGATGGTGTGACTGCCCAGCTTCCAGCTGGCTGGGTGCGTTTTCCATGTTTATCAGTGGACTAGAAGGCCTGCTCAGCCAGTGTGCTCTGTGGAAGTTACCCTTCATGTCAGTGATGGGCCTTACAGCAGCATGCCTTCAGCCTTATGCCCCCATAATCTTGAGCAGTGCTGTGCTTAAGGTCTGATGCCAAGGCAGTGTTCTTGGGTGTATTGACCCACATCAGAGGACAGAAGTGAGAATCCAGTGGAGCTATGTAAGATTTTCTGCTTTGCCACTGGAAACAGCGTTCTCTGTGCAGCACAGAAAGGTGACATATAGCATAATCCTTTTTGTAGCTAGACAGACTGATGCCTCTGAAATGACTATCTGGCATAACTGGGGCTTTGAAGTTGGGAGCAGGGTCTCCACTTGTGGCATTTCCTGAAGATATTGCTATCAGCACTCCCAACGCAGAAGTCTTCAAGTCAGAAGCCACTGAGACCAGCCAGGAAGAGGACCCCACATTTATCTTTGCGCAGCATCCTGGACCTAGGATATCCTAAGCATCTACCACAAACTAAAGAGGACATGAAAAGTGCACAGATAAAACCAGTTGTCATGGTCACTATGACAGAAAGGGTCTGTTAACTACCCCAGGTAGGAAAGACAGCATTTGAAAAAAAGATGGTCTTTTGATAGGTTTTTTTTTTAGCTCAATAAGTTCTTATTTTTCATATCTTTACTGAGAACCATAAAAATTTTATTAGGGCTGGAGAGATGACTAAATGGTTAAGGCACTTGCCTGTGAAGCCTGAGGACCCAGGTTCAATTTCCTAGTACCCACCTAAGCCAGATGCACAAGGTGGCACATGCATCTGGAGTTCCTTTGCAGTGGCTGGGGACACTGGCTGCCATTCTCTCTCTCTCTCTCTCTCTCTCTCATCTTTCACATGCAAATAAATAAAACATTAAATTTTTTTTTTATTATAGACCACCTTTCAGGAACCACTCTGTTATTCATTGTTTCTCTGGGCACTTCTCTCTCTGTGTCGTATATATGCTTTTCTAGATGTTGTTATCCACACATATCATGGCATAATTAACAGCAGGTCCCAGAGGAATGCCAGTTTCTTTAAGAACTGGATCCACTTGGAATTGGCCATGGGCACTGAGATTATTATATATCTCCCTTACCCTACTCTGACCCTGCTCCCGGGAGACTTAATGGGATTCATAAATAAGTTCTTGGGCTGGGCATGGTGGTGCATGCCTTTAATCCCAGCATGTGGGAAGCAGAGGTAGGAGGATCACTGTGAGTTTGAGGCCACCCTGAGACTACATAGTGAATTTCAAGTCAGCCTATGTTAGAGTGAGACCCCATCTTGAAAGACCAAAAAATAAGATAAAATAAATAAATAAATTCTCAGGTAGGAGAGATGGCTTAGCAGTTAAAGGCGTTTGCCTGTGAAGTCTTAAGGACTCAGGTTCGATTCCCTTGTAACCATATAAGCCAGATGCATAAGGTGGTGCATGTGTCTGGACTTCATTTGCAGTGAGTGGATTCCCTGGTATGCCCATTCTCTCTCGTTCTGCCTCTTCCTCTTTCTCTCTCTCTCAAATAATAGGAAGTACGAAGAATACACTAAAAAAAAAATTCTCTCTAATTCCAGCACCCATAGAGCTGGTTCTTTTGAGTGTTTTCTCTGAGTCAGGAACTGAGGATAAACACATCTCAGTCACTTCTCACAAGGATCCTGGTCTGCCAGACACATCCATTCATGCTGCTCTCCTATTCTCCTGATGCCAGCTGCCCTACTTTTCAGTATTTTATGTTACTTTGTTATTTTATAATGGACTTTTCTTTTAAAACGGCAGATGCTTTGCTGACAGTGTCTGTGTTATCCCTTCTAGCTGGACATGCTTGTAGTCTGAGTGGCATTGAGGTGCCTGTGGGCTGATTGGAGAGAACACTGAGCATCAAGCTGGAGAGAGGAGCAGGTGGGGCTGGGGATGTAGCTCACTTGGTTCAGTGCTTGCCTGACATTCACTGGAGTTTGAACCCCAGCACCACAAAAAATCAGGCATTGGAGGCCCATACCTGTAATCTCAACACTGAAAGATAGAGGCAGAAGGATCAGTTCAAGGTTGTTCTTGGCTACATAGTGAGTTTTAGACCAGCCTGAGCTATCCAATAAAAGAAAAAGACTTATTAAAATGAAATTTTTGGTTTTTCTTCCCTCCCTCCCTCCCTCTCTTCCTCCCTAATGCTGAGGCTGAACTCAACTTTATCCATGCTAGGCAAACTATTCATTGTGTTGTATTTTCAGCTCTATGTAAATAGAGTAATTGCTTGTTTTAAAAATTACTTTAAAAATAATTTTATTTATGGGAGGGGGAGAGAGAGTGCGCAAGCAAGAGAGCACACACATGAAAGAGCGTACCAGGACCTTTAGCCACGGTGAGCAAACTCCATATATATGTGCCACTTTGGGCATTTGGCTTTATGTGGGTATGGGGGAATTGAATCCAGGCCATCAACCTTTGCACAAGTACCTTTAACCACTGTGTTATCTTTCCAGTTCCCAAAATACTTTACTTTTTTTTTTTTTTTTTTTTTTGTTTTCAGGGTAGGGTTTCCCTCTGGCTCAGGCTGACCTGGAATTCACTATGTATTCTCAGGGTGGCCTCGAACTCATGGCGATCCTCCTACCTCTGCCTCCCAGGTGCTGGGATTAGGTGTGTGCCACTACACCCGGCTCAAAATACTTTTAAAAAGTTTGTTTGCAAGGAGAGAAAGAGGGAGAGAGGAGAAATGAAAGAGAAAAGAAATGGGCACACTAGGGCCTCCAGCCACTACAGATGAACTGCAGGTTCACCCACCACTTTGTACATCTGGCTTTACATGGGATCTGGGGAATCAGAACTGGGCTGTCAGACTTTGTATGCAAGCACCAGTAGCTACTAAGCCACCTCTTGAGCCCCCTTCTTTACTTACTTTGGTCTCTTTGTGTACCCCATGCCTGCTTCAAACTCAAAAGCCTTTGACTTTGCCACCTGAGTACTAGGATTATCCTTGTGCAATTTGTGGCAGATTTTTTTATTTGTAACTTTTCAATTTTTTTTTTTTTATTTTTTTGAGAGGGAGGGAGAGAGAAAGAGAAAGAGGCAGATAGAGAATGGGTGCATCAGGGCCTTCAGCCACTGCAGAGAAACTCCAGATGCATGTGCCACCTTGTGCATCTCACTTATATGGGTCCTGGGATGTTGAATCTGGATCCTTTGGCTTTGCAGGCAAGCACCTTAGCTGCTAAGCCATCTCTCCAGCCCTATTTGTAACTTTTGTTTATTTATTTTAATTATGAGAGAAAGAGAAAGGGAGAGAGGGAAGGGGGAAGAGAGAGAGGGGAGAGAGAGAGAGAATGAAAGAGAGAATGAAAATGGGCCTCTAGCCTCTATAAATAGGCTCCATATGCATGGACCACTGTATGTATCTGGCTTATGTGGGCACTAGGGAATTGAACCTGGGTCCTTAGGCTTCATAGGTACGTGCCTTAACCGCTAACCCATCTCTCCAGCCCATTGACATATTTTTTTTGTCAGATTTTTTTCCCCAGTCCTGTCATGGTCTGCTGTGTTTTGAGTTAAACTGTAATATTCACTATTGTAACAGTCTAGTCATCATACATCACTAGCACTTACAACAAAATGCTTGTTCTACAAGCACATGGGGAAAAGGAATTTATCAAGAGCTGGGTGTGGTGTAATTTTAGCAATTGGGAGGCTGAGGCAGGAGGATTGCCACAAGGTCGAGACCAGCCTGGGCTACAGAGTAAGACACTATCTCAACAAAGCAAAGCAGCCAGGCATGGTGGTACACACCTTTAATCCCAGCACTCGAAGGCAGAGGTAGGAGGGTCACCGTGAATTTGAGGCCACCCTGAGACTACATAGAGAATTCTGGGTCAGCCTGAGCTAGTGAGACCCTACCTCAAAAAACCAAAAAAAAAAAAAAAAAAAAAAAGCAAAGCAATAATACCAGTAATGGAAGGTTTGTTGACACACTCATGTTGTTAGTTTGAAGGGATGCATAAGAATGAAGCAGTGAGCCAGCAGCTCCATGTTCTGCGGAGAGAGGTGAAGCAGTTGCAGGCAGAAGCTGCCCAGCCGCCATCACTTGGTGTTGTGGAAGCTGCAGTGCATGCAGAAAACTTGATCACGTACGTTCTCATGGCTTGTACCTTCACATTCGGTTTGTTGCGAAGTAGGCACTGACACATGCTCTTACACCTCCTCGACCTTGGACACCCAGTAGTTTCGTTTCATACAGGAATCAGTGAAATAGAGACTCCAGGTAAAATCTAGCCAGTATCTGTTTTTATACTTTGATTGGAACACAATCTCCTCCATTACTTAAAATGGCTGTGGCTTATAAGCTGGAACAACAGTTGACTATTTGTGACAGATGCTTTAGGGCCTATAAAACCTAAACCTCTCCAGCCCCTTGCAGAAAGTCTATAGACCTCTGAATTGTGAGATGATGTAATGCATTGAAGTTCAATGATGGAGGGATTTAATACATCAATTTTACATCAAAGTCATCCTTATCCAGGAAGTCATTTGTTGCCACTCAGATGATTAAACAGCCTTTACTGTGAAATTACTTAGGAGAATGAGGGTTTTCAAATACAGATATTAACTTGCGTATGGCTGTTGTGGTTTTCTCTGGTGGCTTCCTTCCACTATCAGGAAAGTCAACAGGATGAGCTGGGGGGAGAGGGTGGCTCCTCTCTGCTTTTTACTTTATAAAGTGACTCCATATTTTGTTGCTAGTAGCTGATCCCTTCAGCAGACTGGTATGGTTTGTGGTAGGCATTGAATCCTTTTATGAGCTGAGATGGGGTCTGGGAAGGAAAAGCAGACAAGGTTAACCACAAGTTGATACTTTCTGTCATGGGGAGACGCTCAAAAGAAGGGAGCATTTGGCAGGATCTTTAGTCTTGGTCCTTATCATATATAGAAAGCCATTTTCCAACCTCAGCCATATTTCAGGTTTTAAAATGTAGAGAAATCAAGGTTCCTGTGCTTAAAAACACAAGGAATTGAAAGTTGAATAACTGAATTACAAGCAACATATTACAGACTTGAATAATTGTAAAAATGTTAATTGATCCTTATAGTAATAGTTAATTTTTGTTTTTCCTAGAGTTGCATAAAATCATTACTATGTATTGAAAGTGAGTTTTGGGTAAAGTTGAAAGGTACATGTTTACCATGTGAAATCTTTCTAACGTGGCATTTGCATTGAACTCTGAATGAATATTCTTTGGAGAAAGTAGACCATCAAAACAGCATTTGTGAATATGGATTATTTTATTGTAGACCAATATTTGTGCTCACATTTTCCCACAGGGCCCTAGTGAATGCTTACAAGTTGCAACCTACACCTGGCGCTCAGCAAGTTGGCATTAGCCTTTTCTTTACTGTTGTGGATTATGTCAGCGATGAGACCCAGCGCCATCCTCCTACAAGGCAGTTCTTTACTTCATGCATTGAGATCTTGGGACAGGTAAGGCTATGCCCTGTTGTTATCCCTACTCAGATACATTGAGTCCCTGGAGTATCCTTAGTACATCAGCCTGCACTGACTTCAATGTATATTGCAGGTTCAGAGTCTTAGCTAAATCAGAAGCCCCATGGAATTGTTGGCCTCCCAAGATGTTGTTAGAATTGTTGGTATAGAGTGCTGCTTTGGGGCTGGAGAGATGGCTCAGCAGTTCAAGGTACTTGCTAACAGAGCCTGACAGCCTGGGTTTGACCCCCCATGTTCCACATAAAGCCAGATGTACCTAGTGGCACATGCATCTAGAATTTGTTTTCAGGGTCAGGAGGCCCTGGCATGCCCATATCCATACTCATTTTCTGTCTCTCAGATAAAAATATTTAAAGAATAGAATGTCGCTGCTCTTATGAGAAATGTTAAATTAATTTACTCATTGAACTCCTAGGAAGGCATAAGGTTCTATAAAGTTCATTATCATTAGTACAACACTTTCTGGTTTGTTTCTGTTTCATCTTCACAGTGATTTTGTGTGACTGCTATCATTCCTCTCTTAAAACTGAGCCAGGCCTAGTGACATAGGGAATGCCAGCTACTTGGGAGGCTGAGGCAGGAGGATCCCAAGCTCAAGGCCAGCCTGGGTAACTTAGCAAGACCCTGTCTCAAAATAAAAAGAAAAAAAAAAAAAAGCCTGGGATATAGCTGTGTGGTTAAGTAATTTGCATGCATGATGCTCTAGATTTAATCAACCTCCAGTACAAAAGAGGGGCTCTAATGGATGAAGGTACTGCTCTAAAAATGCAGCAGTGAGTGTTGGGGCTGGGTGGTGACCTCAGGACTTGAGACAGCCGTCAGTGCCTACTTCGCCTCACAGCAGCTGCCTCCCACTTGTTACTCTTGGCTGCCAGTGATTGATCTGTTTGGTTTTAACAAGGGCAAGGGCAAGTTTCCATGCAGGTTTGCTAGATGTGTCATAAAAGAAGGGAAAGCCATTACTTTGAAAAATGCATGACCACTAGCCATCTATTTGCAGCTGAATTTGAGTGAGTACTTATTTATTTATTGAGTACCTATAAAGAAGTGAAGCTGAATGGATATAATTTCTTTTTCTTTTTGTGATTCTGGCGATTGAAGCCAGGGCCTTGCACATGCTAGGCAAGAGCTCTACCACAGAACTATACCACCGGCTGACCATGTGCTCTTCTCTGTGAAGTTTTTGTTTTTCCTTTCTTTCTCTCTCTCTCTTTTTTTTTTTTTTTTTTTTTTTTTCCGAGGTAGGGTCTCACTCTAGCCCAGGCTGACCTGGAATTCACTCTGGAGTCTCAGGGTGGCCCTGAACTCACAGCTTATCCTCCTACCTCTGCCTCCTGAGTTCTAGGATTAAAGGTGTGCACCACCATGCCCAGCTAAAGTTTTCTTTCTGATCATAAAGTTATTATATGTCTATTGTGAGCAATACAGATAGTATAGAAAGTAAAAAGAAGAAAAGTTTCTCAAAATTCTGACCCCCAGAACTACTAGTTATATGGCTAGTGTTTCATTCTAGTTTGTGATGTGTACGGATGTGTCTGTTACCTACATGAATATGTAGATATGTACACTTGTTGGTTTTTGATTGCTTTAAAAGACCTCCTCAGGCTGTTACTAACCTGAAATTTGTAGTGCCATAACAAATTTTTCTGGTTTGTTATTTTACTATCATTTTATGATTCTTTTTACCTTATAGGAGTTGAGGTTTTAATATCCTCAAACCTGTCAGCCTTGTCTTATTATTTGTTTGTGGTAAACCTTAGCACAAGGTGAGCCTTCCTGACTTACACTGGAATTGCTTAAAGATTCACTTATAGTATTGTTAAACTTTTTCTTTCTTTCTTTTTTGTTTTTTTTTGCTTTCTTGCGTGCATGCATGCATGTGTGTGTTTGGAGTGTGTGGTGTGTGCACATCTAATTGTCTTTGCAGCGCCCCATGGGTGGGAGAACTCTCCTGCATTGGCCAGAGCTAGATACCAGCTGTCCTGCTACCTTTCTCTACCACAGTATTTTTTTTTCCTTACATTTAATCCAGGTTAAAACCAAGTGAAGTTATTAGCCTATTTATTATTTTTGAAAGTTATCCTTTAAATGGTCTTAAAATTTTTTAACGTAGTAGTTTTATTTCTCCTGTGATGTGGGACTGACCACTTGGCTACTTAGTAATTGTAGGTGTATTGCACATATTTGGAATTGAAATACCCTACTGTCATCTGCACCAGAATAGGCTTATCTATGTTGATGTTAGATATTTTATATTTTCATTTACACAAATTATTTCACTTTATTTCATACCCCTGAAGGCTGACTGCCTAAATAACGGGAGGGGAGAACTTGGTGACAGTTTCTTTTTTACTTTCAAGGTGTTTATCAGTGGCACTAAATCAGAATGCAGAAGGGTTCTTCAGTCCATCCTGAAGAACAGAAGGCTCTGCTCTCTCTTGTCTCCCTTCTTCACTCCCAATGCTGCCCC